>NW_021939149.1:0-112318 GCF_001715985.3 Manacus vitellinus
AGGAGTTGGAGAGGATGTCGGTAATCCAGGAACAGTTGTGGTTGTCCCTGGAGTGCTGCTGCTGGTGGTGCTGATGGGGGGCACCGTGGTGCTGGCAGTGCTGGTGGAAGTCTCCTCTGGTCTTGCAGTGGGAGTGGCTGTTGATTTTGTTGAAGGGGATGCCGTGCTCGGTGTCGATGAACCTGGGCCTGTTCAAAACAGCAGGCACAGAGAAAACAGACAAAGGCACAAGATGCATGAGTGGGACTCCATATGCTCTGAACAGAAATTGCATGTTAGGTAGCTGCCACAGACCTATAGTAGTAAGCCTACACTTGGCACATGAAAGGCCTCTATCAGTAGCCCTTCCTTTCTGGCCCCAGGAAGCAGATTCCTTTGAAATCCATTTATGGATAGGGTCATGGCTGTCCTTTATTAGCAAAGAGATTAGAATGGTGCTGGAAGGTGTTTCTCAGAAAATCAGAAAGACCAGCCAATAAGTGACAAGGAGGTATAATGATTTCAGTCTGCCTTGGGAATTCTATCTCTGCCTCATTACCTAGAACACCTTCCCATCACATGGAGTTAGAGCTGTGAGTGGAAGCTGTGGTCAAGGATGGAAATATGCACAGGAATATCTTCGTGCCTGATTGTCATGTGATTTTCCTGTGGTGTGATGTCAAACTGATGAAGGACTTCCCAACTAATAGTGGATCTCATCAACCAAAGACTGCAGTTCACATCAAGTGGCAGTGTGCAGAGTGAAACTTTCCCAAAAGCCTGTCAGGAGAATCCTTCCTTCCTACCTCTATAACTACTTTCAAGCCTTAGCACTGACAGGGAAAAGGAGTAGGAGAATGAGTAGAAAGTCTGCACAGCTGTTGCCAAAACAATGCCTGAATTTACATTGCCACAAAACGAAGCCCCATTCACTTGCACAACACAAGTATAAGGACTAAATTCTTAGCAGCCTCCGGAATGAAGTCTAACAGCAGCAAAAGCAAGATTTCCCACCAGTTCTGCATTTGTCTAAGCCAGGCACCAGGATGAAATACCTCCTCGAAACCCTGTACAATCAGGGAAGCCAAGACCTTCTATCCCAAGGACCCCTGAATCCTCAATACTTCTGAAGCAGCCGGCCCAAGGGTCAGCTCTGGGCACAGGATGTTTCAGGAGACACCGAGCAGTTACACCCATCCCTGATCCCATATGGATGCACAAATGCAGGTGTTCAAGGATCTCCATTACTCTCAAGCTAAAGGAACATATAAGAGCCCCGATCAGAGAAGTACCTGGAGGTGGTACAGTGGTGGTGAATGTTGGTGTGGGCGTGGATGTGCTTGAAGTAGTTGGGGCGGGTGTTGGTGATCCAGGAAAATTTGAGAATGTCCCCGGGGTGCTGCTGCTGGTGGTGCTGATGGGGGGCACCGTGGTGCTGGCAGTGCTGGTGGAAGTCTCCTCTGGTCTTGCAGTGGGAGTGGTTGTTGATTTTGTTGAAGGGGATGCCGTGCTCGGTGTCGATGAACCTGGGCCTGTTAGAAACAGCAGGCACAGAGAAAACAGACAAAGGCACAAGAAGCATGAGTGGGACTCCATATGCTCTGAACAGAAATTGCACGTTAGGCAGCTGCCACAGATGGAAAGAGGTCAGCCCACTCTTGGCACATGAAAGCCCTCTATCAGTAGCCCTTCCTTTCTGGCCCCAGGAAGCAGATTCCTTGAAATCTATGCACAGACAGGGTCATGGCCCTCCTCCTCCTAGCGAAGAGACTAGGGATGGTCCTGGAAGATAATTCTCACAAAATCAGAAAGACCATCTGATATTCAAGAGATTGGGTAAAGCAGTGCTTTGGATCTTGATGGGGCTTTCTGTATCTGCCTCATTACATAAAGACCTTACTAACTCATGGAGTAAGAGCTGAGAAGGGAAGCTGTGGTTAGGGAAGGAAGTATACCCAGGAATATGTTCCTGCCTGGTTATCATGGCATTTCCCTGTGCTGCAATGTCAGCCTGATGAAGCAATTCTACACAGCCCCACACAGATAATGCCTCTAGTGATGGCAGCCTGAAACATGGCCTCCTCTTATCTCACACAACCGGTCATTCCAGGAATGTTGTCTCCAGTAGAAATATAGAACACCCAAAACTGCATAAGACTTCCTTGCAGCACAACATGTGCTATAAAGGTTACATGCCTTTAGTAGTCAACAGGCCTTTAATTCTCCAATGGCAAGGTAAAATCAGAGAGTATTTTTCTGTTAAATACCTGGAGATGTTGAAGTTACTGGAGTGGAGACTGATGGTATTAGTTCACTTGTGGTTGAAGCGATGTGTGTGGGCGAGGTGGTAATTTCTGTGGGAATCCTGGATGTAGTGGTGAGAGGTACTGTTGTCTTGGTGGTGGTTGAAGTTGCAGTTTGTGGTGTACTAGGTGTAGGTGTAATCTCACAGGGAATTTCTTGCCACTCACAACAGTTTACCCTGATTTCATAATTGTAGCAAAGTTGCCACATAGTTACATCTTGCTCCTCATTTTTACATATTAGTCCATACGAAACATCACACTGCACTTTCTGACCAAGTTCCTCTAAGCTCACATCAGGTTTATCCTCTGCCCTGCATTCAATTTTTTCAGGAGCTTCACATATTTTGTATCCATGTTTTCTTATTTCATCGTATGTTTCATAGTCACCACCATCTTCTTCAGGATTACTAACATCAAACCACTCAGTCCAATCACAGATTAATCCAAAGCATGGAGCTGCAAGAGAAGACAGAGATTTCACATCTGAGTTTACAGAGACTATTCTGAGAAGATCAATTTTTTATTTTTTTCCATTAAGGACTAGAGGAATGCATTGCAATTTGTCATCTTTCCAAAGAAAAGAGTTTTAAAATTGGTTCTATATTACCAGGGTTTTAAACTGGAAGTTTTGCATCAAAATAAAATCACCAAACTGACACATTTAAAGGTTCTTCTTCTGTCTATACCAATAACACTTTTGGAATTATAAAAAATTATTTATTTTAAATATATTTTTCTGTAGTGATTGTATTTATTGTACTCTTCCTTTAAATATTTCTTTGACATTTTTTAACTTTGATATTTTAAAACTTACTTGTAGTCACTGGATGGCTTGTAGTGGTAACTGAAACAGAACAAAAAGAGATTACTCCATCAGTTTCAAGCTTTCAAAAAATATAATAGTATGTTTAAATATCCTAATTATAATTCTTTGCTGACACTACTGAGAAAATTTCTACTACCCCATTAGGATATTGAGATGCTAACATTTTTGTCAGAATTAGGAAGGCACCCTGTACATTTATAGTTACAATTTCTTCTATAAGAAATAAACTCAAAATGTTAAAATCATTCTTACTGTAGTGTGATAAAATTGTGTTGCTCTATCTGTGTCATAAGCATTGCTCTGTGTCATCTATAATCCCATATACTTATACATTCAATATTTAAAATACTTTTCTTTAAGAAAACAATTTTTAAATCACATCTCTGTTGAAGATTTACCTGTGGTGGTAAGAGTACTGGTAGGAAATGAGGTTGAAAGGACTGTAGGTGAAGAAGATGTTGGACAAGGGTAGATTTTATCTGGAACCACAGAACCATTTTCTGCACAAATGTATGTTATACATATGTCACCATCCTGTACTTGTGCCACAGTCTGACCCACTTGATAACTCGTTCCATTGATGACACAAGGACACCCTGCAAGAAAGAGCTTTACTGTGCAATTTTTCTACGACCGGGTAAGAGGCAAAGGCAAAATACTTATGGAAAAGAGACCATTTACATGAGTTATGCATGCTTTTTCAGAGCTGCACCTGGAGCTTAGATCTAATATATTGTGCTAATTTATCTTTACATTTAAAGCAACATGAGAACATATTTAATCAAGTCCTGCATAAAACATTTGGAGGAACCAACTTAGAAACTAAGTTTTAAGGTTCTGAGAGAAATAATAATTGTAATTTACTATCTGACAGTTTTCCATAATAACTACATATTCAGGAAGTGCAAACTCTTGTAGTGAAATCCATTAGTTTAAATACAGGACATGGGCAGAAAACATGAAGGAACATGAGATAAAGGTTGAACAAGAAGTACTAACAGCAAGATTCAACAAAAGTGTTGCCCGATTTTCTTTGTTCAGAACTTTCACTGGCACTGGAGAGAATTATTCTAAAGCAATACTAACTCTTTTGCAGAGTTAGACCTAGCAGTTCTATGCATTTTTAAATTATTGTTTGTAGAAAACCCCAAACATTATTTACCTGGAACTGGTTTACATTGTATGGATCCTGAGGGGCCACAGACACTAAAAGAAAAATTTTAAAAAATTAAAATGTTGTTGATGTTTTATGACAGCTGTTAGCAGAGCCAAGAGCACAGAAACACAGAAATTTCTTGCTTGATCTTCATTCCCACTACTGTGTATTTTTCTGGATACAATATTCTCTAGTATTGTCTATCTTGTTTCATTCAAACTTTCATTCTTTAAGTACAACATTTTAAAACTATCATGAAACACATTGTGTTGCAAGTTCCAACAGTACAATAACAACTGTTTTTCAGAGCAGTGAACTTACAGCTAGATAAGGGTCACCATGTGGAGCCAGTGGTATAAGTGCTATCATTAGCAAGGCTCTATGACTGAGCTGTTAGGACTCAAGTATCTCTTTCAGGGCTAGAATAGAGTATTTCAGATTATAGTGATTTCAGAAGTCCAGTTTTAAGTGAGAATGCAAAAGCAGAGTAGTCCCTCTCTTCCCAGAGCCATGAAGAATCAAAAGGTTGTTTTAGAGACTCAGCCAGGTTTCATGTCATTATGATATTTATATCACTTCAAAGAGTATAAATAATGAATTTGGTAACATACTTATTATAACAAGGCTACCAACCAGAAATCTGGATGGTTATGGAAAATTATGAAATGCGAGAATATACCAGCTCTTCAGCTGAAGTTTCATCTCTATTTGCTTGAAGCCCAGTAAAGTAAATGAGGGACTTAGCATATATAAATTATTTCCTGAATTACTGCGAGAGTTTTTGTAATTTTTATATACCATATTGTACAGTTTTCTTCTGTGGGTATTTCATGCCCAGGGGGAACTTGAATTCCATCGATGTAACACCAGCACTGATCTTCAGGCACACATTCATTTGTCTCTTCATTATAAATAGGCTTGTCCTTAGGACATCTGGGGTAGCAGCCTGGTGATGACAAGTAAACCAGTATACAAGAAGAAGAAAAAGTATAAGAAGTCAACTCAATGATAGGCTACCTTCTGAAGGTAAATGATTCTCAGTGAATCAAGCATAGTGAAAGAAATCAAAAACGATTCAAATCAATACTTGAACAATTAGTCTTTCCAAAAGACTTAAACAGTTTTCATTGAAAATACTGGGGTGAGGAGGATTGAGCCAGGGTTTTGTAATGAAAACTAGGGAAGCTATTTTTAACTACCTATTTCAACATCTTGGAGAAACCCCTAATTTATATTCATTTCTATGGGCAGTTAGTAAGTTTAAGACAAAGAAACATCCCAGTTTTTCTATAGATCACTACATCAACAATACTTTTGTGAGGAATATGGAAGCAAATTCACTAACAAACATTTATTTTAATACATTTATTGGAACATTAGCACTTGTTTACGTGCCTGTAACAGACCAGGTATCTCCACCTCAAACTGATAATTTATCTGCACTTTTCCATACCCTTGGTCAGTAATCCAAACTCCACTGCAAGGGATTAATTGACTGTCAATTCTCATTGCATTTTTCATATAAATACACTTCAAAAAATATTAAATGTGTCCTGCCTCCAAATAAACTCTTATGAAATCCTCTTTATACTACACTGGAGTTCTACATAGTATTTAAACTGAAGTACTGTGTAATGAACTGATACTTAAAGTCACATTACACTGCCAGACTGTAATAAATATGTCCTAACAAAAGTAGGACATGCTCTACATTTCTATTGAAGATAAACAACAAAAATAATTTAGAAAGATAATTGGCTATATAATAATCTGCCTTCTGACACTTTCCAAATCTTTCTAATAATCTAAGACAATCTATTTTAAAACAGAGGTTTGCTGATTTTTAAAAAATATTTTGGTTAGGAATTTTGGGGGGGTTTTTTGTTTTGGTTTGTTTTTTTCCCTTGGGTTTTGTTTTGTGGTTTCTTTTTTTTTTTTTCATTTTTTTACTAGCAGTTCAAAGCAAAGTCAAGCTTGAGGCATTTATTTTCAATCCCTAAACAGGAGATAAGTGCTTCCAGTCCAGACCAAAAGACTGTGTAGCCAAAAATGTGACTGTTTTCTCCAGCTTTACCATGTGGTAAAACAGAAGACATTTGTAAAGTCATTCACATTCTTGGATTATTGCAGTCACTATAACATGAAATTCCTTTTCAGGTGTCAAGCACAAGAACTTTCACCTACTAATATGGCATCTACAAATGAAATAGAATCTCCGATAAGAATCCAATATACAGCAGCATCCGTGTGTCTGATATCAAAGATATTTTCCAGGGTAAAGGAAGGAGAATGCTGCGTATTAATCCAGTAAAATCAAGATGATCTGATGCATAAATAAGGTTATAAGTTGATGCATATATAAGGTTAAAAAAACCCAATTATCAGTAACTTGCTTCTTTGCCATATAAAAGATTTTTCCTTCCCTGAAATACCTTAAGAAGGGAAAAAATAACCATGGTGTAATAATCTTGCATGTATGAGGATATTACCCAAGCAGAGACCCAGTTTTATGGCTTGACAGCATTTTAACTATCACCCACTGATGTTAATAAATAATAAATTCCATGATAGGAAACATTTATGTAAGACTGGAGACAAATTCAATAGCAGATTTAGGAACATCTCATCAAGCTGACTGATTATTCCATACTCATTAAAAGGTACACAAAGTTATACAAAACAGAATACAAAAATGGCAAGGAATTTATTACCTTCCAGGTATGGTACTGTAAAGTTGGTGCTGACATTATTAATCATCCTGCAGGTTGTGATGTTACTGCCACAAGGTTCATAGTGCCACTCACACTCATCACGAGGGTTGTAGTAGTCACAAAATATTGCTGATGGAAAAAAAGAGAAGCTGATTAAAAACAGGGTTGTCCAAATGCAGTTCTGATCAGGTCTTTAAAGGCACAAGATAAATAAATTTATATGTTAAGCCAGCAAAATTTCTCTTGAGGTGTAGGACCTGGACTTTCTGCTACTATGCTTAAACTTAGGGTACAGCAAAACTCTGGTGCCCAAGATTTCTACTAGCAAACTCCTAAAAATTTTGCAGTATATATAAAATAGTTCCATCTTGCTGTATCACATAGGCTGTGAGTCACCTGCAGCAGGCCAAGAGCAAGCATATGAGTCATTATGGATACAGCTTAAATTCAGCTTAGATGACTATGGACAAAGGAGCTTTTACTAATTCATATATCAGAGTTGACTGAAACTTATAATTTTTTTTTTCACTGACTTCTTACACTGAAAAACAACAATTAGCCCTAATTCTGAAACAGAATGAATTTTTAAAATTAAAAAATTTTATATTTCTGCTATTCTCAAAATTTTGATTTGAGTACTTTTTGGGTAATAAAATTAATTTAAGTACTATCTTACATTGTTCACAACATTAATTAGGTTCATCTACACAGGAGTGCTACATGCTTTTTGCTAAAATCAAATTCTGAATAATTTGAAGAAATGAGAAAGGAAAAAGATAATGGGAGTTGCAGTTCACCAAATATCAACTGGAAGGATGACTTTAAACAGAAAGGAAAATCAAAAAGAGAAAAGTGGAAAAGAGAGAAAGGGGAAAAGGGAAAGAGGGAAAAGTGAAAATGGGAAAAGGGGAAAAAGAAAGAAGCCCGGCTGAATAAAAGACAACTGAAATATACAAATTTACTAGTCCTGTTTGTTCCCTGATATGCTGTGAAAATAAATTTCATTGTGTAGGCAGCATGACCTTGCAGCAATAGTATTAATGATTTATTTGACTGACTTTCTGACAGCAGCTAGAAAGATGCATTTGTGTTTAACTGTTACTCACGGCATATATCAGGAGTTCTCCAGAAAACACAGGCCTCAACCTTGGTACATTCTTGGGCATAAGCAGCAACTGCAGAGCAGAAGCACTCACAATCTCCACCGCTGTCACAAGAGCAGGCATCATGAACACAAGCGTCATAGAAAGGAACTGGGTCCACCTGTTGGGGAAAGAAATTATGCCCCAGTTCATCTCCAAATTAGTTTTCAAGTAAGTAAGTTTAAGAGCTCTTGAGACATGGGAATTCAGCTGAGTAGAAATGAGACCGTTTCTAAGAATTACCAAATCACAAACAAACATTTACAGGTTTGAAGCTGCTCAATATATTTTGGGTAATAATAGACTTAAAAAATTCAGCACCTTCATAATTTGCTATGACTGAAAAAAATAAGAGTCCTTGACAGTGCCCACATTTTCTAACAGAGTTCCATTTTAGTGCTCTCAAATCCAACTTGAATAGATGCCAGTGAATTCTTATCTTTCAGCAATCTTTGCCAAACAAGTGGTGAGCGATGTCAGAAAGGCTGCTCTACACAGCAAATATGAAGCAGATAATTTTGTGCTTGTCAGTATTTAGAGTTTATCTAATGACAAATTAGCAAGGCATTTTTTTGCTTGGGACTGCAAGAGGAGAAACTTAGACTGGATTTTAGCTGCTGAAGTGGAAACATATAATAAGTTAAATAAATTGACAATTATTCGTGACCTTTCTACTATGAGTTAAGAACAAACTGTGTATGCTATGGCCATTTGGAGGCACAGTACCAGCAGCTGCCTGTCTAAACTGCATGATGTCAGTGGTCTCCAAGGAGATCCTTTCTGTGGATTGAATACTACAAGAAGCAGTAGACTCTTCACCAGCACCCTTTCAAGTATAGTATGCATTTCTGTCAGGAGATGGGTGTGATGATCATAAGATCTTTCAGAACTTATAATACTGACTGTCTCTCAACAAGAGATGGTGCAACTGCAGCAAACATGACACAGGGTAGATTTATGAAGCTGACTTGCAAAGCAGTAGCAGTGAAACTGTGGTGATGAATATGGGTTTGTACAGCTGGGGCTGCCACCACCACTGACACAGTCCCACTGCCACAGAGGCTCAGCCTACTTTGACTAAGGCTAGGTGAAATGTGCTAACACCTGTAGCTGTACTGAAGACTTAATTAAAGATCCCTCTATTCATTAATTCATAATAACCATCTCTTCATTAATTTTTCATGGTCTCTCTGCTGCTGCAGTAACAGAAATGCACTGTGCTGTCCCATCAGCTACTTCCTTCTACAAACCTTGGAGTGACAAATTTTGAAGACTTCGCTCAGGATGATGCTGCATTCTTTCTCTGCCCAGGACTTCCGATGTGGTTTCAAATCACAAGGCTTAATCTCTTGTGTGACATCTGGGCACATGGGAGACTGTTTCCAGGAATTCCCAAACTTCAGAGCACTGGTCTCCTGCAGTCCGCTCCTTGTTATAAAGTCATTGTTTGACTTGTCATCGAAGTTGCCACACAGACCACACACTTTGCCCTTGAAAAGAAAATTGACATATCCACAGTTTTTAAATATACCATGGAAGTGAGAAACAGGCTCTGGTAAAGTAAGAGCAAAACATTGACATTAAAGATGACGGCTGACTGTCTGTGTAAATGATGACTTTCATCTTTACTCCCAAATCATTTGTACAGAAAATAAATTTTTATTTGTCTGTGTACTCAGCAAACTATTCAGTTGCCATGTCTTCCCTCCTTGAAACCAATTATATCTAGCGTATACATTCCATATCTCTGTCTCCATATCCACTTAAAATGCTAAAGAGTGGCCAAGTCTTTTTCAGCTGAGAAGAATTAATTAATTTTCCATTCTTCTCAATTTATCATAGCTCAGCTATTAATATAAGTCTGAGGTAATTCAATTCAGCTCAAAACTGTTTTTTTAAAAAGCTTCTAACATAACGAGCACTATTGCCTCATCCATGGAAAAGAAATTACAGGGACCCCTTTTACTTGAAAGAAAGCACTTCGCAATCTACCCTCAGTAGCGAATTTTTGGTAGAGCTATTTAAGGTCCATCAGCCTCTCAAGATATAGTACATCCCTGTTTATACAATGCCTCAATACTCTCCAATTCAACATGCTGATTTTCAGAAACCAGAACCATCCTCATACAATGCAGAGGGAGTTCGGTTTTTATACAGGGTTGAGATTGCATGTAGGTTTCCAAGTGCTTGTCCTGTCAGTTTGCATCCCTAAATTACTTTAGATGGTTGGTTATCAATGTTCACAAACTCAGAGTGTGTTAGATGTTCAGCTCTACTGCAATAATATCCTATGCATTCTCTGCAATGCATTGTGATAGACTGTAAGAAACCCCAGTAGCACCTCTGTAAGTTGTGGTAGTAATAATGCAAGCTAATCAATGTGAAGAGGATATAGAAACTGAACAGGGAGTCAGAATAAAAGAATATTAATGTTTCCTTATCTATTTGTAATACTACTTCAGAAAAAGACAGACAGGTCCTAACTTTGTAATCGGGGCTCAGCTTGATGAAAACAGTAGTCTTCTTATCCCAGATAAGCATCACACCATTGCTAGCCTCAATAACGAGGTAGAGGCCTACTGTCCTGTTCCAATAAAGCACATCATCACCAACATCTCGCTGAATTTCTTTGTACTCTTTGTTCTCCAATTTCAGTTCAGTTTTCTGAAAGATAAAAGGAGAAATATTGTAACAGTAATTTTTATGATGAGAGAAAATATTAGACACTCATAACAATACAATTCATTCTGACACTAATAGCTCAAAGTCTGGGATGACTTTGCAAGATGACGAGTGGTGTAGCACCTGTGTTTGTGAGAGGTTTAATCACCTGAGAATCTACACCTTTACAGATTAATTTGATATGGCCTCTAACACTGGTTACAGCTGCTTTTAGGGATGTGGCTTTGGAGCATTATTTTTTTGGTAATACTTGAATACTGATATATACTTATTGAGTATCATTACTCACCCCTAGAAACATTTTGATAGCTTTTGAGCAGGTGACTCCTGTAGTTCCACAAGGGACATTCTCTGTGATGATGCTGAATGAGCCGCTGGAATTTTTGTCACCACAAAAATCCTATTGAAAAAGAAAAAAATAAGCATGAGAAAATTAGGTAGAATATTTCATTTTAGTTCAATGTCATAATAATTACAATCATTTAAGTCTTCACAATGTACAAATCATTACTGCTGCTTCAAATGTGAGATCCTATATACATATATTTTTATAGACTCACAGTCACATACACAGATTTCTCTGCATACATATAAACAGTGTCTTGGCCTGGGAAAGCAAGTAGGACAATAAAACAAACTGACAAACATATTTTTAAATATAAGTATCTTTGGTTTCTAAACTTAGAATTTGGATTTATTTTGCAACTGATAATGAGCTGTTAGCTCTCACTATAAAACAGTTCTGTTACATATAGTTTATGACCACTATATGAGAAGAAAAAGTGACATTCACACAGCCTGCCTGTACTGGAAATATACAATTTCTCCCAGCAGAATGTGTGAACACCTCAGGAAAAGTGATGGCAGACAATAAAGAATGACAAAACCAAAGAGGAAAGCAGATCTTCAAGGCAATCAAATGCCATTTCAGCCCTCCTGATGAGCATTACCTGAATAGCCACATATTCACAATTCCCATCAAAGTCATAGAATTTTCCATCAAAAGTGATATAATGGCCACTTCCATATATCATACAAGTCCCATAGCACTCATTGGCAGTGCAGCTCCAAACCCCTTTTTGGCAGGTACTAGAAAAGAGCAGAGAAGTTGAATTTTTAGGTATCACCAAGAGTCGACCATTTGGAAAACTGCAAAACAAACCAAGCAGCTGCCTAATACAATATGATAATGTGCAAAATATCCAAGTCTCAATTTCAACAGTTTTGCCTGGTTTTAAGCTTATAACATGATTTTTAACTCTGGTCAGCTAAAGATCTTTAGGTCTTTAGATAACATTTATATTTAAAAAATGAGTGCATTTTCCCAACACCAGATGCCTACTGAAAACAGAGGTAGCTACTGCCCCAGTATTTTCAGCAGAATCTGTGTTTCCTCAGATAGCAATAAATATTCCTGAAAATAAAAGATGATAGTTGCAGTTTTCGCAGCCACTGTAATACATAAGCCTAGACATGACTATTAATACATGGTATAGAATATATTCTAGAAGAGAGTTCAAAATTATAATTTACCAGGTGTTGCAGTCCACTGTTATCTTCTGTCCAGAAGAATACCACTCGTTGTTATGAATGCATGGGCAGTCCTCCTCCTCAACACAGCCTCCTCTGCCATCATCATATAGACCTTCAGGACACACACAGCCTGAGACACACTCTGCCTGGAACTAAAGAATATAAGGAGAAACGGTTACCTTATGATAATGTACTGCATTTTAATTCCCCTTCTTCACAAGCACACTTTAAAAACTGCATTTATAACCAAACAGCCTAATATTTATTAGTTTTATAAGGTTCTTCTTTCTAGGTTGGTAATGTTTTTCTTTTCTATTTTGGTTGTCTAAGAACCCAAATCCTATTTCCCTTGGGAGTTACAACTCTACTGAAGACACAGTAAAAAGAAAGAGGAGAGAGAAACTATAAGGGGATTCATCATGAAAATGGCAACAGATTAACATCATTGGGGAGAAAAAACGGAAGATTTAAACCAAAGAGAAATAAACTGTTAGTTACAGCTGTATTTTCTATGTAGCACTCTGTCATTTAGAGAATACAGAATAAAGAAAACATGACCTGAAGAAAACTTGAATACATACATGATTTGTTTGAGAGGTATGACAGCTAAGTTGTACAGGTGTTTGTGAAGTCCATTTTGAGGATGCATCGCAGTCAAAGAAAGTCTTGTTAGAAGAACATTCTTCTACACCTGAAAGGTATATTGTTGGCTTAGATCAGTCAAGAAAAGGCAAAAGAAATGTGTGTGAAATATGGTAGTTACTGAGACAGAAATCTCAGCACATGCTCTATCCTTTTGAAAAAAAAGAGGCTCAGTGAAGAGAGAACAAAGTGAAAATGTGTAACGTTTTACATAGAAAAAAACATATAAAACAAGTAAGTGGAGAATTCAAAAGGAAAGTAGTTTGGTTTTGAAGGTTGGTTACGGTTTTTATTTTATTTTACTTTATAGAATGTCACTTACTTTTCATTCTTATTCTCACTGAGGTACACTGGACCTTTGCATTTCGGCAAACACTAAAAAAGTGAAGTAAGTAGAAATTAAAAAAAAAACCAAACAAGCTCAGTGTCTTCAACTTAAGTCTAAGGATTGGTTTATATAAATTTGAGAGTATTTATCAAAGATGTTCTGCATAATTTCTACTGATATTTCAAGTCAATTCTATTGAAACACAGTCACGAATTTTCACTTGGACAAAAAGTGTAGCAAGATTTTAGGTCTAATGCACAGAAAGGTTGTGTTTTAAGGAGTAACAGCCACTTTATTAATCCTTAATATTGCAGTTATTGATGGCTCAGGAAATAGATAATAATGAAACAGATAAGAATGAGAACTTAAATCAAAGACTTCATTTGGATACACAGTGTATTTTCATGCCTATTCAAGTCACATGCTGCAAATTTGTTGGCCTGTATGCTGCTTCTCCTGGGTGAGAGAAGGTAATAACAGTTTGCACCAATGACTCAGGCAGCAAACAATTGCCAAGGTTCGTGGCAAAATACAACAGAATCGTGAAAGTTGTTTTCAAAAGCCTATGCTATACTAAATACATATCAAGGGGATCTTCCTCCCACAGAAAACACAAGTGTTCTGTCTCTGCCAGAAAAGGAAACAGCAACATAACACATAGTTGGCCTTTTTTCTTCTTTTCACACCTCTGCTTAACAAAGCCCTATTAACAGTGCAGCTTCAAAGTAATGTTTATCTGTGAAGGCCTCCAAAGCAAGCTGCACTTCTCAATTATTGATAAATTAAATTGCAAAAGCATAATACTTTGCTCGGCATGAAGATATTGTGAAATGTATTACAAATGTTCATTAAGTACCAAAAAAGCTAAGCACCTTACACCTAATAAGCAATTTTTTTAAAGCCTTTTATCCCAACAAACAAGAAGCCACAATAAAACATACCAGCGGTCTCCATCTTTTGTAAAATATTCCCCAGGTTCCAGGTATGATCCCTTGTAATAACATGGGCACTCAGAGACGGGCACACAGTTATCCTGTGTATCCAGGTATGTATCAGATGGGCAGCCACAGCCATCCACAGGAGCAAAGTCTTGCAAGCAATACTTTTCACTATCAGCAAGGGAACGGCAGGTTTGCTGGCACCTTGTAATGTTGTAAAGGAAGACTTGATTTCCTTGACAGGCAGACACTTCACTGCCTGGAGGGAAAATAAACAAAATGATAAATAAGAGATGCAGGATGGACAACTTAGCCTTGACATTTCCATTTTGGTTTCCTTGGTTGTGCAGTATATAAAGATAAAAAATTCCCTTAGATTTTATTAAAGTACAAAAATATAAGAAGTGACAAGTAACACTAACCTAACTTTACCAGTCGAAGACTTATTTTTAACTGTCACTAATAGTTTCTTTCATACCTCTATTTATTTCACATACTGATAATCAGAGAGAGAGAGCACAATATAATAAGCTCCTAGTCTCAACAATACCACACTGTTGATGAAAAGCTAGCATGATGATAAACAAAGACACTGATAAACAAAGGCAACATAAAAGCCCTGATGGCTGGGATTCCATTAATCAAAGAAATGAGATTATTACTTAAACTAGGGAAAGAAGGTGAAAGTGAAAAATAATGCTCTCTACTTTTAAATATATCATGAACAAATTACAGCTAAAGAATATAATATGAATTAGTAAACATTATAAACATTGTCTCTTTTAGGTCCATTAGATGTTTCTAAGATACTCCAAATCCCGTAACATTGAGATCACTAACAACCACATTCAGAGAGAGCCTGCTTGTTTCTCATGGCTAATTAATTCCACGGGGATTACAGTTCCACTACTTACTGCAGACACTGTCTCTCCAGCCTTCCAGTATGATTCCTTTGAAAGCACAGGCTCTCGAATAAGAGGACAGGGCAGCACACAAGCATTCTTCATTATCTTCACAGAGGCATGTGTCATATTTACATTTCTGAAAAAAAGAACGAAAGAGTCAGTAAGCTCACAGGAAACCAATGGGCAATTGCAACTGGGTTGCTACAAAATATCTTGTGTACTTTTCCTGATGTTGTTTATTAATTCCCATGACCAGAGAACAATGGAAGGAATGGACAAAGACCAGAGACTGAAAGTGCTGCTTTATTTCATACACAATGAAAATGTTTGGATGCTTACTTCTAACCTAAGCCAAGCCTCTTGAACTTTTAAAAAATATCCAGCCTCCTGACAACACCTTTTTCAAAGGATATTGATACTGTTCTTTCTCAGTTACAAATTACAAATGCAGAGATCCACAAAAATTAGAAATCATAATGGCAAAATATTAACCAGATCTTTGAATATCTTCACAACATTTGAGCTCAGACTGAGTTCTAAGTATAAGAAATAACTTAGGTATTTCTTCTTTTTCCTTAGGTAAGCCTCACTTATGCTCAACACTGACGAGCAGAGGGGAAAAAAATCATGGAGATTCTGGCATGAAAATGATTTGGTGTTACATTCCAACCAATATATAGGAAACTTTTTTTTCATGACTTTATAGCAGCTAATGTTTAAGGGTAGTCAGTGCACATTTGCATCTCTTGAATCTTCTTTTCAGTTCAAATATCCAATCCAATAAAAATGTTCATTAAATACAAAATATAAGAAAGCAAACTTCAGCAGCACCCTGTAAGAATCTCGTCAGAGGAGATACTTTATATGCATGCTATGCTGCTTGAGTCAATCAATGCAGAGTTCACCAGCACTTATGGGCAAGCTACTGGGTAATGTCTCAAACATTTGAACAATGTTAAATGTCTATAGTTAACCATCTGAAATAATGCAGTACTAAAAAGCGTGCAAGATTACAATACCTTATAGTATTCTGAAGGATCAATGACTAAGTGACATGTTGCAAAAGGACCTTCTGGGTTTTTCAGCAAAGAACACCAATGCTCAGCATAATTTGCTGGAAAAAAAAGAGAAATTCATCACATTTCCTTATCTCGCTTGTGCCACGTCTAGTTACGCTGATACATAAATGCAGTGTAACAATACAAATTAGAAAACTGTGCATTTTGGGGAGTGAAGGAACTACATGCAATCATTGCACATATATTTCTGTTCTTTGATTCAGAAACATGTAATAATAAAATCAAAACCTGTATCCCACTGCTGTAACTGGTTTACATAGAATTGTGACAGCCCTTTCCATTTGAGTACCCTGAAGTTGAGTTAAACATAATGATAAACAATACTAGGAAATACAAGTGCCTTTACAAATAATATAAATTAACGATCTTGCTTCCCAATCTTCCGGCTCAGGACCCTTCTACAATCACCCCTTAAACTTTCACTTCAGTTTGATGGGAAATGAGTGCTTGTATGTGAACATACGTGCAGATATTAATCTAAAAATTACTGCCTGTTGCAGTAATATCCAGCAAACACTGCTCATTCTGGCAAAAGCCAACCATCTGACTTATTCATCTACTTACCACTTTCAATGCTGAGACTGCAGGGGTCTTCCAGCTTTTCTGCCTGGTCTGTACAGATGGACTGAGCTTTCCATGTGTTCGCAAAGGCAGATCCTGTAGCTTCTACCAGCCCACTGGTTGTTTTAAAATCATCACCTTCCATTCCATTAAAGTTTCCACAAAGACCTATTGGAAAAGAAGGTAAAAATTTTACATAATCATTACTCATTCTCATAATAAAAGGTCAAAGAAAAGGGACAACTGGTCACAAACACTAGAAACAGAAGTTCATACAGCTGATTATTCCACCTCAATACTGATGCAAATGACACATACTGAAGTTTTAGGAGGCCTATTTTAAATCTTCAACCTCTTGAGAAGAATAGTCTTCATGAAGATATCTCTGCCTCAGGAGATTACCACCTCAACCTGTAATTTTACACTTTCTGATGATACTGAAAACACAAAAGGCACCAAAAACCTGTTTTTGTGTATAGTTAAAATTAAACTGAATATAGAAGCAAGGAATATTCTAAGAAATATCTGTGTGCTGGTACTAGAGTGATAGATCATTTCAATGTGAAAAACTAAAAACACATTTCTAGTTTGCTTGAGTCCATTTGCTTTCAATGATTTGGTTTCTGCTTTCAGTTTCCTCTTCTTGAATCAACAAGTAGCATGAGTTATCTCTCATGTAAAGAGTACACGAATCTTCAGCTGTGGAACAGCATGACTTTGCTTCCTCTTTGAATAGACACTTGCCTTGAATTTTTCCTTCAGCTGATTGATCCACAGTCACAAACAGTTGCATGACTGGAACTAGCTGGATCTGCACCTGAAGCTCGAAAGGTGTTTGTACAACAAGGTAGTTGGAAGATGGCTGGAATATTGAGAAGCTGGCTGAAAAACAAAACATGAACTGTGCAGTAAATACACACACAAGCTGCCAGAAGAAATACTTTTTATTAGATTTTAAGGTATCACCTGTCATGAAAACTCTGAGACCAGGATCAAATTAATAATTTTTTTTTCCTTTAAAAATCACTGGCCTACTAGATATGATGATGGTCCTCACTAATTTAAAAAGCTGATTACCTGTAGTGACTCTTCTCTGGCATCAGAACCAAATGGCATACCCACACCATGTAGCCAAATTTGGGAAGTGCTAAATATCTCTCTTCACAGGCAAGGTAAATTATCTGCTTTAACTTTCTGTCATGGCAATTCCTCTTTCCCAAGCTACGTGCCAAAGTATGTTCAAGAGGTACGAAAAAAGTGAAAGGACTTTTTTTCAGTCATCCACTCTATACAGAGTCAGTGATCCCATTAAATCCTCAGATGTCTATTAAATCACATTCATCCCCAACTTATTACCAAATCTGAATAAATTTCCTATGCCACTCTTCCACTTTTGCCTAGGAAAAAACCCATTCCTATATGAGAAGTCAGGTGTGACTGGACGTACAAGGCTGTGTCACTTACCTGACACATGAGGCACATTCACTGTCATCTCATTCAGTAGCACACTGCCATCGGATCTGAAAACCACCACCTGTACAATGGCAAATAGAATCAATGAGGTTCCAAGTACTGAGAGGAAAAGGAACTAATAAAAGGTAAATTAACAAGAAAGGCCTTCTGCACATTTAGGCTGTGACTAGAACTTTAAACTTTTGAAAAGAAGAAACCATCTGAAAATTTAAATGGCAGCAGACCTGTAGGATACAAGTACAGTTTTGTCTTGCTATTCAGTGTTTCGCTCACATCTGCCTACAACAGTAATGAAATATAAAACTCATTTATATTGGGCACTTTGGTTTCAGCAAGTAAAAGAAAATATTAGGTCTTCAGGATCTGTAGCAAGTTCCTATTCCTTATAAAAGCATGTGCCACAGCTTCAGTGAAATGGTTTAGTATGATTCCGGCATGGTCAGAAAGCAGTTTATTAAACTTCCTCATAAAATGTTAGTCTGTACACACAGAAACATAAAATTATTGGTTTCTGATTCAGTTTTCTTTTGTTCTAGTTATGCTGGCAAAGACATGGAAGTCCAGAAATACATGAGGAAAATTATGTGTACATGTGTGTAAAATTATGTATAAATATAATCTATATATTACCACAACTAAACAGAATACTAAATTGAATATTTGAGAAGGTTGCACTGTATCAACATTCAAAGACAGGATTTCTTCTGAAAAATATCTATAAAACTATATCTGAATAAAGTAAAATACTGTGAGGGGAAGAAGAATGGGATTCTTGCGCTTCCAGATATCTGGAATACTGTGAGAATAATCATATAGCACAGAGCAGAGGAGTGAAGAGGGGAAAATGTCAGCTGTTTTGAATTTCACCTTTTGTTAAGTTTAGGTCTATTTTGGATTCTCGGGGCAGAAACCTGAGTTGTTCTTTAGCCTGTCTGAGGTGCCTTATCTATCCACAATAACAACTCCAGAAGAATTAACTGTTCCTCCACAATAAGGGAAATATGCTGATTTTCAACATATCTAGCAGAACCCATAGAACAAAACTTACATTTTTTCTGTTATCCACTAACAGCACAACAGTCTTCAAGCAGGTCTGCCTGTCTGTGGAGCCACAGGGAGTCAGCTCTGCCAGGAGAGCATAACTGTCATTTGCAGTATCCTACAATCACAGGGAAATAAATGTCCATTAGTCCAATCAAAAAATCTCACGAGATTACTTCCAAACAAAAACTAAATTTATCTGTCACAATAACTTTGCTACAGACCTTAGCTATTAAGACCACCATGTCAGCACTAGCTCTTACAGCTGAACATTCTTTCAAACAAATTCAGAGGCATGGTTTCTAGTTCAACAAGATTTTTGCCACTCTCTAGAAGAATAGGCACTAGATATTTGGGGGACAGATGAATGAAATAGCTGCCTACCTCATTTCCCTAGCTGACTTCAATACTCAGACAGAGAAACAGCTATTACAGAACTGACTGAGAATTTCTGATCCTGAGATCTGCCAATTTTTGCAGTTTACCTGTCCATGTAGCCAGAGTGACTTTTTGATACACAAAGGACTCCACTGGATAATGACAGCATAGCTATCAGACTGAGTTAATCACCCACTGCAATAAGTCCCCAGCTTCCCCCTAGGGCTATTATAGCCAACCCTGAACTTTATAGCACAACTTAGAGCATTTCTGCTTCCCTTACCCCCATGAAACAAAACAATAACTCACAGTTGTTACATATCAGCCCACAGACACTTGTATATACTCTACAAGAGAACAGCCCTACAGTACACAGTACCTTGGCCAATACATAGTAACAGTCTCCATGGAAGGTGTATTTCTTCCCATCAAAGGTCCTAATATGGGAACCTCCTTCCACTGAACATGTGCCTGGACAAGGTAAATCTTTGCACGTCCATCTGCCTGAATTACAGGTGCTATAAGCAGAGAAATAATAAAAAACAAAATGCTTGTAGGTATTACAGGAGCTGAGAGCACTGAAAGCATCAGTATACCTAGCAAACAGCAAGATATCCCCAGGTTGTTTAAAACTGTATCTTTGACCATTTCCTTATGATTTGCCCTGGCATATTCCATAGATTCAAGAAAACTTTTCAGAAATTTGATTCTACAGACATGCAACATAAACATCAGGTTCAGAATGTTTTCAGGATGTCTCTTATGATCAAGTGGAAATTTGAAGAACACCGACCCACTTACAATCATTCACAGAAAAGTGTATTCACAACCAGGATCCTTACCATTCTTCACATTCATTGGAAATGTTTTCTCCAGGTGCATACTGCTTTCCAAGGAGTTTGCAGTAGCATTGGCTAACAGGTACACAGCCTTTTCCAGTAATATCATCATACACAGTTCCTATAAAACACAACATTAACTATTCCAGCTCTTTTTGAAACAAGCAATTTCCACAGAGGAGAAACTCTCAACTTGCCACACGCTGAGTTTATCAAAATTGTGAAGAATAGTGTTTCTACTTTTTGTAATGTAAGACACATGAAAAACACTTTTATCCACCTTTGAAAATCCAAATCTATTCATTTATAGAACTATACACAGATAAAAAAGCTTACTGTAAGTATACAGGAACGATCTCAGAATGTTATATGTTTAGATTTTCAGTCCTTCTGGCATATTCTGAAGACTATCATTGTAATCTTTCCCAAGGCTGACAGTAAATCTGAGAATTTCAATCTCAGTCCCTAATTGACACTCTGGTAAATTATGTCCTTTGTCTCAGAATTATTCAACCTAAAAAGGTTGATTTTCTATATATTATCAGAAGTTCACTTATTGAGAATCAAAAAGCAGATTTACTACATGTCATTGTGTTAATATGTTCGAACTATAAAATAATTGATTAATTAATCAATTATGACTGCCTCAAAAAAATCGTATGGTTATGTTCCCCTAGAGGGGAAAATAAGGAGAGTAGTACTCATTTTTAAGATAGAATTTGACTATATTTAATATTTTAGCTATGATCTTCTTTGCCAGAGCTCTTGGTTTTGTTCCACACACAATAGGTAGAATAACACTTGCCTTCAGGGCAGAAACAACCATCCATGTAGTGTTCCTCACAAAGGCTGCTGATGTCCAAGTGTGAGCAAGTATCCGTGCAGGGTGAGCTGCTTTCTCTATAGACCATGGTATCAGGGCAGGTCTTGGCTGAAAGAATAAGAAAGACACCAGGAGTTATTTGAGTGGAATATCCATAATCCCTCAGAAACCACAGATCATATACCCTATTCCTCTCAAGCCAGTGATGTCTCAAGCCAGATTCCACCTGGCAAAGCATGTTCATCTATTTCTGAAGTGCTTTCCCTGTTTCATACATTTATTTCTTTTGGTTTCAAATAGATCAAATTATCTCGGTCATCAGCAGTATCAGCCCTCTCAGTCTTACAATGGGAACTGAATTTCTGCTTGCTGAAAAAGATTTCTTAACAACAAGGGTAATAGAAGAAAAAAAAGAGGGAGAACACAATATGTAACTTATTGTACTCCTGGAATGAAATTTATAATATACGCCAATGGTTTTGTAAAGAAGTAATGAATTTAAATGTTTCGTGGTTCTATATCCATGAAATATTTGGGTCTTTGCAAAATTTGTATCGTTGCTTACGGCAAAAGTTCTGCGTCCTCCATTCACCCGGCCGGCCACCGGCGTGCGAACACTGGCGAGAATACTCAGAGATGGTGCTGCAGATGCAGAAGGAGTCCTCAGTGCCGTTACAGGCACACTTGTCCTGCATGCAGGCTTGGATGTACATTTCCAAATTAAGACGGAACCGACAATCAGCAAATGCAGAGGAAGTCAGCAGCCTCTCACACTCGTCACGCTAAGGAGAAAGAGTAATAATGTTTGAGAGATTTGTAAACATCTGAGCTTCTGGTCACTTCCTATCTTGTATAAAAACTGTTGCCTTCTGAACAGTTATTCAAGAAAGGAAAAGTAATCATTTGCCCTGGAGTGGACAGTCTTCCAAGCTCCTTGCAGCTAACTCCCAGTAGCACAAGGATGTGTCCATGCAAGTGAAGTTCACCAGCAGGAATACTCACATGCTCGTTACAGCTTGGAAGAGCCTGAGTTTCATCTGGATCTTCACATTTGGCATTGGGTTTGCTGATCTTCTGCAAATTCCCATATGTAATTGAATTGTAGCTTGCATCTATGAGAAAAAAATTTGGAGAACTTGCTGAGCCCCAAAAATTGACCACAAGTTGCATCTGATTCATGGGATTCTTCTGATCAAGGAAAACAATTACTATGGTGTCAAACACACGTCAGACACAAGTATCTGCTCTGAATTGTGTTTAACCATGCTTGAAAATGTAAAGGGGAAGAAAGAAAAGAAGGCTAGTCGAGAAAAGAACAATAAAATTCATCTGGAATAAAATAACCTTAGACTAGGAATGCAGCACTGGAACATGATGCTTAGTCTGGAGCAATCACAGAAATCTCTCAAGTGAAATTTGCTCTCCTGTGATGCTTCTATGTACAATGCTTGTCACCCTGTGTTCTGTGACAACTGTCAGTATGGTAGAATGACTCACCTCCCTTGATAAACTCATTGTAGATTGGAATTCCATTGTAATCCCCACAGAGACCACAGGTTAGGTTATTAAATTTGTTGTCCAGCTCCACCTAAGTAATGGAAAGAAAGAGGAAAAACATAAAAGAATTCTCTTTTTTTTTCCTCCTTTTTTTTTCCTCTACTGGGATAGAGAAATATCCCAGGAAACAACAATAAAAAGTTCTTTGATTAAACTTACCATCAGTGCATCCTGCTGATTCCACATCAGAACCATGCCTAATTTGGCATAAATTTTGGTGTAAATGTCACTGCTCTCAATGAGCAGACCAGAGCTGTAGTAAGGTGTCTTCACACTAGGAAGAAAATTAGAGATTTTACATTAGTTCAGAAACATAAGGCTTGACATGAATGTCTGTAATAAGCCAAATACCCTAAGGAACAGAGAAACCAGCCTCTGACTACCTCATCCTGGCTGCACAGGATGCCTTGTTTTAATGAGGCATAAAATACCTCTCTCCAACACTTGGGACAATAACTCATTGCCTTTAAAAGGCAAAGCTATTTCAGAGGCAAAGCTTACCCAAGGGTACAGGTCCTTTGATGAAAAAACCAAAATGTCAGATGTCTTCAACTTAATCAAAGGAAAATCCATCATCATTGTGCTATTAACAGAGGATATTCAAACACTCACTAAAAATTTACTTCCCTGAAGGAAGCTACAACATAAATGAAAGCTTTTCTTTACCAAAAGATCTGATAACCCTTTCAGAGACAATGATTGTTCCTTTGGAAAGAACTTCCTCCTCAAAAGAGTTCAAAAAGCACAGGCAGATACAGGGATTGCCAACAAAATTTTGAAAACAAAGGAGCATTTTAAGAGGAATTGAGTAGTTATTTCAGTAGTTAGTTACTTAGTTTTTGGTTGACAGAATGGTGACAGAACATACTTTGCAGAGAGTTGAGCATAGCCTTTTGTGTGATAAAGAATCAATTCACCAGATCTCTCTCCTGATTTTGTATGTCTGTCTTACAAATCAAACTGAACTGCTGAATTTCATTCAGCAATAAAGGGATTATGGCAAGCAGCCTCATCCTATAAAATCTAGAGAACTAGAGTCTGTTCCAACAGAAGTAGTGTAAAGTGAAATCCAGTCAAAATAACTGGTTTATTTTCTACAGATTTGTCAATATAATTGCTATCCATCAGGATTCATGCATGTGTATGCACATCTCCTCTTAACTAGTCTCTTGACTGGGAGAGCTTTATCTCCAGAATTCCTGTCACTGGGATTTTTCCAACTACTTACCTCACACATTTTTAACATGGCCAAATGATTTACACATCTAAATACCAGGTGCAAACACAGAAACAATTATTTCTACTTTTGAATGCATTGTTCATCCTCTGGGTAATGAATTCTTGAGAGATTACATTTTTCAAGAGGGATTATAAAACATTGGGCATCTTTTCACCTTTCAGCTACCACTGCATGGAATATTTATCTTTTTTTCTAATTCTAGGACATTCACTCAATCAGTGGATCAGGTACCCTAAGGCAAATTCATACATTTTTCTACTTTACACTTTTCATTTTAGTACTGTGAAATGCTATTTTACATGATAATGGATCATGTATCATTTAAAGATCAATATGGAAAATTCAGTTTTAAAAAAACTAAATTCCCCAGGCAGCAAAAACCTGTTCAGAAATGAACCATTGTTTTATGAACACTATCTAAGACAAAAAGAGGTTTAAAAGAAGCAATTTTTAAAGGATTTCTAAACTTGTTTTTTATTGAGTTCAAGACCCAAGTACCCAATAAAAAGTTTTTTCAAGTTGGGGAAACAATGCATTTTTTAAATATTTCTGTCATTTTTTTATGCATTCTGGTATGATTTTTGGGAAACTGGATGCTATTTTCAACCTTTGAACATATTTTCATTCTAGTGGCTTCCAAACTTTAGAGCAAAAGTTGAAATCTTGGCTAAACCAAGTCCTACAATGGCAATAAAATAGATTCTTTTTTGTTTAAATTATGCTAAAACATATTAATAGCCAGTTTCTTCAGAATCTTCAGACCTATATCCTAACTTATGAGTTGCCTCACTTGTTTCAGTGAGTATATATACACACACTGAAAGGTTAGGCTAATGATAGGAAAGACTAGGTTAAGACAGTACTTGGCATCAGTAATGCTGTCAGACTATTTTCTTGTGTAGCCATGTTACAGAAGGAGAAAAACACTGTTGTTTACTGTGAAAAAGCACATATTGCCACATATAAATTACTGTAAATTTTGACCTGTGTTATATCTGTTAAAATCCCTTGAGAAATGGCCATTGGATCTTAAAGAATTATTTATGAAGATCAGAAAAAAACCTGCCACTCTACTGTCACAAAACAAGAGGAAAAGACCCCAGAGAAATGCATCTCTTTTTTCAGGATTTGCTAGACCATCTGCTAAGGTAAATTCAGGGTGATGCCACAAAACAAATGAAGCTATGTCATTTTATGCCAGTGAAAGATCTGGCTCATGACCTGCATTGTTTCCTGCACAACTGGAAGAACAATTCACTCAAACACCTCTTCCTTACTTTCATTTAAATAATCCCTTGTGCAAGTGTGGGAATGACAATTAACACCAAAGCACCACCACAAAACAATTTTTATGCTGGATTTCAAAAGACTTTTTTTTTTTTTGGATTGTGGAAATGCTTTGTAGAAGTTACCATAATGGTATATAGACAACTGTGTAAAGAATCAATCCTGCTTTTATCTTCCCAGCACGTTTTTCTGAAATACTTACATCCGCCCATCCACCACAACCAGTTTTGGTTTGAGGTACACCGTGACATCCTTGATTTTTAGCAGAATATACTGGATTTCAGGGTGGTTATCGCTGTTCAGAGCACGCTGGATGTGGACAGAGAACTCTGCGTAAGAATCGCTGCAGTCAGAAACAAAATTATACTCGCAAACGCCAGGGAACTGGTAGATGTCTCCGTCAAAGGTTTTGAAATGGTCGTTTCCCCAAGTGCTGCAGACATAGTGGCCGTGGTTTCTTGTCCTTCCTGTTAAGTGATGAAAAGAAATAGACATGAAAAAAGTGCAATAAACAAGCTAATGTAAGAAAATGTAAGTGTTCCATTTTACAGTAGAAATCACTTGCAATTATGTGCACAGTGATTCCACCAATTTCAAGCCTGATCAAGTATCTGATCAACACGTACTAGAAAAAAAACAGTTAGGAAACCAAGAAAGTACCACCTACTCTAAAAGGTAAATAGTTTAAGTATTATGAAAGGACTTGTGCACAACAGGAGATTTAGGAAATTATTTCTTTGCCTAAAAGCAGTAGTGATTTCTATTACTACAGAATAGAAATTCTTCAGAAGATATAACCATGATAGGAAGAAAAATAAAGTTTTTGCAATAGCCAAAACTAAAGATGATTTATTCCCTTCCCAGCCATCTATACTGACTAATAATACAAGTTAACACAATATCTAATAAATCTCCAGGTACTGTAGATTAGGGGTGAATCATAAAAGCTAAGTATCCACGGGAAACTTGACATGTCTCTCATTTTCACAAGATTTTCTTGCACTGTTTACTATGAGAAAGCAAAACTGCTAACACAGCCTCTAGGTTACTGTGCTTTGATGGTATCAATCATGCCAGATACATCCAGACGAGCTGCTATCCTTCTCTCCCCAGATGGAGGGCTGCACAGAGATTCTTCTGGAGCTCACAGATGGGATATCAAATGCAAGGTAATGCTTTCCTCTCATTGCTGATTTCAGGACACAGCAGACCAAGCTCAATACCCCAAACCTGACCACTGGACAAAATTCATCACCTATTCCACTAAAAAACAATTTTTGGTTTTCAGTGTGTTTCACTTTAACACTTCAAAATTGATAACAAATAAAGTTAGAGCTTTTACAGCAGGATTATTAATGTTCTAAATGGCAAAATTAGCTTTGTCCAATGTTACTACATTCCCTTTTGAAGAAAGAATTTATGTTGTTCCAAGTAACAGAAGGCACAATCATCCACCTCCCTCATTGCTGTAACAATGAACCTCTCAAACTTCTACAGTTGCTTTCTGCAAAGTAGTTGCCAAACCTAGGAAAGACTCAACACATCAAAAGAAAAGCAACATGGAAAATATTTTCCAAGCACATCAAACTAGATATAAACACAGTAGATATAGGAACTAATGTCTCCAAAGAAAGAAAGCCAACCTATGTTGGCTGAGTCATACTGCCTCAGTATTTGAAAGCTTAAGAAATTTAAAGCATCCTAAAATTGCATTATTTAAGTGCATTATTTAAATGCACTGCCTCCTTCTACCTCTGTATTTTAATTCTCTCCCTCTTTTCCAGGAGGCAGTCTGCTACTATTTCATTTCTAGAGCTTACCTTTTCTTATTTCACTAGCATAGGAAAGAGCCAGCCAGAGTATGAAAAGGAGGCTGGCCACTCTTAGCCCCATGGTGGCTAAGGTGGGTGACTGGGCAACTCCACTGAAAACTCTTCTTTATATATCATCCACTGATGCAATTGATTCTGTCACAGGGGAGGAGATACAGAGGGAGGAGGAAAGAGGAGGGGTGAAAAAACAGGTGTGATATTTACTGAAGATAAGAAGTAAACAGATGCATTTTTCACCATAAATGAAGGAATTCAACAGACAGGAAATAGTATAATATTGATTCAGTAACCATGCCGGGTTTTATTGCTCTATTTCATCTACAGGATGCTGTGCTTTTAAATCCTTCAAATGCTCACGCCAAGTTTAACCTTCAGTAACTCCTATAGCAAATAATGAATTTTGGGGTGGCTGAACAAAGAAATCCCTTGACAAAATTTTAGGGTGAAACCCTCAAACAGTGGCTTCAAAACCAAGGAATTTTTCATTTTCCACCATCACACAGAATAATTTCTGTTAAAATTAAATCACCCATGTGAAGCTCCTTGTAGTTAACAGTAACCCTTACAAATAAAAATGGTACATCATACATTGTAAAATTATTCTGCTGGCAATTGTTTGATTTCTTTAATTTGTAAAGCTCTGGGGAACATCTAAACCAAAATACAGCCCATAGTGTATATTGTGCCCAAGACATAACTGAGATGGGGTAACAAGGTAAGTTCAAAGAATTCACACTAAAAGAGATCCTCTTTCGAACATTGTCAAGGTGCAACAGAAAGTTCATCAAAAAGATTGTAGAGACTCTCCCATCATATTAAGCTTTAGGGAATAAAGAAGGGGAAAAAAAAAGGAAAAATGGGAAAACGTTACTGTCCCTAATCCCCCTAAATATTGTTGCCCATTCTTGCTTACCTTCTCCATGAATGATAAATTTATAGTCTGCTGTCCCACATCAGATCCAACAAAAGTTATAGGGTCAGCTTTGCTTTGTGCAGAAAAAGATGAAGAGGGTCATTGGGAGAAGAAGCAAGCAGAAAACAGAACCAGGAACCAGGTCAGAATGCTGTTTCAGAAATACAAGATTTCCATATGCACCTTATTTTGTGCTGAAAAGTTCCTTTGAGAAGGTGTTTCTGCAACTCTCTTCAGAAGACAAAATACAGGCTCCTTGAGGTAAAGATCTTCTAACAGATCTTCTAACACATCTGCTTCATAGTTTACTTCTTAAAGCTCCTATATTTCCTCATCAAAAGATTTTCAACACAGTGTCTAGAAATCTCTAATCCTCTTAATCATCAAGTGTTCCTTAATTTCATTGCTCATATTACCAGTAAAGCTTTTATATTTTTCAAAACACCAAGGAAACATTTTACTTAGCTTTTTTGACTGCTCTAGTCAACAAGAAACATCCTTTTATCATAAAAGCATGTTCTGTAGCTCTGTTTTCTTTTATTTAATAATTTTATCTCAACTATAGCCTAGCCTCTACACAAACATCTTCCTGTTTTCCTTTAATACATGTCAAAAGGTTTTAGACTTTCTGCTCCTGCTTGAAAATACAGATTTGCACTTCTCTCACGCTTACATAGGGTATCATTCACTCAACAATCCTGACTGAAATAAAGTACTAGCCCTTTTCTCCTTTATGACCCTAATCACTACTAGAATATAATTTTATTTTCCTTCTTGGAAAATAAAAATAAACCCAGTAATAACCAGTTAGAAAAAATCATTTAGAAAAAAAAAGAAACACTGTCTTCAGAGACGTTTCCCTGATGGCTACTTTAGCAGATCTAACTTCTTATGACACTTCAGAGACACTTCCAACCTGGAATTTTCTGTCTTTTCTGCTACCAAAACTCTTAGTTCAGAAATATGATTCCCAAGGGTTTTGAGATTTTCTTTTCCTCCTTGTGTTTTTCTAGCTAGTCTCCTGGCTGGAACTACCATTGCCTCAGAAAAAAAAGTCTCCATGATTTAATTCATACACAGTCTTTGCAAACTGTAACAGCAACTTCATGTACACAGCAAACCTGACCCCTTTTTAGATTAAATTGGATGTGTATGTTCAGAGGTGTAAGTTGGAAAGTTGCACATTTTCCATTCAGCTTTCTTTGCCACAAAAGTTCTAGATCTGGAACCAGTCTCATTCATTTGCTGGGACTGGGAAAGGTAATCGTCCTTCACCTAAGGTTGCACCATCCCTCAGTTCCATATGCTGGCATTTTTCTTCTGTGCAGGTGAAGAGCTACTCTTGGTCAAGCACCTCTAAATTTTGGTGACTGATTTTCTCTGCCCCACCTTTGTCCTGGCTGCACAGGGAGCCTGATTACTTCTTGAGATATGAAATTAAAACAGGACTATTTTCCTTCTCCAGTCTTTGCTTCTCAGAGTGACCAACAACTTCTCATTGTTTCTTCCTCTGACATGTATGTGACTTGCTGTGACATTCCAAACTGGAGAATGGGGAAATCAACATGCCTTTAAGCACTGAGACCACTCTTACAGAATCCACACTCAAGCTTACACAGCTGCAATGATCTGAACAGAAGCAAATACAGATCCTTATCTTCAAAATTCCTAGGTATGTACTTCTGCTAGCATTAGAAAATGTCCTAAACTGCGCTGTTTCTGTTTCCTTATTGCCAGAAGGGTAATGATCCTGTCTACCAGCTGCTTTATATGCCTGTCAGAAATAATCAATCTTTGAGGTAGACATCATAGCCTGTTTTATTTCTTGCTCAGCTATCTTACAGCTTTTTGGGTTATGCATTTTAATCCAAAAGAATCCTACTGTTAATGCACAGATAACACGCACATGTATGCATTAATTTATTTACTATAAATTGTTTGACAGCCTGAAGTAATCAATCATTTTGCAACAAAGCTAATTCTGCTTTAGCATTAGCATCTTTGTCTTAAGCTTACATCAGTTATCTATATCTGAGTCGACCTGTCTGTGGAACTTCATGCCACTCCTTGCTTCCAGTCATCTCGTCTCCAGTATCAGGTGTTCATGTACCTTTATTGCCAATGGTCCTCCATGCTGCCACTGTGCAAGCAGCATCAACAGAACAATTGATGAGAAGGAGTATTTTCATATTTAGGTTCCACAGTTGGGTATTAGCAGAAATGTGGTTTTTTCGAACTTCCCCAAGTCCAAGAATAGAAATACAGTTTCCCATAATCTTTCACTATATGCCTGACCCAGGAACCCCAAAACCAGTGCTACGACAGTCATTGCTAAAATTCAAAGCTTAAGAAATAAAAGCTGACTGCATGGCAGGCATGTTTGTTATAGCAGCAGATGCAGAAGGACAAATAAAAAATATGTTTTGAGTCATAGCTGTGTCAATGCACTGTCTCCCTACACTCAAACTTTTATGAGACCATTTTTAATCATTCCATCAGTGTAACTAACTTTTAACATTCATTTAGTTACAGTGTAAATTTACTTTGCAGTAAAACTTCTTGTTAAAAACACAATCTGCGTGGAAGATTATCTTCATTCTGAATCACACCGCAGAAGAAAATGTCCTATATGAAAAAATTATATAACTTCATGATAAAATTTAGCAGAGACCTGGCTGGGCTTATTTAGGAAAAATAAATAATTTTTCAAGAATGTGGGGTCTATTTCTATCTGTTAACAACAAGAGGAAATCTCATTGCAGTCTTGTCACAGCAATCCCAGGATGACCACTATACTATATGCACTTCAGAAAGTGCAATTACACCTGGTGATTGAGTTTTTTCCTTATCCTTTTGTATTCCTGACTTGCTGATCACAGGCTGTCAAACCAATAAGTAAAATTCTATCGGTGATGTTGCTCTGCAGAAATAACCATGGGATTTTGTTCTACTACTCTTCCATCTGCCAGCATTTCACCAGAGCACACAAAGCCTTACACATAACCACACAACTTCACAATATACACATCACTCCTTTTGTCTCAAGCACAGAGATGGTTTGTCTGAACTGCCTTGGCACCATTCTAAAATAGGTCTGGCAAAATCTAGCCAGATTATGAATTAAGAGATGTATGATGATACACAACCACAGCACTTCCTTTACCAAGACCCCAGTAAGCCCTCTATAAAGTCAAAAACTTAAGAAAGCACAGAGATAAGCAGAGATAAGCAGCAGGAGAGTGAACACTGCATGAAAGAGTGTTAAAGCAATGACACAGAAGGGGGATGAATTTCATTTTGATATACATGCTGTCAACATATTAACCTAAAATTATCACTACAGAGGGAGACAGTATTTAGACAGACATAAAACTGGTATAAAATTACTGAAATTATTAATTTATGATTTTTATGTTATTAAAGAATTAGAAACAAGTGGCAAAAAGCATCCCTATAATAAATTTATTGCTCTCCTAAACCTTCTAATGGGGTGTCAATACCAACTAGTTCTATGGAAAGAACTTTAATACACAGAATGTTCATTTAAATGTATTCCACAGTCAAGCTTTTATTTAATGTAATGTTACAAAATCCCACATACTTTTGATTGCTTCTAGGTCACTTCTGGAATCAGGCTAATATCATGTAATTAATTATCCTCTCATTTTACCCTAAGGTATTGATTTTCCAATTGGACTAATCTCAGCTCTACCACTAATTTCATCCCTGTGATCTTGAGCAGTCTTTGGGTTATTGGCATTATTTTTCATTCAAACAAATACAATAGTGTCAGGTATCTGCTGATGCTGTCTGGAGTATAACATTCTCACATGGCATAGAAATTTTAAGATTAGCATCCATGTTCCATTCCTAGTACTTCCTTTGGAATTTGGTAGCTCATACTCTGAGACTAAAGTTGAAAAACATTTCCTTCTCTTCCAGTTAAGTACAAATGGGGATAAACATGTGACATACAATTATTGAAGATTACGAAGGGGTGTAGTAAGTAATAAGTTCAATTAGTAAGCTTTCCTACTAACACAGCTTCTATAAAAGTTATGTCTGCGACAAGACTCAGTACAACAGCTTCTACATTAATACACAAGGAAAAATACTTGATGATTCAAAACAAAATTAGAACAATTCCCCTTTCTCAAGTATCTATGGGATTTATACTAGGGAAATGGACTGAGCCAAGAAGAGATGACATAGAAAGGTATCAAGGGACTTACACTTCACATACCTTTCACTCTGGTAATTTTCACCCAAGAAAAGTAGGATTTTCCAAATCTTTTATTTTCTCTGTAGGAAATACTGGAAAGAAAAGTACTGGTAAAACGTACATTTTTTTTCCTCTGCCCTCTGAAGAAGATTTTTTCTGAAAAACCAGCTCACTAAGATGCTGGGAAATATTCTAGACAAAGCTTGAGTACCTAAACCTGTGCTCTCTCAATGAAGTTCACATATCAAGGAGATGTTAGAGTTTGAATGAGAAACAAAGTGAGCATATTCGTTTTAATTGCAAATTTTCTCTACTAATATTTTCTACCATCTCCTTGTCTCAAAATTCCTATTGACACCAAAGGTGGAACTGAAGTAAATTTGCATTTACTTCATATTTTCATATGGGAAATCAGACTCACTGTCACAAACAAAATTAGAGAGGAAACCCTTTACTCTTTCTTCCCCCTTTGCAGCAGCATATTGATATTGCCTCCAAGTCAACATTTGCTATGAGATACTTTTTAGCTTTCAAAGCAAGAATTTTTGAAAAACAGTGCAAAAATTATACTGAATGTCTGCTCAATACAGTATATTCTTCTATTTTTCAACATGGCCAGTCTAGTCACGTGACTGATAGACCAAACTTTTCATAATTTTGTCATCTCTTAATGGAACGGCTTAGTTTAAGGCACATAGTCAACAGCTCTACTGAACTGATAGCATTACATAATTTTAAGACTTGATATCAATTAGCTGAGATAAACAATATTCAGATCCACGCTATAACTATGGTGATGGTTCCACAGGACACTTATGGAAACATGAGATCATTTGCATGAAGTAAGAATTGCTAAGAATCTTTAGTCTTCCCCTTCTTGCCACCAAATATTATGATCCTACTGGTACAATCTGCTAGACTTGCAAAAGTATAACCAACTTGCCACATTTATGGTGAACATTAACTTTTTTCTGTTATGTAAGTCAGCAGTTACGTAGTTAATAATGCCTGCTGTATTGTGGGAGAGGGAAAAACTACGTCACATGCAAGAATACATCTGACTCGTGTCCAAGTCTTCCAGCTGCCACGCACATCTCCCAAGAACATTACTTTATAACGAACGTTTGAATCATCAGAAGGACAATATTTTCAATACAGAGCATTTTATCACAGCAACATCAGGAACACAACAGTGCACACTGAAGAACATTTCGAGAGCTGCTACCTCCCATGGCAAAAGAGAGGGAAGGAGAAATTAGATAACCTGAGAAATATCTTCCTTCACACAATTCCACTATATTTTACAGTATTTGTGTTTATTTTGCATGCATTTTCAAAATTTGAATATGATCACTTGTTAAGGTGCTTTTTGAAAGGGAGGGAAAAAAATCAAAAATAAAAACCACTTTTGAGCACTCCTTCATGCTTCTCCTTTTCAGTTGCTGCTTTTTAAAATGTCAGTTCTCAGAAGTCAGTCATCTGCACTGTAAAACGCCAGTAGTGAGACTGACAGTCTATGCCATCCATATTGCATCTATTAGGTCTACCTACACTAAAATTTTGGGAAGGCTGGATCAAAAACATTTGGGGAAAAAAAATCTGATGATAACTTCAAATTTTAGGTAATTAAAGTTTAGCAGAACCGTTACCCAGAGTATCAGAATATCTCAGAGTTTTGATGTATGTGTCTCCACAAAACTCTTGTCCCTATATTTCTAAACTGCTGAATTAAATACACAGCCAGACATACAGAACCATTAAAGTATTTAGGCAATATACAGTAAGGGTTCAAAGGGAGAGGTACACATTCAGCATTCTGAACAAGGAGCTGCCTGGACCAGGCAAGAGGAAAATCTAAAAAAAAAAAAGAGTATGTCTAAATTTTAATTCTCTTCTGTAGATCATGACTAATTCCTTCATAGACACGACTTTCTTCATGAACATGGGTGCTTCATGCCTTTCAAAAACAGACCCTTCTCTTTAAATGATGCCAGAGGAAGATTCTTCTTTTCACTCTACAGCTCACTAAGTACTAAATGCAGTGACAGCTGACATATCTAAATCTGTCTTGGGGACTCGCATTCACATCTTCATCCAGCTCTGGGGCCCCCAAAAGAAGTTGAACAGGGACCTGTTGGAGTGAGTCCCAATGAGGGTCATGATGATGACCAGAGGGCTGCAGCACCTCTCCTGTGAGGAAAGGTTGAGAGGGCTGGGGTTGTTGATTCTGGAGAAAAGAAGGTTCTGGGGAGACCTTCTAGCAGCCTTCCAGTACTTAAAGAGGGCCTACAAGAAAGATGGAGAGGGACTTTTTACAAGGGCATATAGCAAGAGGACAAGGAGGAATGACTTTAAGCTGAAGGAGGGTAGATTTAGATTAGATATATGGAAGAAAATCTTTACTGTGACAGTGGTGAGACACTGGGACAAGTTACCCAGAGAAATTGTGGGTTCTCTATCTCTTTATATGTTCAAGTTTCCTGGTTGAATGGCAAGCTTTCAGCAACCTGGTCTAGTGGAAGTTGTCCCTGGGAGTTGCAACTAGATGATATTTAAGGTCCCTTCCAACCCAAACTGTTCTATAATTCTATAATTTCCTGTGAGAATACAGTTGGACTAGATGTTTGTCGTAGGTCTCTTACAACTGATCAATTCTTTTTTAATACCTGAACCCCTGCGATCTAATGCTCTCTCCTTGAAACACTTCAATTTTGCACAGAACACTTAAGAGTTTCATTTTTCCAAAGACCAGGAAAGCAGGAGTGAAGATGACTCTACAATGAAGAAATTAGAGGGAATTACTGATGAGAAGAAGGCAAAGAGGCACAATCTCCAAATCCAAACATTTGATATAAAATATAGCTCATGTGAACAGAAAATTTGGTATGGACATAAGCCCAAATTGTTTAAGGTTACCCACAAAAATGTTTCTGGGATTATGCAAAGAGAAAGATTATTAAAAAAAAAAAAAAAAAAGCTTAATTCTTATCTTGACTTGGAAAGCAAGACTTAACAGAACATACCACAACAGAACACTGCTGATGTGTAAGAGCATGCAGAATGTGGATAACAGAATATAATCATCTTTCTCTGCCCAGTCTGAAGAACAGTTATTTTTCTGGCAATGCTTACGTATGTTAGAAGCATTATAGAGGAAAAAGTATTTCATAACAACTCTGTAAGAGATGTTTGCTGTAAGCAAATAGCGTAATGAAAACGCTAAATTGAAAGCAGGTCCAGCAGGTAAGTGATAATATCTTCTCTGTACTTTCCCAAGGCAGAGACTGGAGTAAAGTTTCCAGTTCAGAACAGAACTTCACCAATACTGCATTAAGTGTTGCTGTAGTGAAGCAAACCTGTAATTAGATAAAAAGATTCTTTATTTTTTTTTGCTGTGATGGGTTAAGCTGTGATGGTTGGCTGCGAACCCTCACCCAGCAGTTCTGTTCCTCTCCCTACTTGACAGGAGGTTTATTCCTCCCTCCTCTCTAACTGCTACACAGCATTTTACCCTTTCTTAAATATGTTTCCAAATATATAAATATATTTCCAAGCCACCAATTTGGCTGATGGGCTCAGCTGTGTGCTGTGGTAGGTCTTGTGGAGCCAGCTGGCAGCATCTGTCTGGCACGGCGCTGTCCAAGTCTCTTCCTACAGAAGCCTCCCTGCAGCTCCCCTGCTACCAAAATCTTGCCATGTAAACCCACACGCCTGTATATAAATTATTATGTAAGAAATTATTATGAATTATTATTCATAAATTATTATGAAACATCTCTTTACCATCTCAGAGAGTCATTCGATTAAAAAAAGATCTTTTCCTAGTATTTTAGACCAGACTGAACACGTTTGTCTGTAAACTAACAATGCAATTAGTTATTTACTCTAAAGGTATTGAATTCAAGTGCTAGCACTGTCTAACAATTGGGAATTGTCCTTTAAATTTCTCATCATTCAGAAAAGGTGTCTAAAACAAGCAAAATTATAAAAAATGGTCAGACTTTAATGCAGATTTATTACAAAATGCTCAAGGTATGGAAAGACTTGAGACAGGCACATGAGCTCTTGAAGACTATTACAATAAAACAAAATATAAATCATACTTTTAGCCATCACCTGATAATTATTATATTCTGTTAGTGTTACATGCATTTGGGAGTTAACTTTTCCCTTTCTTTGCAAGAAATTTATGGGAATACAGATATTTCAAAGAAAAACCTGTTTTTCAACTCTTTCATCTCTTCTTCTAAATTTGTTTTTTTCATTTTGTCATCACAGGAGTGTTTTCAGATTGCATCATTTGAATCAAAGCAAAAAATCCCCCTGAACTGACTGATGATGTATGAGATTTTAATTTGCCACTACTTATACAAATGACAGTATTTATGATACACAAACCTATATCCAACATGCAGAATATGAATGGAAATACAAATTACAAAACATGGATTACCTGAGTTCTCATAGGAGCTACTTTGTAGAAAAAAACCTTCTTTTGATGAAACTACCATTTGCATGTCGTGACCCTGAACTTGTTAGGTCTCTCTCATGTAAGCTAGTATGTGGAACATAGCCAAAATAAATTGCAAACACAAAAACCCACCCAATTTTTAACTGAGGGGACAGCACAGTTTAAAAGAGCAATTCACCTCATCCTAATTTGGGATGCCTAGATGATATTTGCATGAAAGGTGCAGGCAGTAATTAAGTAATTTTGAACTAACAGAATTTGGGTTTACGAAGTTAAAGAATATTTATATAATCCTCTATGTTATCTTGACTCTTCTTATATAAATAATGTTAAAATAAGATAGCAAACAAAGCACACCTGAATGAACTTGGAAGTGATTGATGCTTAACTTATGGCATTTACCTTCATAATAAGCTCTCTAATTTACTAAGAAGGTGTATCCTCTTTGTGGGATTACTGAGAAAGTACCATACAGTCTGGCAACTCCCATTTCACAAAGTAAATGTAAAACATATAAAGAGTCTGATGTGAACAGAAGATTAGTGTATGCTACTGAGTCACTGAGCATAAGTTAGGTAAGAGTACATGCACAGTCTACATGTGTTCTTAGGAAAAAGCTTTCTTATTTGATTATCTGGAAGAGAGCAAAATAGAGGCAAGGATACATAGTGAAAATTTAAAGAATAGAAGACTTCAGTTTCTAACTATCTACACAATCCATATCAGATATTTGCATTCTGACTGGTATGTCAGAATAACAATTGCCTAAATATTGTCATTTGGGTTAAAAAAAAATGCACTTCATATCTTTCATTGGCACCATTCATATTCTCATTTATTATTACCCCATGAAGTGATCAAAGGCATCTCACAAAAGTTACTTTCTGTCTGGAACTGCTTCAATACAAAAATCACTAAGCAAGAGGAGTAAAAATTTGCAAAAGGAAAGCAGAACTATATTACTTGTAATGGTTTCTTGGAAAGATAAAATGCCATCACTTCAAGTGTGTCACTCCCTTTCTCCTTCTTCTCCCAGCTTTATATTGCTGAGCATGAAGCCACATGGTCTGGAATATCCCTTTGGTCACTGGGGGTCAGCTGTCCAGGCTGTGGCTTATCCTTGTGGGATGTAGATTGTTCAGCTACTAAAACAGCAGTTGTTTTGGGTCAAGGAGGCACTTTTGCCTACGTAATCAACATGTGATGTGTTTTTGTGGGTGACTTTTTTGTTGGATAGGTTCTCAATTTCTACAGCAATACCTTTATAATATTGTTCATTTATTTTTCTTTAAGTGCTAGGGGGGCGAGATTTTGGGGGGAGATTTTTTTGTTTTGTTTTTCTTGCCCATGTACATTAGCTAAGAACAAGATTTTCAATAAGGCAGATTTACAGTGCTACAGTGTTAGAAATCTGAGTATCAAGCAAAGAGAGAACCAGGTTTGCCATGTGTTTTTGTGGGGACTTCTCTGCTATAGGCAGGAATGAAGACATGAGATGCTATTATAATGCTTTAATGTACATAATTCAACACCTATGAGAGTAGTGAAGCCATTAATAGCAGATTAATATTTAACTTTAAAAATAGGAAATGTCTATGAACAAACCAAACAGTCAAAATAAGGAGTCACCTGGTCACTGTTTGAAGGCACCATATTAGAGGCTCAAATATGAGAATAGCATGAATCAAAACAGGCCCAAAAAAACTAGGAATGAGATTAAAAACCGTCATGGCCAAACTTTGCAGTAACAGAGGCAAAAAAACAGGTTCGTACAAACAAACAAAAGGAGACTTTAGAATAAATTGATAGACTGAATAGTAAACAAACTACCAGGACTGGATGGCATCCCTTACATGTTCTAAAGAAGCTCAGGTACCAAAACTGCTAAAGTTCAACAACAGTTGAAGGACAAGCTCCCAGAGGTGGTCACCTCCTGGATTACTAATTTTTTCAGATATTTAAACAAGCTGTAGGAAAATCAGTTGACACAACAGACAGAAAAAACTGATGGGTCCTGTCAAGGTTTAAAAGCAGTGAACTGTGAAGTTACACCATTTGTTAAGATCCTATATGATGCAGGAGAACCAAAATTAAAATTAAAGAGAACTGCAAAATTAGCCTATAATGTTGAGAGGGAAAAAACAATAGATGAAAGTCAGTGACTACCAGTATAAAGCAGTGAATTCAATAAAGGAATTCCAGTGTGCTGGAATATCTTGAAAACAATGTGACAAGTATCAGAATAACACCAGCTAAGTGACCATGGACATTCAAAATGTTAATATAGCATTATTAAAGACATAGAGAATAAAACACAAAGTAACACTGTAATACTCTATATGCATTCATGGAGGAACCACACTTAAAAAAAAAATTACCTCTTATTCTGGTCAGTCCATTCCAAGAAGCATATTCTAAAACTAGAAAAGGTCAGAATAGGATGCATTCACAAAAGTTCACCTCTAAGTTCTAGTGATGATCTATGAACCACTTATATGAACCAGTTATGGACATGGACTACTATGGCTTTCTGTCTTCCTCTGCACCATTTTTTCCACTGCTAAACGTGTGTTATATGTGAAATACCATTGAGTGTGAGTTACACCATTATAAGTCAATGATTTCCAGAACCAGACCCAGAACTAGATACTGCTGAAATTCACTAATGTTCTGGTAGTCTGTTCTAACCCCCCCAGCTTTAGTCTTTGTAGACTTTTTTTCTTAAAGAAACCTAAAACGGAGTAAACTCACTTTTCTGTAGGACACAGTAGGCTAGTGGGTAGAGGCACAATATCTCTTGTCATGCATCTGAAATAAAATTACTAATTTGTTAAGTAATGCTACCAGGACATCCTGGTAGCATAATAAAAAATATTTGAAACACCGAAATGAGAAGCATTAAGCTTTGGTAAGTCTTGGCTTGCTCACCATGAAAGAGAGTGTCTTGCTGAGTACTCCTGAGGGTACTCAATGATGATTCTATCCTAAAAGGCATCATAAAAGCTTCAGGCTATTCCTCAGATTTGATCCTGCATTTCTGATCTGTATTTTTGCACACGCTATGTTTTGTTTCTGTTGGCCATGGACAGACAACACTGACAACATTATATGTGAGACAGATGAATACCACAGGCTGACCAAAGCAGAAACGTCCATTCAGTCACAACTACTTGTGATTCTGAAATAAAAACTGTTCAAGATGACAGCTGAAAGCATAGTTCAACCTATTAACACATCTCTCAGAGCTAATGACACAAGATTTGGGGCTGGTATGAATGTACTATGAATGGAAATGTGTATGTGTTTAAGCATTGGAAAAAAGGAGCAGAACCAGAATGGAAGGAGCAGCTCTCCATTATGGTGAAGAACAGTTTCCAAGACACTGCTGCCAAGGACAAAGTGGAAGTGTGTTGTTCACATCCAGAAAAAAAAGGCCTGCACTCTGCCAAGATCACAGATGACTTGACAGAGGGAGACCCTGCATCCCGATACCAGAAGGATGGAAACAGATAGCACCATGTCACATATGCCATTCCTTCTCCATTACTTCATCAAGAAAACAGACTAAAGATATGTAATTTAAATGGAGGAAAAGAGAAAATGAGCAGTAATCAGATCAAAGATTTTGGAAAGCTGAAATAAGCCATATTCTGTGTCAAATGATCATATCTTACCAGTCAAAGACTACAGATATACAGATCTGTACAAAGTAGTTTGTCACCACCAATCAAGAAGAAATAAAAATTTCAAGGGGACTTGACAACAAAGTCTCTTGTCCTCTGCTTTGCACATCTACAATCCTGGCCAAACCTGGTAAAACTTTGTAACCCAAGCTTGATGCTTGAAAATATGTGGGTGTGAAAGGGCAACTGAGTAAAACTCAGGAGAGAAGGAATGAAGAGGATAAAATAAATTCATTTAGAAGTTTTGTAAATAAGAATCACTCTCCTCTCCCATAAGATCCCACATTTAATTTTATTACAAAAGTTTTCTTATGGAGGGATATGTTACTGATTACAAACTAATTGGGCAGGGCGAGGGAGGGCATGAGTTATAAAGATAATTTTTATACTTGTGATACAGAAACAGAAAGAGAAGAACAATTGTGCACATCCGTCATATTCTTTATTCACTACCTGAGCTAAACTAAACCTTCAGTTTCATTTTTGAGTTCCTTATGCTTACACTGTTTTTCTCATGCTTGAAATATGCTTCCCAGAATAAACATTTGAACTCCTGACTAAAGGAGCTAAAGAAGAAACTAAGTAAGGCACCACTGAAGAGGACAAGACCATAGTTCACTTTGGGCCTGACTTAAAATCTGGAAAAAATCAATATTGTCTTTCGCTTCTGTTTAAGAGTTTACAAATAAAGTGCAATTTACCTTACTTACTGGCAGCTCTGACTTACATGAGAGACAAACACATAGTTAATGACTGACTAGCAGGAGAAGGAAGAAATCAAGCAGTTTCATGCCTGGCAAATTTAGCCATTCATATGCTACTGACCATCCACGGAATGTACAACCAGCAATATATCCATGGAAAAGATACTTTTTATTATGAACAATGTCTACATTCTTCTTGTCCCTGTTACATATCCCCTACCTTTTGCCCTGGCCATGGTGCTGAACACAAACACGAGCTTGGGCAAAACATAGACTCAAAGAATGGGTAGGTTGAAGAGACCTTAAAGATTACCTAGTTCCAATCCCCCTGCTGTGGGCAGGGCCACCTTTTACTAGATCAGGTTATTCAGAGCCTCATCCAGCCTGGTCTTAAACACCTCCAGGGATGGGGTATCCACAACTTCTCTGAGCAACCTGTTCCAGTGACTCACCACACTCACAGTAAAGAAAGTGAAAAAGTTCCACTTTCTGAGGAACTTTTTTCACTTCTTGTACAAAGTCCACTACAGCCTATACTGACAGGCTGCTATAAGGTGTGTGCAGTACAGTCTGACTGGCTTGAGAATTCAGAGACTAGATGAATACCCTCCAGAAAGAATGTTTACTCAGAAATCCATTTTTCCAAACTATCTTTTTGGTTTTCAAACCACCAAGATTTTTGGGGTTTGGGGTGGTGGTGGCTTTTTTTTCCCCAGGTGTATGTTTTAAGAGTCCATCTCACTATCTTTGAAAAAGAATCATGAGAAAAAAACAGTACCAGTTCTTTCAAACATCTCACTGCTCTGTTTGTACACTACTAAGCAGACACATACTCTGTTCCCTCTGCTTCCTCTCCTAGTCCTGACTCCTTCCTCCACTTCTGACTCTTCCCATGTTACATGAAAAATCAAAAGTGCATTGATATACTCCTAACACGTAATCAACATCTTCCCTAAAGTAGGATAGGATTTTGTGTCTATGGTTAGTACAGTGATTTCTGTTAGTACAATGATTGCTCCTCAGTTGTAGACACTGTTCAGTGCAGAAATAAAAATCTGAATTCCTCTTTGGGATTTTCAGAAAAAGTGTATTTTTTAGGAAGGGGAAAATACAGCAGTATTCACCACTTTCTGCCAAGATTGGACTTGTGAAATAAAAGCCCCAGTTTGCCCACAATTAGAAGACTCACTAATCCTCTCTCTCTGAAGGCTTGACTGCTTATTACTATCTCTTCCTATCAGTTTTGCAGTGAACTGTTATGTAATACATGGGTACTTGGTAGACTTCTTCCACAGGGTTCATTTCTTAGGCAAGACTTGTTCTCTTACCTCTATTTACCTACTTTATTTAAATGCATCCTTTTTACAAACTAAACTGCTTCTGTACACAGTAGTTTTATAGACATTAGTGTTAGTTCCTTCTTACATCATAGAAGTTATTTCAAACTATTGAAAAAAAAAGAACTGGAAAAAAAAGCCACATTAAGAAAGAGTGAATATCAAGTATATTTTGGGTTTTCCTGTCAAAGAGTACAAATTAATGTGATTGAAAGATAATCCCTAATTTATTTGAATGCAGAGGCACACAGTTCTTTTTATTGTCTCTGCTCTTTGCAGATACGCTTGCTTTCTGGAGTATACTTTTTATTTTCTTAAATCTAGCTGTAAATTACTCAAATGATGGCAATTCCACGTGCTTCCACTGCATAGTCTCCTGCTCTTATTTTTTAACTCCAGAGATAATTTGTATTCCACTTCTCGACATCTACAGGCTTTGACTAAGTGTGAGTAAGTGTTAAATTTCCCCTGGTAACTATCTACAATTGTAATTTTTCCTTATTCATGAGTTAATCATGGTGGTACAATGAACAGTTATGCCCCTCTTAAATGTGTGGCCATCTTTAGTGTGTAATAAACATACACATTTTGACACTAGCAAAACTAACATATACTGTCAATGCCTGCACTGCAATAGATTGTTGGGGACAATCTAATATTCTCCATCTAAAAGAGAAGGAAATATGTTGATGACTGAACTACAACAGGAAAATTATTATTAGCAAAAAACCACCCCCATATATTACATATAGAGTGACCCTCCCTTCACATTTGGGACCATTAGTACCAGATGTCTGCTAGCACTTTACCTGACCTCAGTTTTTTAAAGCAACAAGTGAGTGAAAAGCAGAGGTTAAGAGATAATAAATAATATTATGTCATTACAGTTTAGTCTTTTCCTTTTATATGCCATCTTAAACTCACACTAAAGTCACCACACACCCAGTTTGAAAAGCAACCTTCACAAATACAGCAACTTTTCTAGTGATCACACACAAAATTATGAATGACTGGAAAAGGGTAAAAGATAAATACTGAGAAAGGCTGCACATGAGAAGCAAAAGCATGAAGTCTGAAAGAGGTATCATGATTTGCATAGTACTGTACATTTTAGACCATGGGATTTAGAGCATTTTTATATCTTGGCCAAAAATTGAAAATCAACTGAGGTAATGGTATTCGCGTTAAATCACTAGAGCTTTAGCAGCACACATATGAAAGTACTGCTTTCTTTCTAGCCTCTGTTGGCAGGCATTCATCTGACTCAAATTATAATCAAAGGCATCAATAATTCACATATTTTTCATTAGTGCCAGTGGTCACTCTGCATCAGCAAAGCTGTGATGAGACAGGATGGAGAAGCACAAAATGGCAATGACTGTGGCATATCAATATATTGGTAATATTAAATGCTTTATACCCCCAGGTCTAGATTATTCTATCCCTAAAGTACTGAAGTATTTTTTGAAATAAATAATGCTTACTCCACACCACGTTTCAGTGCATACATTTATTTTCAGAACAGTGAAAATTAGAAAATAATTATCAGCTCTGTGCACTGAGTGTTCTTTCAACCTCACAAATACAGCCCGCTGCTTGTGCAACTATCTCACCAAACACCGTAAGTCTATCCTAAACAAAGAATTTCTGCCTTTCAGAACTGTATTGTAACAAGCTGCACTAACATTCAGCTCAAGGGAATGATATTTCATTCATCACAACACAGATATGCCCTTTCAGTTTATTGCACATAACAAGCTCATTTTTCATTAACTGGATTCTCAATCAAAAGATAAGGCCATTAATAGTCATTGCTCCTTGTGGAGAAAAGGATCTCTAAAATTGAATCACTTTGGTACAGAGAAAACTCAGACCAGCTTTGGGGATGAACAGTGAAGAGAAGCTGATGGTTTTGAAGTAGTTTTAAATTCTCAAAACATGGTAGTAATCCTGAGATTCTGCAGATGAAAACTCTTTTTACAACAGAGAAAGAACAGCACCTTCATTAAGGTAGCTGCCTGGCTCAAGATAAACACCCAGTAAGAACACTCATTATTTAATCTCCACCCAGTTTCCAAAAGGAACAAGCAATACATGTTACAGGAGGAGCTGAAGAATTAACAACAGCTGCTTGCCACAGCTGATAAAAAAAATAGGGTATGAGAGTGCATATATGTGGAGTTTGCACCCATCTTTATGTCTGTGATGACTTATGGCAAGTTCCTGGTTCAAGGAAAGGAAGTTCCGGTTTTGTAAACAAATGTCCTGCTTAAAACCGTATGAATATAGGATTCTACTAACCATTTCCTAAAGAAGTTAGCCTCTTCCTGTAACATATAAAGACAGTCCTCATACATGACTACATGTCATGCTTGTATGCAGCAGAGCAGATAAACGAATTTTGACTGTGACCACAGGTAAAATGTCACACATTCTGTTGCACGGCGTATTTTGTTACACCATCATACTGACATGGAGTGACTGTTAAAGCATCTGGATTGTACACTGGGCTACAAACACAACACAGAGGAACAAGGAACAAACTCCTGTCAAAAGCTGAAGCACGTAGCCTAGCTTTGCTAGCATTGGAGTGAGATGTAAGATAAAATACAGGGAAATACGTAACGTGATTTAACTGTCATTCACTCATGTTAAGACATTTTGGTTGGTTTTCACAAGAGTTTTCCTTTACAGAGGATTAATATGGGGAATCAGCTGAATTTGTTGTTCTCAACCTCACTGATGTCACTGTAATAAATATTACCACTGTTAACTGTTGGTAAGAACTGGTTTACATACACATTAGACTTCACATTAAGGTCACACATCCTTCAGTAAATTAACAGTAAATGTCTCTCAAAGTTTAACTTTGTTTGATTGGGTAAGCAAACTGAGAAAACCTGAGTGAAAGGCACTAATCCAAACCAGCTGTACCTCCAGCTGGGTCACTGACAAAATAAGAGTAAACATAAAGTAACCACCAGAAAATAGGAGTATTGGCTATACCAGGATTTCAATTGCAGTATCAATTCACAGAGGTACATAGTATTGTCAGTCTGACCTATAGAAAACACAAATCACAGAAAGTTAGGGTTTTTAATAACTCATTGGTCTATCTTCATTTTTCCCAAGTCCTCAAACTTAACATGGCAGAACAAATGACCCTTCAAAACATGGAGAAATAAGGGGATTTGTATTTTAATAAAAGAGCACTTAATATAAAATTAGGGTAAAGGAAGTAATCAAGGTTACAGAAAATTCTGCCCTAAAATTCAGGGCATTGAGCTTCCTGTTATTTCCCTAATTCCCATCTCCAAAGTTATAGTTCATTACCCTTCTGCTTACCTTACCCCACTCCTTCATTTCCCCAAATTCACAATACATACTTTAGCTTCCTGCTTCAACTCTGATGCACACTCTCCTCCAACCTCAAACACCCACCACCTTCCTCCAGGGCCTAGGTATGAAACAGCAGGAGACAGCTTTGTCCCACAACTACATCCAGGGAGCCTCCTCTTCCCCTTTACCTTCCTGATGTTACAAAACTGAGTGTATGAAGAAGCAATGGGAATTCTGATCCAGTTTCAGCCAGGCAGGGAGGATCAGCTTTAATTTTTTGCATTAATCCTCTTTTCTTCTACAGGGGGTATGACAAATACTTTCTCTCCAGTATACACTTGTCTAAAGACTAGTCTGTTCATTAGAAGAATGTCAGAAATGCTCTGTCATCTGCAGCAACCCTAACCGGTTGCTTCTCTTGGCAGACAAGGAAGGAGGAAAGCTTTCAAATCAAACAATGCTGGCAAGTCACACAACCACTGAGATCTGAGATCTCAAGATCTGTCAACACTGGTATCACCATAGGCCTAAACTAGAGAGTGTTCTTTGCAAACTCTTACCACGTTTCCTTCCTCATCCTTCCTTGAACTTAATCAGAGTTTACTACAACTTGGCCTTTAATTGCCAAAACCCAGGAATTCAGAATTATTTCTCTCTAGATACCTGTGCTATTCACATTTACCATCCTGTAAGACAACCTTATCATAGAGGTGAGATTTCTACGTTATGAAAAGCAACTGCTTCCTCTAGTCCACAGCATTTGATAGCCAACAACAAATAACACACTTAATAGTCTTAGCATGAGACACAAAATTTGTTTGCACAGAGAATAAATTTATAACATTCCATTTCCAACCAAAATGCACCTTGCATCCTGCAGTTGGTGAAGATGATCAGCAGCAGAAATACTGTTCTATTTCAGGGAGAATGGTGTAGCATTACAAACCCTTCAGAGCCCCTCTGTGGTTACTCATGAAAAAGCATTCCCATAGCCTTCAAAAGGCCTGGATTTTCAACCACCAGCATCCTGTGACATACATGAGGTCTCCAAAATTAAGCAAGGTCAAAACAGGAAACTTCCTCCATCTGTCTCCTCAGAATCATCAGTTTTCTGAAAAGAGGAAACCCAGGATCATTTATTTTGTGTTCAGAAGACAGAAAGCAACAAAGTCAAATGGGACTATAATAATGCAAAATATATTTCAGATAGGGAGAAAAGGCTGTTTGATCTAATTAATCCTTTTCTTTTTAATATAACCATTATAAATTTTCCTTTTGATGTTTACCAGCTTCAGCTGGCTCACATCTGTGAGTACAGCAGTATGAACAGAATTTCAGATGTCCTCAGATGACATGCTTCTCTGATGCATTCATAGTTGTTGCTGGATTTTTTTGTTTGGCTGTTTTTTCTTTCGGGGGCGGGGGGTGGTACTTTTCCTGCATTTCCAGGAGCTGCACTGTGATAATAGTAATATCTGGGGCAATAAGCAAAATGGGGTTATAAAACGGATCCAGGTTTACAATAAAGAAATTACTTAGAGTCATTTTGCAAAGGGGCAGTTGCTTGAGAGAAAAGATTTCAAATCTGACAAACTAGAGTGAAGCCACTCTCAGGAAGTTTCCCTCAAACTAAGAAGAGAAATGAGAGCTGCCCTTCCAAACTAAACTAAGTCCGAAGAATAACCTGCCAGATGTTGTATCAGACTATTTAAAGTGTCAGAGACACAATAATGTTTTATCTGCATCTTTCTAGATACTGAATCGGTATACTGCTCTGGCATGCCCATCCTTGCAAAGCAGCAACATAGTCCAGTATTTCTGGAGAGTATTTTACAACATTCATTCCTGGACTAAGCATTAAAAGACAGATGAGCAGGGTCTTCCTATTGGCTCTACTGCTGAGACCTCTAACTGAGGTTAGACGGCCTGAAAATTTTGTTTACTATCTAGGCGGCAATGAAAAGGACCTCCTGGCTTTAGGCATAAATTTATTCTATTTTTCATAGGAAAAAACTGTATTAACATCGTTTTACCTATTAATTAAATTAAAATGAGTATCACATTAATAATGCTTTGTTAAACTCCTTTATTAAAAAAAGGCCAATGGGTACTTGAAAAGAAAATTTCCCATGTACATGGTTTTCTGACTCAAACCTTCCTAAATAATTCATGGACCTCACACAGAAATAATTGCCTTGGTGTGGTATATATGCCCAAGAGCAATGAATCGAATGGGGGGGGGGAGGAAAGGATCTGTAACTTGCAAGCTTTATGAAGAAAGCACCAGGCCCCAGAAGAGGCCTGTTCTATGCCAGCAGATGGCATCATTACTTCTCGGTAGGAAAAGGGATCAAGGGAAAACATCTGTGTCATCAACAAAAGCTGTGGCCACTGCGTAGATATTTTTGCTCTTTTATTTTCACATAAAATAGAATGCTTTGCCTAAGGTGCCGTTTTTGTATTCCAGTGGACAGTGGCAGACAAAAGCAACAATCTGACCATACCAGGAGGCTGAAAGATACAGAAAATAGTGAATCTCACTGTAATGGCACACTACAGATCTGGTATCTGTGCCTGGGAAAAAGGTGTACAGAAGAATTTATAGAGAGAGTTCTGAATCTAATTCAAACCCCAGACAGATTTCTACATACCGAATACTTATTTATGACATTTTCACATGAAAAACTATTTTGAATACTTTTTCCTTTTAATCCTCCCATGCAGATGGACTTAGAATTTGAATCCACTAAAGAAAAAAAACCACACCTTCCTTTGCCCATATGTCCACAAATTTTGCATCCAGATTTTGAAATCCAATGTCTCAACTGCTTTTTGTATTTTCAGCAACTATCACATCTACAGACCATCAGCAGACATTTTTTTTCCTAAGATCCTTAGATTTTCAATGATTTATCCTGTATCTTGATAGCAACAACATAGGATGACCAAGCCAAACACTGGGAATAACTGATGTCTTGCTAAAGATATAGCCTCACAGTGTCACTGCAATATCCAGGAGATGTTCCACAGCATTGCTTAAATACCAAACATACATTTCTGCTTCTTAGTTCCCTCCATTTCCAAGAACAGAACCCAGTGGAGATCAACACGCATTTTACTAACTTATGTTTAGTTTTTCTCTATCATAGACTGATCAGAGAAATTACTGGAACCAAGCCTGTGAAAATATCCAAAGCCTTCCTATAGTGACTGTTTGACAACACTGTTCTGATCTTGTTCAAATACTTGGCTAAGAGGTGTTATGATCTCAGCCTTCTAAATTCTCTGAAAGACAGAATAAAAGCAAACTAGTAAGGCAGCCTGAACAAAAATGAGGTGGGAGAACTATCCTTATATGTCACACTTTTCAAAAAAACATTTTATAATAAAACTTGCATTTAATTTTATCTGATACAAACTACCAGAGAGCTCTCTGTTTTTCAGCACTGAAATAATTTCCCAACTGTACAATAAAGTAACATTCATGCACTGCAGGTGAAGTATTGCCTTGCCAAAGCTGGATGCACACAGCTGCAATGAAGCTTTTTGTTTACTATGTCTCAGCATTGGGTGGGGCTACTATTAGGCCAATACGTCTCCTTTTTTTAGATTAGTTTCTTGATTTTTTTTTTGCTTTAATGTATATGTATATATACACATATTCCTGCAGAGGTGTTCAATTTACATACTTTTATCCACATATCTGCAATTTGTCCAATAATACTATAGCCACTACTTTTGCTTTGAAATATCAGGATAACTATCACGAAGGAAGACAGAAAACATTTTAGAAAGTATACTTCTTGCTAGGAATGATTCTTGTATTCTAAAATACATTATTTAGCCATCACTGAAACACAGACCTGGTATGAAGTGTAGAAGCCATTTAAGGAACAATACAAAACAGTTCTGGCAGTAATATGAAAACATACAGTTGCCAGCAGCATTGGCCTGACTGAAGCGCCCCAGAAGGCAGAACCACATTAGGCCTGTTTTTCACTACACTGGGACACGAATTCACTGCTCAGATAGAAAATATGTTATTTGTGATGTTTAAAGATCATGCCGGGCCAAAGGTCCTTGAGCAATCAGTTCCATCTGTGTCCGCATACCAGACCGGGAGTACCCACAGCTCCTCCACGGCCTCCTGGCTGCAGCACAGAGCCATTCACAGGGACAGAGCTTCACACCCACCCAGGCCCGCAGACTGAGCTCTCCTGGAGCCACCCCGGCTTCTCTCTGCAAACTGAGAGGAGCCACTGCGCCGGGGTGCAAGAGCTGGGGCTTCCACTTCTGCTGAGTAAGAACTACAAGTCCCTCAAAGGCTGCGGCTGAGTGAAGGGATGTTCCGCGCAGTCCATCAGCAGGGTGATTCACTGGGATTAGCTGTGCTGGGTTCCCTGACTCACTGCGGCACCGGGTTTGCTGCAGCAACTGCTTCCAGATTCTCACTGCGACACTGTTCACTCCACAGGCAGCTCTTCAGTCACGACTTCTCCACTGTGCTCTTCCACCTCTCCCCCCCAACGCCACCAGCAAAGCACAGATGCCAGATGATAGGATAAATTGAATTAGTGAAGCTGCAGTAGCTAAATGATGGAAAGGGCCGGTAAAACTCAGTAACTTATACAGTATTATAATTTATACAGTAAATTCTAGTTTAAGCTAATCTGTTTTATATTGCATTGCCTCAAACTAGGAACATGGTTTTCAAAGATCAGCTGATGTGGGCAAAGGCACTGAATTGCTGAAATTATAATCTTCATTCTAAACTGTAAAATTAAGAAGAAGGTAGTTTTTCTTCCAAGCTTGGCACCCACTCTCCAAGAACCCAGGTTAAGCAGCAGTGTCACTTAATGCACTGCAGGACTGAGATCGGGCAGATACCTACTCTGCTTTATACATTACTCATCTCAATAGGTATGAAGAAAGTGAGCACATGGAGTAAATGAAGATGCATTAAAAGGTTGTCTGGAAGAAGACAAATACCTGAAGCATCAGCAGAGGATTAGCTATGTCAGCCATCTGGGGATGAAGTCAATTAGTGGGGAGAGGAGGAGCTTGAAATGGTTATTCTAAGTGACTCTGATCAGAATACTTCCACTTTTCTAAAGAAAAGAGAAATTCCTTTCCTACAGGAACCATTTGTAGAGACAGTTTAGTACAGAGCTTGCTCTCTCTCTAGCAGTAATGCCAAAAAACTTTGTAATCATGGATGAGTCACTTCTCCATTTTCTGCTCTAGCAGAACTAACACCATTTGCCACCCCAGCCTTGTGAGAAATTGCAAGCAGCAGACAGCCTTTACACTGTGTTCCAAAGATGAAAGTATTTGAATAAACATTAAGCAGTAGTATGCTGTCAAAATTCACTGGCAACATATGGTGAGGCTGAAAAAATAGAGACATTGCACAGGAAATGGAAAATGATGGGAAGGACCTTCCCCCGGTAAGAATTCATTGACCAAAGAAATGGGGAAAGGACAGGAAGCCTGCAAACAGTAACACCAGTCTCTCTTCATCACCATGTTTGCTCCCTTTATTCCTGGGCAATCCCAAAGAATGCAGACCCACACTTGTTCCCACAGGAGAGTGATAGTTGCCAGTCTCATGCCCTGTGCGACCTCTAATTAGATCCTCTGTCAGCCAACTGTGCTGTCCAAATTCCAGAATACAGGAAAAAAAAAAAAAAAAAGGCAATAAAACAGTCTGTGAGCTCCGAAAGTTTGCTATTTACTTTTCTGCATTAATGTGCTCTTCTACATGAGCTGCTGGTTTCCCACTGGCTTTTCACTGCATATATTCTAACACACTTCAAAGTGGGCACTCAAAACAAGACACAGCGAACTATTTCATTGTAAAGCACGCACCATGATCCAGGTCACTTACAATAAACCAACCTGAGGGCACTGTAACTTATTAACCAACTTTCTCTCCTGGCATTGTTCACAGTTCTACAGCCACAGAACTGCCGGGAGCCTGTTGCAATCACCAGCAACCAGCCTGTCTCAGGAAGTTACTCTGGGCTATAACCAGGAGGAAAAGCTGGTTTATGATGAGTTCTTTGAAATAAGAATAACAGGATAGGTTCAAATATTGCCTATTATGGATCCAAAATTAAGCTCTTTGGACACTTCCCCACATAATGATTTATCTTTCAGATTCAGTGCCGTGAAACACTTCATTGATGTTCATTGAGAATTCATTATCTAATTTGTTTTCTTTAAAGTAGAGTATTTAAGTTAATCCAGTGCATTTTTGCCCCAGATATGTGGAAGAATAATGGTGATTGGAAGACTTTAAATTTCTCTTTCTACTTGCCACAGTAGGCAGAAATATAGAATAACTGTTTCCCTGGAGAGGCAAATATGTCTCAGGAGAAAAAAAAAAGGAGCCATCAAACTTTAAAAGCAAATAATCCTGGTTGTGAAAATCATGTGCTGCTACCATCCCGCTTAAAGATGAGACTGACTGTGCTCCAAAACAGGAAAGAACTGCTACTCCCAGAGGGAAGTGAGCACAGTGTTTATGTTCTGGAATCATGACATGCCCATAACAGAAACACAATGACAATTCCAAAAGGGCAGGAACTCTACTTCCAGCCAATGAAGTTATAATTAATATCCATGAGAAAATTAGAAGCAATGTGAGCACACAAAACTAGCCCAGAGAGTGAGCTGTAGAAGGAATCAACACAGCTGATCTTGAATGAACATTGAAAGAAAATGACAGGAAGGCTATTTACTATCCCACTTTCATGTGTGCTGCTTGTCCTGGCACGTAACAGAGAGAAGTCACAGATATTGCAACTATTTAAGTAACACAGAACCAGGTAATGTATTACACACAACTATTCGGAATCCGTTTTCTTTTTTTTTTGTCAGCCAATAAAATTTGCCAAAACAGAAAAATCACCAAGATAACTGCACTGATTTGATTACATGAGCCATTTCTTAAAACTTAGCCCCCACAAATTCCTGAAATTCCACTTTTCTGAGGTAAGGATTGGTGGAAAACAGGAATGCACACAGAAGTAAACACTGCCTCCATTTAGAATAATCCACAACAGAAAAAAAATGTCTGTAAACACATCTTTCAAGCTATTGGCTTCAGGTTTTAACACTGAGATCTGTGAGCATATAGTACTTCTGTTTTTGCAAAAGTCTGTAACAACACAGCATTACGGCCATGAACTTCCCTAGTCTAATGATATGCAAAGTGCACCGGGACATACAATCTAATCCTTTTTAAACTGCAACCAAGTATGTGCGAAATTATAATAGTGCTGGTGGTGACAGTGTAACACAGGTACAAATTCCAGAATTACTCCTGGATTCAAATGACAGCATAACATAAAATTACTGAGCTAGAGTTTTGCAGGGCCTAATATAGAGGTACTTCCACCTCCCAGGCAGGTGCCTTATCCCAGGATGCTAGAGGGCTGTGCTTCTTTTCAACTGTTTTATTTCTCTTCCCATGTATCTTGCTGCAGTGTGTCACAGCATCAATAAGACCATAAAAAGGAGCATTGATGCAAAGAATAGGAGGCAGTCTAATGGTGCTCAGTGCACCCTGGTGAAAGTTAAGAGATATGGATTTGTACTCCCACAGACTGAAGAGGGAAGAGAACCCTCTGATTAGCTTCTTAGAGAAGACAGGAGTTCTTCAGATTTGTTTTCATCCACAAATCATTTGGTAGATAGCAAATATTCAAGAAGCATACTGAGAATTTATCTAATGCCAACATATGTACAGTCTGGCAATTGCAAATGACAAATGTTCCCATCAGTAAAAAACAACAAAGAGTTATTCCATGCCCCAGAACAGATTGTCTGGTATTGCTTGACACTGTGAACAGTCATTCTGCTCATCTATTAAGGGTAATTATAGTGACTGGATAAAATAATCTTTTCTGTCTTTTCCTGATTTTTTTCATCATTCCTAAACTGCCACCACATAGAAAATAAGATATGGTGTAGATTACTGACTCTGTTAAGCAACAAACAGGTATAGCAGAATATGGTTACTTTTATTATTTAGAATTAAAATCATAATTAACTGAGGTGAAGTTAACATCAAAATGGTTTCTAGTCAATAGGTAATAGCACAGTTCTTAGTAGCTGACAGAAGTCTACAGCCTACGCTTCCCAGAAGCTGTAAAGTACCTTTTTAAAAAATGCTAAGAATGCAGGGCATCTTGCTTGGTTCAGACCAAGCTTTCCCCACATGCTGCCAAACGAGAAAAGTGTTAACACACATTTGTGATCTGTCTTCTAGGTGCAGTAAGATTGCTCACTGGCCTGCCTTTGGGAGTTTCTTGTTGTGCATTCCTTCACCTGTGCTCCCAGCTCTGATAAATGGGTAGGTTATTTGTTGATCTGCAGTATTGCTTGTCAGGGGAGAGCCATTCCCTTTTTCCACAAAAGCGTGCCACACAGAGAATGCTCACTCAAACTACATACGCAGCAAGAGTTTATCCATAAAACTTTAACACTGTGAAAACAAATGCAGTTCTTATATTTCCTTTTTATTTTTTTTCTGTACATTACATCAGACTTGGTGGGCTAAATGGCCCGGCTGCTGAGGGAAAATTACAGAATCTTATCACATCGGACTTGAAGATTACAGAACATTTGCTAACTGTTAAAGCAACAGAAATAAACAGATGGGGAAGAGGTTAAACCCCTATCTCAATATCAGCTTGAGATACGTAGCATTGTTTTTAAGCTCTTGAAATGTCAAATAGAAATTACTCACTCATCAGACTACTACCATATTTAAAAAAAAAGAAAAAAACAAAAAACAAACCAAAACCCAACAACGACAAAAAAACAACCAAACAGTATTTCTAGCTAACATGCTTCATGCAGTCTACATCCTGTAACAAAACCCTTAATTTATGAATAATTACAAAGCTACATAAGACCGGATATTAAAAAATTTAAGAGCAGGTGTTTAGAATCTAGCCAGGTATCAAGAAAGAGCTGCTCAAACTGTGATAGATCCTAACAGAAATTTCCTATATCCTGTAATACAGACACAAGGGTCTTCATTAGTCAGTACTATCCTATTGTCTAGGACTACTTCATTCTATCTAGATAGCAAGGTATTGGATTTATGAGAAAACTGTGTACATCAACAGCTGGATTTTGTCTTGATGGATCCCTCCTCCTCCTCCTATCCCACAGTGGGATAGGTCACTCCAACTATGTGACCTATCCCACTGTGTCTTCATTACCTCAGTGAGGTGACAGCCCTGTAACTACTCTAAGACATTTAACTTCTGCTTGTTCCCCACGCTGCATTTATCACTGCACAGGCCTTCCAGCCCAAGTATGCTTATTCCTCAGAAGAGGCAAGACAGCTTTTACCCTGCAACTGCTCTGCAGGCACTTTCTTTTTCACAAGTGTAAGCTCAAGATTCCACAGCAGCTCCGTTTTGTTGACTGTTTTGCCACTTCAATTCCTACCACTTGGGCTCTTGCCTTGCCTTCCCTCTCCCTGATTTCCTTAGTTGATTTCTGAGGGAGAAATTCCACCCCCGTTGTTTCTCGTTTAAATTTCTACCTAACGACTTGGCCAGCTTGTTGTCAAAGATGTTTTTCCCCATTCAGTCAACTGGGCTTTTCTGCCAACATGAGCTGTGCAACTAGTTGTTAACCTGCAGGATCCAAGTCATCCTCAGACCCTTCCCCTCAGTGGCAGAATCAAGGAGAACACCTCCTCCACTCTCAAACACTTGATCACTGCCCCACTGCCCTTCAGTTGTGCCCGAAGGTCACCCCTGCCCTGGCAGTATTTTTGGCACACAGGTGGAAAAGTAGCAGTGCATAGTAGGTAAGTGTGAGGTGAGCCTTGGTAGCTTCTCCACAGCATAACAAATTTGGGCACCTAGCAAGCAACAAACCTCCCTAAAAGACAAATGAGGTCAGCAGATGGAGACATTTGTCTCTCACAGTAGGGAGTCTCCAACCACGATCACTGGACACCTTCCTTCTAGTTGTCCTAAGTGGTTCAGGGTCAGCCACTGGAGATGCTCCATTTCATGACACTCCCTGGTCCTCATCAGCTATAAGGTCACTGAACCTATTCTGTAACTGCAAGTTATAAGCTGGAGCTGGAGCCTTTCTCCCAGTGTGAGAAGTCACCACCTTCCAGCCTTTGCCTTGATGGGAAATATCCACCTTCCAAATTCTAAGGCATAGGCTATTCCCACCAACCCACTACAGTTGAAGGTTGAGGTTCATGAAGCTGCAGGGTCTCAGAGGAGTCCCATTTGATTGCTTTCTCATCCCTTCAGATTCTTCACAATTTGTGGACCTCCTCCCATAGCTCTTTCACTTGGAGGCACAGCCCATCAACAACTCACAGCTCTGGGCAGACCAGAGGACCAAGTGCCCCAGGCCCAGGCACTACAGGCTGCCTCAGACTTGAGAATCTGCATCCTCCTTTTAAAGCTCTGTCTGGGTCCAGAAGTCCAATAGTGAAGAGATAGTGACTCCAAACCTTGAATCTGGATGTAAACCAGGCCTTGATTCCTTGCTCTTAAGTTTTCTTTTAAAAATGTCAGATAAAGAGACATGAGGACATTTGCTAAAATCACAATAATAGATCACAGCAAACATGTTAAATCATAAAAACCAGGAAAAAATAACTGTCACTGAAATTGTATATTAGATTTTCTTAAAAATAATTAAAGCAAAAAGAAAAAAGAAAAAAGAATTTACTTCCTCTTCCCCCCCAACTAGACTATTTGTTTCCTTTTATCACATGATTAACAATGGATAATTTTATATTAAATGAGGTAAATTCACTATAGGCAAATTCAATTACACGATGTTGAGATTTCTGCAAATAACTTCCTGGCTCCTGTATAAGGTATTCAGAAAAATCCAAGCACCTATCACTAGGCACACCTGCTCCTGCCAATAGGGTACACAGTAACCTCTTGCTTACTACTTATCAGGACTGTACCAGTCATGTTTGTTCAGTTCTTACATCAGCAAATATAAACATCAATATGAATAAATATATATTTACAAGTAGATAAATGTTACTGTGCAACACCTGTGTAAATCCACGTAAGGACTCCTATGAAGCAGTAGCTCTTGCCTATGTATGTCAGATCCAATTTTTTCCTGTTACATGTAAAGCCAAAAATGAAAACTTGTGAACCTTTTTTCTAAATAATTAATTTGTATGTGGTTTGAAGAAGAATTTCTCGGCTTTCAAACTCAGAAATGCCCAAATCACTTTGCACAATTGCATATAAAATATGGTTAGCGCTGTTACTGTGCTGTCAAATCTGACAGCCATTCTGTACTCAGCAATATATCAAACACCATCCAAATGCAACCATACAAATGTCACCTCTGCCTGTGGAACTTTATAAATGAAGCAATATTAATCAATTAAGGGACAGTGGAGTGGATGCAGAAGCAGCCAAGTCTACCTGAGGATTACAATAGGGAGTTCTGGGTGGGTAATCAAGTTTAAACTGCAGAACTGCCAAGGCACACGGATTCTCTGTATGATAAAGCGGATTTCCGGTCACACTGAGGGAAATGGAGAAACTTTTGCTCATGGACAGACAAGAAAAGATTTTGCTCTTACACCATTTATCTATTAGGTGCTACTGTACCATTTACCAAATCTTTTTACTTCTGCTCATATATATTTCTGTGAGTAGGTATGTGGCAGATCATCTACACATTCCCACTGTGAATTTCTGAAGATAGCATTTTCATATGAAAGATCATGACCCTCTCCTAGGCTGTTTGGTAAGGGAGAGTCCTGTCCAAGCCTTTCAAGCAGAAATGAAGGCCCTCCAAACATAGGTTAATCTGAAGGGTCACTAAGTACCATTTTAATTACCTACTTATCCAGTACCCAATAGATCAGAAGAGTAAAAATACATCTTGCCCCTTATGTACCTGTTATGCTTAATGAAAGGACTTTCTTTCCAAATTACCTCACTTGTCATGTCAGATCACCTACTCCTGCAGTTTTAGGGGTTTCCCTTCACAGGAAGAAGCAACTACGCAGTATTACATACTCCTTAGAGGGGATGCTTTTCAGAGGGGGCAGTGCACACCGAATTAGTTTCTTTCCACCCTTGCCTTCCCATACTGTACAAGATTATAAATTGTGTACTGCTCTAAAGGTGTCAATGTTTTTTTTATAAACCAGCCCCAAAGAAACACAGTAACAGGCCATAACAGGCCACCATTCATAATGTTGTTATTCAGAATGGCTGCCATCCTCCTTGTCTTTAAAGGGGCCAAATCTTAACATGGTCAGCATTTCCTCAAAGTTGTTACCACATACAAACATGTGGATTATCTTTGGCAGCATAAAGCTGTTCTCAGGAGAAATGGCTGTAGCTCTGTGGTACCTACAGTCTGCACAAGGGCCTACACAGCAGAGACCACAAAGCTACATGTAGTAGGTGACAGAAGCAGAGCACTAAACAAGATAGCAGCTTGATCAAGGTTTGCCTTGGCATTGATAATGTAGCCAGTCACTTAGACTGACAGATTTTAAAGGTGAATAAAAGAACTATAGACCCACACCTAGTTTCCTATAGCACAGGCTGGTACAAAGGATGTGTCAGTTTGTGCTGGTGAATTGTTATTAGGGGTGCTCTGATAGACACAAGTCCTGTCATTAGCTCTTGTCAGCCAAATAATCAGTAAAGCCAGATCCAGTTCCACTGCTCTCTCTTCCTTTCCTAGAGCCCTCATCTTTGGATTGGCACAAATAATTTTCTTCCTGCCTGGCAGAGCACATACCACACCCTATTTAGGAAGTATAAAGGACCAGTGCTGGTGGAAGTAGGAATTAATAATGGAAGCGGGGAATAGCAGAGATTGAACAACAGCTCCCTAACGTAAAATAGAAGTCACTTTGCTGTGCAACTCAAGGAAGGGCAGAAAAACAGATCTTGCAAATCAGTCATAGCATTTAGGCCTTGCAGGAAAAGCTCATCTTAAAACAGAAACAGCCACTGCTGATGTCAGTCACGGAATCCAGCCTAAGGTCTGTAGGAGACTTCTATGTCTGAACCTTCTATAGAATGCTATTTACAATTTCTGAGTGCTTTGAAAGATTATCTGCCTTGGGCTGGAAACATCAACATTTTTCCTAACCTCTAGCCTCCCAGGGATTCTAGTCCTTCTTCCCAGCATTTGTGCAGTAGGCTGTAGGAGAGAGCACGGTCCAAGAACTAAGGGAGGCCTAGGCACATGAAAGCAATGAGGAGAGGAGACAGCTGAGGGAGGATTGCTGGGATATTAGCCAGGAGTCATGTCCTCAGACAGCAGGAAGGAAGGATCACTAGAATAAAAAGCAATTAGTTTTAGCTCTTGAACAACTAATGGTTACTAAATAAGAGTAATGATTCTATTTAAGGAACTGCTTTTGTTATACTTAAAAGAGAATAGAGATAATTGGCTGGAGGTATGCAACAAATCACAGTAACTTCATATAATTCCTAAAATGTTTTGAATTTTGGAGCTGCTGGTATCTTAAGCAATATTTAAGGAATCAAAATACTCTGCTAAGCCACAGAAAGAGATTTTTTAGGGGTTAGACTTTCCAGTAACAGACTAAAGGCTAGTAACACTTCTTTGAAAGTAACTGTTTGCAAGTTGGAGCAATTGATAGACAAGGTGAGATCTTGGTACTTCCTCTAAAGGAAAGTCACAGCAAGCTAGAGGCCAGTCAGCCTCACCTCAGTACCCGGGAGAGTGATGGAGCAACTAATCCTGGAAACCATTTTAAGGCATGTGAAGGACAAGGAAGCCATTAGGAACAGTCTGCACTGATTTACCAGTGGGTAAATCCTGGGTGACAAAGCCAAGTCAAGTCTGTTTTGCCTGTGACAATAACTGGTGAGTGATCTCTCCTTGTCCTTATTTCTATCCATGAGCCTTTCACTGTATTTTCTTTCCTCTGTCCACTTGAGGAGGGGAGTGATAGAGAGGCTTTGGTGGGCACCTGGCACCCAGCCAGGGCAAACCCACCACAAGTTCTTATTTCAGATAGACAACAGTTTGCTCTGAAAGCTCTCCTGTAAGTTCAGCACTTACACCAAAAAAATACTGCCATAAGATGTCAAGAAAGCATTTCTCCCACATATGCTCTGCTTCAGAGGATTCAGTATTGTCCTTTAAGCAAAATCTATAAAAATACCCTACAAATTTCTCTAGATAATGTAGGTAGAAGATGAGATAAACTTGGCTGTTAGACCATCTGAGACAAAAAAACGATGCGAAAATTGCATGCATATCACAATCTGGTATTAACATCATCACTAAATGCAGATGCTAAATAGTGACTCACTGACTGCTAGCAATATGTAAACATAGTCTATCTATTGATTGTGTAGTTAAAGTCCTGGAAACTCAGTTAAGAGTAAACATTTTAAATTTGATTGGATTCCTTGATATAAAAGCGATTCTTAAGATTATTAATCTACTCAGAATCCTGGTTTCCACAGATACCAAAGTGCCTGTTGACTCTCTTAGATTTCAAACAATAATACTTACAACCAACATAAAAAAAGAAAAAAAAAAAAACAAAACAAAACAAAAAACACTCATCCCCACCCTCAAAAAAATGTGTTTTGAATAAAACATTTTCAAAAAAAATTCTATTAATTAGTCTCCTGCTCATGGCCTAGAACTTATCAACTAAACTTCTTAGCATGCTAGATTTAAATTGCACCAGAAAGATTATAGTTTTTATACCTTGGTGGTAACTGGCTTTTAAAACAGAGCATATATACTTTTGAATAAATTACAGCAAAAAAAAAAAATTAAGGAAAATTAATGCTAAAGTTTCAATAATCAAAATAGATGAAATCAATCTCATAGCTGAATTCAGTTTGATACACTGCATATACATAAATGACCATTATATTTTACTAGTACTGAGACAGAAAACAGTCCCAGGTCTGAAACAAACTCCATCAGATCTACACAGCCACCACTGCTGGTATACATTTATACTTTGGTATAAAAAAACCCAACTTTGGCATTGCTCAAAGCTTACCTGTTATTCCCACTTTGCTGCATGACACAACCAGCCAGGCATGGTGCAGCCAGTCCCACCAAACACTCCTTGAATCACTTTTCAGCGAGGGCCCCCTGACAGTAAGGGGTTCAGGGAGCTCTGGCAGACTGAGCACAGACATTGAGGATCACAGAGTGATCATTGACGGTAAAAGAGGCACCTGGGGGATACACCAGAAGGCTGTGGCTGCAGAGAGGTTTCAGAGCATGGTTTCCTTGGACTGCTGACAGAGGAGAGCCCCACTCATCCCTCAGTAGTCGGGAACTTCCTCCAGTGACTGCAGAAGGAAACTTATGTTTAAACATCTCTCTGTCTTCTGACAAAACATAAATCCTCCTATGTACCAGAACAGGAGGTAGATTTTAACACCAGTACTATCCCAGCTCATCCAGGCTCTCTTAGGTACTTGCACGAGTAACGTCACAAAACATAGTACCTAACAAGCCATATCAGCCCATCTCCATACTCATTCTTTTTCAAAGTACAAGAGACAGTACACATTTTGTCGATTTCTCTGCAATTTAATGTGTATTTTATAGTATTTTGCCTTAAGAAAGGGCAGATGAGCAGCAGAGAAGAAAAATGCCTCCTCCTTCCTTTTGGCAAGCACCTCTTGCATAAGGTGCAAGGAGCGGTGCGCTTTCCCTGAGTGCAGCTGGGCACGCGCAGGGAAGGGAAAGTTCTGGAAGTAGGTGGGAAGAGGACTTCAGCTGCGCTCAACAGAAAGTGGTGGAACCTGTAGGATAGCGTGAATGGTGTAGTAGGGAAGGGAGAGGAGCAGGAATCCCTTCCCAGAGGTTAGAGTCCTGAGAACCCGCAGGGGAGTTTGTGCTGAGGGAGGGGCTGAGGCCATGGAGGCTTCCTGGGGGGAAAATGTGCCCAAAGTTGAAGGGCTGTGCTATGAGGATACTGTGGGTGGAGAGTTGTGTTTTCAGTCTTCTCCCTTTTCTTTTTTTTTTCTTCTTTTAATCAAAAGCATTCTGATTCTTATCGTTTTAAGTGGTAATTCCTCTAGTCTGTTTTTCAGGAAAACTCAATTTTATTGGGAAGGTTGCTTAAAGTCCTTCACATAGTCTGGCTCACTTACCACAGTGCGATTTTGAAGGCTCAGGTGCAGCTCCTTTTGGTTAAATTCTTGAGTCCGAGAGGAGAAAACACTCTAATTGCCAAAAACACCACTTTGCTGAGGAGTACCTGTAGTCCCGTAGCTGCAGTGCAGGCTCAGGATTGAGCTCTGGATGGCAGGAACCCCAGGCAAGGGGCCGTGAACTGCTGACTTTTTGCATAACAAAGGGCACGGGGACCTGTGGCCCAGCCAGGGGACCCGACATTCGGGGACACAGCAGGAGCTGATGACTCTGCCGAAAGACCCCGGGCTTTGGCGCATAGACTGTGAGGGTATAAGAGCCTAGAGATTCCTTTGTTCGGGTCCCTCCTCGGAGGCACCAGCTCCAGCTGGTTTTGTGTTGTGTTGCTGCACCACGATTAAATTATTTTAAGGATCCGGACGTCTGGGACTCTGCTATGGGAAACTCAAGGCTAAGCCGGTAAGGAAATCTTGTCTGACTAAGTGAGTGTGGGGTGTGCAGGGAGTCAAGCGGGGCACCCCTCGGTTCACTGGAGCTGCCCGTGTGAAGGGCCCCGGTCACAGCTCAGGTGGTGGGAGTGTGACTGCCAGAATGGCTCCTGGATGGTTGAACAGGAAAGTTTCCTTAACAACCCTATGAGTCACAAAAAGATTGCTGTAGGATGGGGTATTTTACAGCCAGTGTTTGCAATGACACTAATTTCATAAGTCGTTTCAAGTAAGACTACACTGCCAGGAAGTTGAGGCTTTTTTCCTCTAAAAGGAGCCTATGAATTGACTAGAATAGACAGAGATCTTAAATCATGGTGTTTGGCTAATTTGCAAGGAAAGTACCGAAAAATTCTGTGAATCACTATAGCTGAAGAACTGATTCCGTTGTTTATCACTTTATGTGTTTGCAGTAGTTCTGAGTTGCTAGACATGACTTTTGGCTAACAATTTGCATGGTAGCTGGGTGTGTTGCTTTCAACACAGCTGAAGTGGTCAGTTAATCTCTTTGAGGGAAGCCCACCCTAAAGACATTTGTCTTGAGTTCATGGGTTAAAATAGTTTGAGCTCACCAAATGGTTTCTTAATCAGGCATCCCCTTCACGCTTACATGAACCTACATTGCTGTTGGAACTTGGAGAGTCATCTTCAAGGCTTGAGTCTTGAAGCCAGAGCAGCCAGAACAGCACATTCACGATAGGTTTTCATGGTTTGTAAGTAAGTCTGTAATGAATGATCTGTGTTTAGTATAATATTCAATAGCATGGGGGATTCAAATGGGAGAGTTAGCTAGTCACTGGAGAGACACTCTTTAGCTCTGTGTTTCACTCCATACCAACCATAAACAACCTACTACAGCTATAATTACAGGATTGGGTTTGGGTTTGGGTTTTTTTTATTTGGTTTTTTTTTTTTTATCTCACCGATGAACTGTTCTGTGTCTGCATATGCATATTTTTTTGAGCTAGAAACAATGTTATTGCATGGTAGGCTTTATTACTCCAGGCCCATCTAAGTAGGGCAATGTTATATGTGAAAAAGTCACAGATATGACCAAACAAAAGTCCTGGTTTGTCACATTAGAAAGGATAAAATCACATCTCAGTAGCTTACTATTTTTGAATGCTTCTGCCTAATTATGGATGGATATCCATAGAACTTCAGTTTCAGAGAGGTAGGGAAGAATTTCAGCATTTTTTCAAAATTTGAAGTAGAAACCTGTTAAAAATTGAGGAATCAGAAAAGTGTACAAGCCTAATGTTTGGATTTTGACTCCAAGGCACTGTGAGTTGAGTTTATCTGATCTGCTCTCAGGTGGATGTCATATAGCTCCAAACTTCTTGAAGTTGCTCAGAAGTTTCTTTCTTGGATGACTCCAAAGTGAGGATATCAGCAAAGCATGCTACCGTGTGTAAGATCACAAGTCCAGGATGCTTATGCTGTTGTTCTGCTTTTTTATTGCTACATTAGACAGAGTGAGAACAGAACCATTTGTATGGGTGATTAGACTAAAGTTGCCTGGTTCAATGAGGTATTCCACTCAGTAGCAATATTTAGCCATGAGTTTCAAGGTGTGTTACTGGTCTTTATGTGGATCATCACTGCTATAAGATCCAGAAAGACTCACATTGATGATCTTTTATGTCTCCCGGGTCTGCAGAAGACAGTTGGGGAAACCATTATGTTTCTTTTTTTAATCCATAATACGGACATTTTAAATGCTGATACTTAACAGTATATACTTTAGTAATGATGAGAGTTTCTCGTCCTTCTCTCCTTGCCAATAGCCATGAGTGAACCTTTCCTTTGGTAGAACCAATAGCCTGACTGCTCTAAATCCAGATGCTTCAAAATGGGCTGAATACTTGGAAAGACAACATGAAAACAGATGGGTTTCATCTTCACTAAAAGTAAGTGATCAAAAACCCAGAGTCAACTTCCATCTCTGTATTCTTATATTTGAATCCGTTAAAGAATATTGCTGTAAATATTTCAAAGCCTCAAATGCTCAAGGATATCCTGATGTGTTGAATCATGTTTATGTCATTGTTGAGCTTGAGGCTTGCTGACAAGAATTTTGATCATGGTCATTTAACTGCCTTCTGCTGGTCTTTTAGGATTTAATTTAGCAAGTAGCCAATATTAAAGTGCTAAATCTTAAACAACACACAGAACATTATTTTCACATCTTGTTAAAAAACAATCTTGAGAATTATAACTTTAGTGATGCAACTCAGTGTAGCAATACAGACAGCAGTCATGTCCTAAGAGTTGTGCTGCTTTTACCTGTGAAATTGGAAAGAACTTTCCTTTAGGGAATGGCATTATAGGCAATAAATGTGGCTTCAGGAATCCAGTGGTTTCCCTATCTGACTTACTGTTAGGAAAGCAATTGCAGATGAATGATCATATAAATTATTAATGTCCTCAGCCCAGATTGTCAAGAGAATGGCCAAGATTGTTATCTTGTTTGATCCAAGATAAAGTTCTTTCCAAGTAAGAATCCATTGTCATGGCTTATCTCTGGCTGGTAAGTACCACACAACTGCTTGCTCACTCCTTCCTGCCTCCACTCTGCCATGGAATGGGTAGGAGAATCAGGGAAGGAGAAAACCCCATAAACTCATGGTTGAAGTAACAATAGTTTAATAATTGAAACAAAGTAAAACATAATAATATTAATATAAAACTCCCTGATGTTATATTATATTAATAACTAATAATAAAACCCAAGGGAAAACCCAGCCAAACAAGTGATGCACAATACCATTGCTCACCATCCAGTGACCAATGCCCACCCCATCCTCGAACAGTGATTGAACCCATCTGTCTAACTGCCCTCAGTTTATATCCTGAGCATGATGTTCTGTGGTGTGGAACACCCCTTTGGCCATTTCAGGTCAGCTGTCCTCCCAGCTTCTTGGGCACCTACTCACTTGCAGAATGTGAGAAACTGAAAAGTCCTTGAGGGAGGGTAAGCAGTACTTAGTGACATCCAAAACACTGGTTTGTTATCAACATTGTTCTCACACTAAATCCAAAGCAGTTTGCTGTACCAGCTACTAGGAAGAAAAGTGACTCTGTCCCAGCCAAAACCAGGAAACCCATGATACAGGTTGTCTTAGGCGAGTTCCTTGGTGTATCATGGAATTACCATAGGAAGTTGTAGAAAACAGTAGAAAGCCTCCATCCCATAAAACCAGTCACTCTGCTGTTCTTAGATGTGAGGAGAAATTCAGAAGATACAATTAGTATGGCAAAACCAGCATAAGTGTTTTCACAGTCACTAATGTCCTTTAGCTGAGTAGTCTTTTAATGTAACACTTGGTAGTCTGCAGCCCTCTGCAGAAAATCTCCCTCTGTTTGTCAGTACAGGCTGTAATACGCAAGTCTTCTCAAATAGCACCTAGTGGCTACAAACAGTTCTTTCTATTGTGTCTCATTACATATGAGGATATAAGGCTATTAAATAACTTTCAGAAAAACGTCACGACCTTTTTATTGCTTGACAGAAATAAACAGAGTATAATAAACTGCACATGGAGTTTTTGTTACAAGGGAAATGGCTGCCAATGAAAAATGCTGCAGAGCACCTTCTCAGCAGTCCATTACAAGTATATCAAATATGTTCTTTGGTACCTATGCTGCCTTCCCATACAGTATCAAATCTGGAACTAGCCCTTCAGCAGACTCTCTTGTCTGAATTCAGTAATCTTAAAAGTCTGTTGAAAGCTCTGGAAGAAGGCTGTAGTCCTCAGCAGTGCTCTTCTAGCAAATTGGCAATCTTTTCCATAAGCTAACATTATATTTCAGTAAGCTTACCTGAGAGCCATAATGCTCCTTGCTTGGCACACAATGTGTGCAAGGCATTGACCTCAACTTTCCTTTTACATTTAATGGTGTTCATTAAACACCAGCTCTTTAAACAAGAGCTCCTCTGCGTACATATTTCTCACCCTGGTGAAGAATAAGAGATTGAACCAATACCTGGCAGATATGTAGTCTTGTTTTGTGATGCATTACTGGAAGAAAGCAAGATCATAAGTGTGATACAGTGGAATATAGATATAGCAGTAGTAATTAGTAGGAATGCAATATGATATTTGAAACTCAATTTCGCTCGATCCTCAAAACAATGGTGTGTGGAAAGCCCACCTTTCTATATGCAGCCTAGCAGAAGTCTCTGAGAATTAAACTTCCTTGCACCTGTATTTGCAGTTCTTGCAGGAGAAGAATGGATAACATCAAGAAGGTCCTCCCATTCTTTTCTGACTCTGTATGAAACATCTGACATTGCAATGTCTGAATCTTACTGAAAAATCCAGAGGCTGCCTGACCCAGAGTACCCAGAAACATTCATTTCCTCAATGAAGGTAAGGAATACATGACATTTCCTGCACATTTATGCAAGCACTACTCCACCACGTAGCGAGAGGTTGTAGCAATTGGTGAGAGTATATGTAGGGCATCATGAACTCTAGCTTTTTGGGTAAGATCAATGAAACACTGTTAAATTGAATCCTGCCTGGAAATATGTGGAAGATAGATAAAGATGAAAATAGCTAACATTCCACTTTGCTGCCTTTTTTTTTTTTTTTAAATTGTCTTTACATTCTGGTACTTCTCAGATATGAATATTCCACTGCTTTTGAGACTTGGAATATACTGCCTTTAAAGTAAATGTGAGTTTTATCACAGCCTTCAGCTACAGCCAGCATTCATGGGTGTATTAGTTTTATTTAATTAAAAATATGTAAACACAGGAGTAATTCAGCTTGCCAGATTCCCCACAGGCAATTTCAAGTTCTCATATTCTCAAAAAGCAAGTATTCTGCTGGTACTCGGCTGAGAAATTAAGATAAGCACATAATATACAGCTCAGCAGTCACAGGCCTTGGAAAAACTGTAACGTTAACTCAAGTGGAATTACTGACATCATACCAGAAATGCAGCAGTGAAACAAAACCTGTCCCTGCCATTTTTTCTCGTGCTTTGGGCCACATTAAGCATTTTGTTTGGTCAAAGTTTTCAGTTCTGTTTAGAGCTGTCAGCCCTACAGCAGCTCAGTTCTCTGGACGTACTAGAAAACATCAAAAGAACAGTGTGTATAGGTATATGCATACAGTATACACATGTATGTACATGTGTGTGTATATGTACCTGTGTATATATATATCTGTGTGTATATACATTTATACACAGTAAGTATCAGCAGGTGGAAATATTGTTGAGCCTTGTTATAGCATTTAAGTCATCTGAGTTATTTGGATAAGATCTTGGATTTGGATTAGATGCATTTGGATTAGATGATTTCTTAGAAAGTATCAACATTTTGCACCTTAGAATACATTTGTCAAATGTCTTATATTGCATTGTAATATGTAACATCATACATGCATGTTTTTGTTATTACTCCCTTTGGGTGTTCATAAACTGAACAATGAGAAACTAGAGATTTCAAGTCAATAATTAATGAAATGGAACATGTACCTGAGAGGAATAAAAAAAGGTGGAGAACAATTCGTAAAGAGTATCTACTACTCATTTAGCTATTACTTTGATGAAGTGCACAAGAAAGTAGCAATACTTACAAGTGTAAGCACTAAAATTAAGTCTGGATCCTACCTAAGCTCTGTGAAATAGTTCTTTGTATTTGTCATGTACATTTGCATATGAGACACCTACCACCTGACCCAAGGGGAGAAAATCCAAGCTTGAGACAGTAAAGATATAACTCCATGGCACAATGCAGAAAGTCAGTGCTATATTGTGCTCAGTTTAAAAACTGAGAAGTGCAACTGCCAAACTGAAACTCCCAAATAAAGGCAATTGAACATTTAATTCTCATTTTCCAACTGATTCTTCATACTTTTTATGTTTAATCTCCCTTAGGAACATCATAGTATTAAAATTACACGTGCACTTATACAGAACTTTCAAATAGTGGTTTAGGTTTTTTTCTCATGCTGTAACAGTGATAACTGTAACTGATAATAGCATATAGATTTGATTACATTTAATCATTACGTTTAAGCAAAAAGCTTTCAGGACAGAATTTGTAGCATATAAAATTGAGGACAAAACATTCAAATCTGTGAGAAAATATAGTGCTGACATCTTTACATTAAAATAAACACAAAATGGTTGCCAGACTCTCCATGCAGTGAGGTCTTAATGTATTAAATAATCCACTAATGGGAAGAGACATGACAGAAACACAGCTGTCTGGCCTAGGAAACCAAGCAGCTGTAAATAATTGGTACAAGCTGCAGCTGCCATTCATGTATATGTAATAGGCAAAAGTAAAGACACACAGAAGCAGTGCAGGTTGTTTGTTCTTGCTGCAAGGGAGTGTTTGATTTCTAGCAATGCATTCTTCTTGTGATTCTCCATACATAGAGCTCTATGCCCATGGGAAAAATAGCCATACTGTCCTTTTTTCTTGAAACTATATGCATAGAAACCACTTTCATTAATCCCTCCACACTTTTTACACCCTTAACTGTGTTTCATTCTTCCAATAACTTAATTTCCTTAGAACTGGAAAGATGTATCCAAATTTCAGAACAGGATATAAGTCATGTTTTTCAAATATATTCTATCACGATTCAGACGTCCAAGAGTTTTGGAACTTTGGCAAAGTGACTATAGTGACTATTTCTATATTTATTTATTTTTTTAATTAAAATCCAAGTCAACCAAAATGCATGAAAAAGAAAAAGGATCGGAATGTATCAAGTAAAGGGTAAACAAAAGTATGTGCTTGACCATATTATCTTAGCAGATATGTTATATCAGCATCAGTTGGAGACTATCTGTTCTAAAATGCATACATATTAAAGGACAAATTAAACATGGACTGTAACTAACTTCCTGTTCCCAGCTCTTAATATTTGTGTAAATACAGGTCCTATTTTACTTCCTTACCAGTAGAGGTCAAAGGTTGTATTTAATGAATTCCTGGTTCACACAAGGTATTTGCTTTTCATTCCATATCTGGTAACAAAATCTATCTGATTATTAAATTAACAGAGCTGTGCTGTAACAAGTAGCAAATAATTTTACTTTTTCTAAGTCCGGTTTGAACATTAATTACAAACTACAGATTTAGCTCTGCTGTGTGGCAATTATGAGGATAGCAATTAGGAGAACTTAGGCTGCTTCCTGTTTGTATGACTTAACAAACTGAGTTCTAACTAAGCTACAGACACTTGAACCACAGCTGCTTTCATGTGTAATGCTTTCCATTCCTTTTCTGTATGGTATGGAGTCAAACTGCATATTGCCCAGGAGAACTGCTGATGTATAATTCAGGAGATTTCTAAATTTCCCTTAGAAAAGGAATAATGTTTAGTCGTTAAAGCCTAAAAGCTGGAAAAAAAAATCTGACCTGCACTTTCACAAATTTTTGCTCATTGTATAAATGTTCTCCATGGTAATGTAACCCTGAGGAAAAAAATATGTTAGGAATTAAAAAATAAAATCAAATTTGTATCAACATTTTCTGTTTCAGTAAAAAAGGGAGCACTCCGAGTTTGGATTTAGTTCAGCATGAAGTCTAATCTGTCTCTAGACTCTATATGAGGTTATCATGAATAGTTAAGAAATAGCAAGAAGGAATAACTTTTTTCTCTCTACTAGAAGCAAATGAAAATGGGAGAATCAATGTCTTCCTCTACAGATTACTTAATCACTGGAAGATAAATTTGGCTTTAAAAGATACCGCACAGATTTTGTTCACGATTATACTGTTTGAGGGACATTTTACTTCAAAAGTCATACACAAGTATCAGGGGAGTCAGACATGAATGAAGGAGACATTCCTTCTATGGTCTCTCTTTCCATAACTGTATTATTCTGTTCTTTTCTGTCAGCACTGTAGCTAAAATGACCAGAATTCAGGATTGTTATAGAACAAAGTGTGCAGTCCAGACTGCTCCAGATCAGAATGCAAACCAGCTTGAGTCCAGCATCAACAACACAGAGTTCAGGAGCAGGGGAAGAGACTGGGAGAAGAGAGCCAATGGAGTTTGCCTTTCCAGTGTTCCTGTGCACAGGAAGGGTATAGTGAGAGAGCACTGTCACCGTACTTTGGCCTTGCTTTGTTTTGTGCTGGGTATTTTTTTCCCCAGAAAGGTTTTATTCCAGAAACAGTTGAAATATTTTGTCCAAGTTTGTTTTCAGGGCAGCAGATATGCTTAAGACAACAGTGGGAGTGGCAGGCTTTCTCAGCCTCTCATATTGGCAGGATATAAAGAGTGAACTACACCAACTGAGCTCCCTAGAGCTATAGTATCTGAGATATTCATCAAAGTGAGTGCCAGAGGCATAAAGCCAACACAGGGAGGTCTCAGGCCATTGTCCCCAACAAAGTATAATTAAAAGCTAAGTACCAATCAATGAGATCTTTACCACTTTTAGAGACATGAGTTTTAAATTGTTTTCTACATTTTTTTTCTAACAGGTATCTGGGAAAGATTTGACTTTACAGTCATTTAAGTACAAACGTACTTTTGGAACAGTAAAAGAGTGCTGTTAGTTAATTCTTAGTTTGTATTCACTTTCATCTATACACACTGTAAAACAAGACATTAAATACTCCATAACACCTATAGCCACCGTGTCTCTGCACATTGCAACCAAGCATAATTTACAATGTTAAATGAAATTTTACATTTAAATATCTGTAGTCAGATGCCCAAGGACAGCAGAGCTGGCTCCAAGTGAACGGCAGCCCTAACAGTCTGCTCAATGGCATTTTTTTTCTGGTTGTGTGTGAGGTGTCTCATGTATTTCAAAGGTACCAAGAAAGAAAGTTTTCTTGATTTTGGTGGCCAAAAGGAATGCAGAAAATGTGGATTTCTACTAAAAGCATAAGGTGGATTATTTAATGTCTGATGGAACAATCACACTGGACATCTTTTAGGTACTGTTTGGGGAAGGAGTTTAAGTGTACAAAAAGCATGAAGGGAGGCAGATAGAAAGACACACAGAATGAACAAAAATATCAGGGGATTCTAAGAGTGGTGCACAGGCTGAGGATAAGGGCATAAGCTAGTTATGATTTTTTGTGAATACTTCTGAGCCAAAAGTTTCTTGTTTGCCACAATTGGAATATTCTCTGAATATGTATTTATTTTACCATCAGTTTCTTTGGAAAGCATTTTGGCAGCAGGGACAACCAGCTGGCTGTGTGCTGCCTGCCTGTTTACCTGCCAGCTACTCACACAACTAGACAGGAGCCCCTGGTGTGTGCCATAAGCTTAGCCTAGGGAAACACCCATGTATATGATCCTTTGCTTCCTGGCTAAATTACCTGAAAGATAATGATGAGAAACAGGAAGAAAAAGGGGAGCTTGTTTTCTTATGTTTAGCATATTAATGCCTGTTATGTTGTTCTTGTGGTTTATTTTTAAGTAGTAGAATGGCAGTGGAATTACCTTGTGCACCAGTGTTTCCCCAATGATTTGGCTGGTCATTATATCCCTCTTTTCCTTCTGGTCATATGTTCATAGTACTGAATATTTGGGGCTTTATTTAAGGAGCTTTATATAGAATACCTAATACTGACTACTTGCCTCTCTTTCTTTAGTTTTTCACTTAAAATTATTTATTGTGACAACAGAAGACTAGGACATAAAGTATTCAGTATGTGGAGGAATATTTCCTTTTAACTGTAGTGGCAAAATCAAAAATATTCCACATTTGTTTTCCACAGTAGTACAGAGAAAAGGTTACTCAGTTCTTTTTATGGTTGACCATGTCCAGAAAAAAATTAATTCATTTGTTGTTTAAAGCTTTATTCAGTCTGTAGCTGAACTGTGTTTATATTAATAATTTGCAAATTTTGAATGAAATGCAGTCAGCATATATTCAGTTGTCCATATAGGAATTTAGTGTTTCTGCCTTACACAGCAAAAGTACCACTGTTCAGTCAAAATCTTGAGTGATATGGATCTGCTTCTAGTCTTGTCAAATGCAAATCTGTTTAAGGAAAAGGTGATATTTCTGAGTATCTTCCCCATTTTGACTACTGTACAGTCTTTCATTTTCCACTATGTGGTCTTACCAAGATTTAAAAATGGATTAGACACTGGATGAAAAATTCAGTCATACTTAATGCAAAATTTCTGAGTGGTCTTTTTGGACAGGTTACTGGATAAAAATTGGCCTGAAACCTCCTTAATGTGGAAATCCTATTTTCCAATTTAATGTTTGAAGGATTTTAAGCCTCATCCCAAGTCTATGTTCATACCAGATAAGTTCTAATATGCATACAGTTAAGATATACTAATAGAAAATAGTGTTATCTTGAGAGAGTCTATACAAAAAAAACCCCTACAAGTTTCCCTGGAATGTCAGACTTTCCTACTGAAATTTTACAGCTCGTTGAATTGCAGATAGAAAGTGAGATTGCCCTGCCAGTCACAGTGAATGTGTCTGTCAGAAAGAATAAAAATAATCCAGTTGTTTTCAAGAACCTTATTTTATGTTATTCTGATACAACATTTCTAAGACATTAAATGTTCTATTCATTATACTTAAATGATTCTATAATGAATGTTCTAAAATATTTGTTTGAAGGCCAGGCATCTCAAATAATTTGAAACTTAAAGTGCATATGATTTTAATAGTATCATGTTAAACCAATACATCTTACAATTACTTAAGATTTGAATGAGACAGAAGATCAAATTTCAGAGGTCAAAGAAAAAAACCCCACCAGAACAGCTGTTGTGTCAGATTGCTATCAAGCTGTAGCCTGTATATTTGCAATCCAGAAAGAGCAATGGAAGCTTCCAGGCACAAGCTTCAAAAGTTGGCAATTGCTTGTACACCCACAGGACTTATGGCTATTCGAATTCTGTATCTTAGTATGACTTTTTAGTGAGATATGTAACTATTTATCCAAAAAATATACAAGGCTGCTAAAATAATACTCAATGAGTAAATGACTGGAAATGGAATGTTTTCTTAGCGATCTTCATAAAAGCACCAAAATACTTCATAATTGATATACCTAGAATTTCCCAGGTTAATTAAACTGTGCAAGGTAGTCTGTTACTTAGTTAAAGTGTTATGACTCTCTCAATTTGCATAATTTCTGGCTTTACATAAATTTTGACATTTCAAAATCTTCCATAAGTATACATAATGCCGGCAAGTAAATTATACATTAAGTTCCAGTAAATTTACTGGAAAGTAAAGTATACTTCATGTACTGTGACTGCATACTGTATATGGCCACAATAATCCCTGCTCTCCTGTACAACAGTTTGTGACAACTGATGATGCTACTAAACCAATTACAATTATTGAATGGAAAAACAAATCCACCTTAATTACAGGCGTCATTTTCTCACTACAGTTGGACAGACAGTTTTTCACAAAGCTCTTCCACATAAAATAGTTGTCTGTGTACTGAGAATTCAGTCTCTTCTCATATTCCTGTAGCAAATGATTTTTAGTTGGTCTGGAGTCCTGACTTAAATGTAGTTACAGATGGATGTTTTTGATTAACTGTGTTCACATCATCATAAACTAGCAAGATACTCACTGAATCATAAGTATTTAAGCTGATTCAGTGAAATTCCTTCTAGGATAGTTGAATGTAATATATCATGACTTCTCAGACAGAATGAGTGTCAGCTAAGAATGTTGCTACGAACATGGAGAAGGGAAAAAACCACTACTTTCCATAAGTATTTGTAATAACTTTTACCAGTACTTGCATTTCTTGAGATTTTTGTAAGCTTCATATAGTAAAGAAATACAAGTTTTTGGTAAACATAAAGGCTACAGAGAAAAGCTTGAAGGCATGGTAATGGGAGAGAAAAATTAACCATTACGTGGTAAATAAAGGCTTTGCTGCCTTCTCATGTGTTACCAGTGATCTGAGTTCCATGGTGTCTCAGTTTGGTAATGATGCTCACAAGTGCCCAGCTCTTAAATGAGCAAGCCATGAAATGCTGTTGATGTCAGCTGCTCTAATTAATTACTGTTTGACAGAAAGATTATGTAAATATGTAAAAAACCCAAACAAAATAACCAAAAAATCGTATTTGACAACAATGATGAATTTTTTTAATCTTCTCTGTCAGAGAAGGGTGAATTTCTGTATGACACTATCAGTTATAAAGTTCAAGTTGTTAAGGGAGCACTATAGTCCCTTATCGTCACATTGAAGATATTTCCTAGAAGTATAAAAAATGAAATTCTGTTTTGGATTAATAAGAACTCAGAGCTAATTTGCTAGAAATTAACGTGACATGTACAGTTGTGAAATGGTAATAATTATATATTTGAGTATCTGTTTATTGAGGCTGTTTTGAGGACTTAGTATTTTTTTACTTTCATCAAGATTTTCAGAAGTGATTTTGTTCATTTACTTTGACTTTTTTGTATGGCAGATGCAGATAATTTTCAACAGAAATTTTGGAATTTAGCATCACAGTTCTGTTTTCAATAGCCATATGCTTTATCCTTCAGTTGCTAGGGAGAGGAGTAAGGAATAGAGAAGGAAAAAAAAAACCAACAAATAAAACCAAAAAGGCAGACCTTCATGTCAATTAAAATTTAATGTTTTAATTTTAATTACAACCAAGTTGAGCCAGGGCTGAAATTACGTTAAATGATAGTCATTGTCTCTCCTGTGCTTCTTCCCACCGCTCAGAAGGGGTATCTCTGAGAACTTCCCTTTCCTTTCCTGACCTTCCCTGGAGGGAAGGTGAGGGGCAATCCAAGTGTAACAGATCTTCTGGGATATTGGTGGGAAGGTGAAGATTAACTTGTGAAAGTTGCCAGAGTACCACAGTGCAATAGCCTTTCCCACTTTGAGCATAGATTGCCCTCTGCCCTTGGCAGTGCTAAGGTGGTAGGCAACAGCTTAAATTCAGGAAATGAGCTGTACCATGGACAGACCTTCTTACCGAGGCAAACTTTATCATTTTGTTTATAAAGTCACACAAAGGTGAGATGAACACAATCACTCAGGAGTGTGAATAAAAGTTAATGAAAGAAGAGGTAATAAAAAAATCTGAGATCTGTATCTCTGTTCATTCGTTTCTTACCATCTTTTATGCACACAGTCTTTTCAGCAGTTCCACACCTCCTGCACTTCTTTCTTCCACTTTGTGTACTGGCCCAATATTATTCCTTAGCTTATCAGCTAGTGATCATAATTTGTGTATTATTTGTCTTTTTGCTTTTGGGTCTAATACCAAATTTGTTCAGTAAATGCAGTTAAAAGTGTTTGAGCTCTTACAAATAGAAGCCATTACAAAAACCTTGTAAGAATGATAATGAACTGAAGGAGTTTGTGTTTTCTTTTTTCTTCTTTTTCTAAGTGGCTTTTAGGTGTGTTGAACTTGATAAAAAGGAGATCCTGTTTGGCGGGTACTCTGCTGTTGCAATTTCTGAGAGCTATGGGAATGAGGGAGGGCATTGCAATTCTATATATAAAGCATCCAAGCTTGAAGAGGGCTGCCTAGAAAGTGGCAGCAGTGGCACTGTTTGGGACTGAGGGGAGCTCTGAAAGAGCCTCTCCAGTCCTGCCATGCATCATGTTCCCAACAGTAATACTGCTCATCTTCTGCAGTTTTCTGCAGTCTGCTGGTAAGTCCAAGATGCCTGCCTTCCTCTTGGTGTATGGTTTGAAGGAAAGTACACAGCTATTGAAGGGGGTGACTCCACTGCAGTATTACAATACATGAGCTTCAGGTTTTGCTCTCCTTTCCCACAACCAGCTGAACTCAATTTACATCTTTTCTTCTCCTTCACTTCATCTTAAAACACAGCTGGTTGTTTAATAGTTACATTACTGAAAGAGAACTATTTGTTCTTAACCTTTTTTTTTTTCAGAAATGTGGTTACTGGTTTGCTGTATCTGTCCCTAAAACTCATTCTGTAGACACAGGGAATATTTTTTTAATGGGCATTCATTGTGTTTCCAGGTTGCCAAGTGTCCTCATCTTTCAGATGGTCGTGATACAGTGTCCTAGCGATGTCACTGTGGAAGCTGTATATCTTCTGTGTAGGGTGATGATCAAAACTATTTTTCTTTGTTATGCCAGCTCCAAAAAGTATTAAACATTAGCTATGTGATGGCATTACTTTTTTTTGAGGAACAATGTGGCAGAAAGAGTCCTGTGCTGGAAAGCAGGCAAATGATTCTAGTCTAAAAATTTTACGTGACTCTTAATGTATTCCTCCATGTATTACTCAGTATAACTCCTTAGTCTTTTAAAGGACTCTGTCTTGCTTTTTTAGTCCAACCCATCTGAATACCAGATGAATGTGTAATTTCTAAAAAAGACTTGACAAGTATGTTCATTGGCTCTGTAGCTACTCTGCTTTCTTACTCATTCTTCTTCCTGTGTTGGTTTGGTTTTTGTTGTTCTGGAGGTTTTTTAAATGGATTTTTTGAGAGCGAACCTTTTTTACTATGGTTTGGCATCACTTAAGATGGTTTATTTTTTGTCTCTTCTGTATATTCCTTTTAATTATCAATTATTACAGTTACAATTTCAACAACAGGTTTCAGACTGCTAAAAGGCATACTTCATTTGCTTTAATTTGAACAAAGTTAAATTTATTTCTTCTGTATTGTGTTTACTACGTTAAATGAACCATATAGTTCAAATTGCATGGGGACATTCATTAATCTTAAATCAGTGACTTAAAGTGTAACACTAAAATAATTAAAATATAAGCAACTCAACCCTATTGTAGACTCTCAGAGCCAATTTCTAACCTCAGCTGTATTGTTATAAATCAGGTGTAACTCCATTCACTGTATTAGCACCATTGTAACCAATATCAAGACAAGTACCTTAACATGGGTCCTAACCCCAAATGCAAGATCTTAATCTACATTACTTCCTATGTTAGATGAGTAGATGTATTAATATAAATACTAATATTTGGAATCAAATAGAAAATTACTGTATACAAAAGCCACAAGATTTATGTATAAACTTGGCAATTATAAATAGGGCCTTATCTACAAAGGACTAAGTTGAATTTAAACATAAAACCCTAGAAGTAGGATCTAGAAAATTCTTATGGAGCAGTTTTCTCCTTTGGGATATATCAATATTTCAGGGCCTTGAGATGCCAAGCAAGGTTGGAGATTGTGAGAACAAAGAGAGATCATTCTGTCCAGTAAGATTTTGAAATCAGACCATTTTTGGGTAGTGATCTGTATGTTCTAAAACAGGGCAACATGCAGGATGCTCATTGTTTTGAACTCTTGTCTCCTTAGAATGAATCAAATCAAAGCCAGGACTTCAGTTCTTCTTTTCATGGGTCTGCATCCAAATTCTGTACCTTGAGTCTGTCTCTAGCTAGAAATGTAAATATTCATTGTAAGGAATTATATTTGATTATTTGATGTGAAGTCTGATGGAAACAGGAAGACCATTTCCTCTTTTTCTTGATAACTCAGGAAAAATCAGTAAACAAACATTAGCCTGAGTAAAAAAAAAAACCCTACAGAAGCCTAAAACCCAATTAAAACTGTTAGTTCCAGCCTTCACTTAATAAGAGATGCTGATTCATTGATTAATTGAGGATTCATACCTTTAGTTATTTCAGTAGACAAAACTGTGCACTGATCCTTACGAGATGTTTATGTACAGTCATGATACTTTTTCTTACTAAGTATGCAGCTAGGAACTTACCTTAATTTATGTTGTTCAGACATCTATGTTTGCAAGAGGAAAAGAGAGTTAATAATTTCATATAGAAGAGAAATCATCATGAACATGTGCAACTGATTACTGGTATTATAGCTCTGACTCTAGCAGCACACTCACTGTTAAATTTAATTTTAGGCTTATATAATTTATTTTAAAGCTCTTGTCCTTTCCAGAACATCTGACATTTCAACATTTGTATTTGTCCCAAATTAGAAGATAAAGACTGAACCCTTTATAAAACAGAAATCCTAAATTATTTCTGTTTGAAAGTACAAAAAATATTTCATTTCAATGTTTTGTTTTCATTCATTTAGCTGATGTGAAATACTAATTGAAGTTATTACAGCATAAAATTGTATTTTCACATAGAGATGTCTCATAGTAACTGTAGTATAGGAACAAAATTATTCATTTCTTCACAGTAAGTCATGTTCCCTGACTGGATTGTATCGCTGTCATGAGCTAGCCAGGCTGACAACACAGAAAGTGCACTTCAAAAGATACAATTCTCAAGGAAGTTGGCCAGCTGGATTAGAGTAGGAATTGAAAGTAAAACCTTCCTTTATCCAAGAAAAGTGAAACTGATTAAATTCTATTGAGCTAATTCAAAATTAAGTATTTCATGCTAAAGCAAAGTCATCCCATTTCTCAAAGGAAAACAGAATATTGCAGTAATATCAGTAAGTAAGATTTCAGTACTTTAGAAATCTCATATAAGGCTAGGACAGCCTTTTAAGTGAAAAATTTTTAAGTGATTGAGAGATACAACTTCTGCATGAGGCCATAGCACTTGCTGCATCTGTACTGTCTGCTATTTTGTGTGCTTGTGAATGGCTAATAATGTTGCCAGGAAGATTTTACTTATCTCTTCAGAGTTAAGTGTGAGAAAGGGAATGTAAATGCTGAAAATAATTACTGTACTGTAATTAGTATAATAGTTTGATCTGACAGAATACAGACTGATTGGCAGATAGTCAGCAAATGACTCTGTATTTGTTTTATTAGCTATTCTTTGAGAAAAACCTGAAAGTGGATTTCACATCCTTAGTTATTTTCCTTAGTTATTTTTGATACAACTCTTTCACACCTCCTTGTAACCCAGGATGATTGTTATGTTCAAATTTAGTCTAAATACCAAACCTGAAGTATATCTTATATTTTGTTTGCCATGCTTAGGTGTTCGAACTTGAAAAGCTGGCAAATAAGCTTTGTAAACCAACCTGTCCTGATCTAAAATATTTGTCCATTAATTATCAGACCTTTTGCTTTACATCAAGCTCTCTAAGTAGATCTGACTTGAAGTAGTGTTTTAGGCATATATTCAATTTCTGCAAATCAAATATCCTTGGAAGGCAGCTGTTGCACTCTCTTAAATCCCATAAAGGTAGTATTTGAAGTTTAGGATTAAACTGTAGCTATTGGAGAGCAGTTAAACCAACAATAATAGATTATTGAACAAATGGAGGTATCAAAAACCAGGGGTTCAGAAATAGCAGCAGCAACTCTAGGCACGGAGAGTGTTAACTTGATAGCTGCAAACTGACTCTGTTACCTTTTGTGGTGTCCATACTGCGATGCACGGGTCACCAGGAACTTGGAAGAAACATGTGTTCTGGAAATGCCTGGTGAGCTGCAGGCCAACCGTGGAGGTTGTACTAAAGCACTGACAAAATTTCAAACAATTACTGGCCAGTGCTGACCAATTCTAGAGGTCAAGGCAGCATGAGTAGGATCTACAATGGTTTTCTGATGTGTAGTGTCAGACAACTTTGGAAGTTAAAGTGCTGATCATGCAGTGAGTACAGCAGCTTGCAACTCAGCAGCTAATGAGATTGCTTTGTGCCCTTTCTTTCTTGTGGAAATGTTCTTGTTTATTTTATCAAGAAGTGATTATGTTATCATTATTATTATTATTATTATAACTTCAACTTAGAAAAGTTATGTTGAGTTTTATTTTCGTTTGTAGAGCGCTGTCCCTTTGAAATTAACACAATATCTAGGAAGAAGGGTGGAGGGAATACAGAAGGGTGGAAGGAATACATCTCCCTAAACTGCTGCCTTGGCATTTGCACTGCAGATAGTCACCTAAGGTTTCTTTTACATCAATGGAGAGAAATAAAAGTTTTGTGTATAATTCATTTGTTCCGTGTTAGCCACATGTTTTGTGAGTCAAATTGTACTCAGTAAATTTGCATTTACTTTTACAGCCTGTGAAAGGAGCCTAGACAACTGACTGAAATGAATGCCATTTAAAGCTATTAGAACATTTAGGGTGGGAGCACTTCTGTCAGTGAACTTACATTCTTGATTTATTTCCCTTCTGTCTATTCATTGTATACAATTTCACCAGTGTTGTATTTTAGCTCTTAAAAACTTAGATTAGTTTATCCAGATAGCATCTTTTTACAATAAGTATTGTTTCAGACAAGAATTGAGGCATAGACTGATGGGGAAGTTGGAGATATCTGGATCTCAGATCCAAAGCAAAGGCATATGCTGAAACTCTTATTTCCCAAATTCCCTCTTGTGCCTTAATCTAGCCTCACATAAAAAACAGAACCTCACCTGTTTTCCTTCAGTCCTTGAGATACCACATAATAAATATTACCTCACATTCAGCAGCACAGCATGGAGTTGGCTGGAGAGGCTGTTACAGCTGGTGAGCTCCCTGGAGGCTTTCAAATCACTGCAGTGTCTAAGGAAGCAACAGAACCCTGCAGAGCTGTAGTGTATATATAGATATGTATTGAGCCTTGTCCTGGTTTATGTGATTAAAGAAACCTTCTGCCACAAAATTTTCTATGTTGCAAAAGATCCTAAACATATAATAGAGAATTATATGGTTTCTATGGGATATTTGCTCCTGCTATCTAAGAAATACCAGACATTAGAAACTGTAAAAATGAGTATCACATTTCAGAAGCACCCCAGGGCCTTATTCTTGCATCTTGCTTTGGTTGTTACCATGCAGCTGTGGACTCTATGAAAGCCCACTCCATGCCCAGGCAGTGCACAGGGCTCCCTGCTTGTAGATTGGCTGTGGTGGCCCTTCTCCATGTGTCATTCTGATCACACTTTGGCAGGAAGCAAGGCAGGAAGGTGAAAGAGCCTTTGGGTGTGTGTGAAAACATGGTGCAGTTGTGCACATGCCGGAGGTCTGGGTTTGAGATGGAAGAGGGACCGTGCTGTGCTCCTCATTTGCTAAACATTCCTTGGCTTCTCCTAACCAAAACAGGTTTTGTGAGGAGGTGTACAGAAGAGAGCAGGTAACACCTTCATCATTCTGCCTTAGCATGAGTAGCAAAACCAACAATTAAGGCCTGGGGGTTTCCCACTCTTCAGCTCCAGATCCCATAATTCTTGTGAAGAACACATGGGGCAATACTTTTCCCATGTTGTCCTAGTTTTGGCTATTCCCTCCACTACTTCTACCCCGAGGGCGGAACAAGAATTCAGAAATATGAGCAAAGATTTATCCCTCTTTTTTTTTTTTTTTTTTAACGGGAGCAGAGGATTTTAGTATGAAGTACAGGAAGTCTCATATTGCATAGGATTTCTGGCAGATTTTCCACTATAATTTCCGTTCAGTTTTGTGTGGAAGCACACAGTTCATATATGCTGACCCTGCTTTGACTTGTAGCATGCTTAAAAATAAATAAATACACAAATTTTTTTTTTTTTTTTTGCTCAGAGGATAACTTCATTGTGTTGCATTGTTCCTTTTGCAGCTTTTGAAGGAAATTATTGGCCCCACATTTTTCTCCAAAAACAGAAAGAATCTCTGCAAAGAAGTAAGTGTCTGACCTGGTATTTAGTGTTCACATTCAACTATGAGTGACAACTCTATTCAGCATCAATTCTGTATTGCAGAAGACACTGTACAAAACACATAATAAAAATCAGTCTTTGCCTCAAGGAGCATATGTTTTGAAGCATTAGTTTTAGAAATTCTGGATGAAAACTTTGCATATAAACAGATGATAAAATGTGTTGTCTCACTCATAAGTTTTTAAGTAAATGGAAAGTGCTTTAGTGTGCCATGCTGAGGTTTTGATGCCTAAGGATAGAAACTGTGAGCAGTTTAGTAGCCTTCCACATTTAGAAATTTGCTATTGGGGTCATTTGTGTGATATGCTTGATTTTCATTCCTACATATTACTGCCTAATACTATCTAAAAATTTAGGATATGGATTCTTTTGATACTGCAAAATCCAGGAAGTTAAATAAAACTCATTCTCTGTATAGATTAGATCTATAAAAATAATTTTAAAGATTTCAGGTTAAAACAAATTTATATGCAAGTGAAAAATCAGAGTATGGAATACTTCTTCCTCACCTTTATAACCAGCAACCAGTGGGGAGTGAGAGTATGGACGGATCTCTGCTTCAACACTGAGCTATGCCAGCTGTAGCTACTGCTACCACAATTCTAGTAGCTTAACAGTGGTTTTCCCATGACTCCAAAGAATGGCTTGTGTGGATGCATCCAAATCTGTACACAAAATTAACTCCAGCCACCTACTTACTGTGAATTTGTGCTAGTCCCTCTGAATCTGAGAAATATAAATAGCAAGATGCTAAGACCTTACCTGTGTAAAAATGTGTTCACTGCTAAAATAATTAGTATATTATAGCTTTAAAGTACTAAAAATGTTAGCTATCAGAAGTACCGTTAGAAAGACAGATATCATTAAAATGTTAACTCATAATTAAAATGATACATTTTGACAGCAGCGATTGTGGTATTTTCTACTAGAAAGAAATTTTGGTTCTGTTCAAAAGGAGGCCAGAACATGTACTTGGAAGCCAGAGCTCAGGGGAGGGGAAAAGCAGAAAAATCCCAATAGCCTCACAAAATTCTCTGAACTGGAAATAATTGGAGACTGAGAGAGTATCTGTGGAGGTATATATGCTTGACCTGATGGTAGTCTTCCCTTGGGCAGTCTGTTAATGATCACTGCTGGAAATAAAACACAGAGCTACATCAGCCCTTGATCAGAACCAATACAACTTTTCACACGTCGTTTTCTGAAGAAATGTGAGACATTAACTTCTAAATTTAAACTTCATTCAACAAATATTTAGTTTTCCATGTCCATGATCAGAATGAATAAATGTCATCATGCTGTCATGGGATACTATATTTTGCATGATATGTTCATCTGTTAAACCAGGATATGGAAAGCTATAACCCTTCTAAAACCACACATTTTCACAAGGTGCTTTTTTAAAAAGTATGGATATCAGTCCTAGTATTCTGAACGTTTTTTTCTATCATATTCTATTTACAGAAAATCTTCCTAGTAATCTATAATGTTTTGCATTAAAATACTGTGCTTTACTTCTACATACCATTAAAAAGCAATTCTTGTGTACTCCAAAACTTTTTCCGTATCAGTGGTTGGCAATGAAATTCTTTTTTCTAGTTTGGGGAAAATGCAGAGGTGTAGAACAAAACCAATTATATAAAATGCAAATTAATTATAATGAGAAGCATTTCTTTAGGCAGAATAAACTGAGAGTGGCTTGCATTAGCTGAATTCTCAATCAGCATAAGCATGGAAATCTACATGAAATTCATCCTAAGAGTAAAAATAGTTGAAGACTTGTGATCAGACACAAAAATCCCAAATATTCAGGAACTCATCTCTGCATGCTGTCTGTTCTTACAGCAAGAGGAACAGCAGAGCATGGATATGACAAATTGAAAGAAAATCCCATTATATTAATTAATAAAAGAACTGAACACAAAAGCCAAACATATAATCTAGTTTTAAACTTCCTTGAGTTATTGACACTCCCATTTGTTATTTTTCTTTGATAAGACTTAAATAAAAACCAATACACTGAACATGCCTCCTGTATTTATAGAAAGGGGCACCTATTGCACTCTGACCATTGTGCAACCCCAGATAATCTTTCTGTGGCACGCTCTGGGGTTTGGTGGTCAGTATCACTGAAACACAGTATGTTAAACCAGCTGGACTTGGGCATGAATGATAACAATTAGATGATTCCTATTTTCCAGTCAGACCTTCAGGACAGAACAGAAGTATGGAAGAGGAGTACTTTTTACCAACAGGTAACAGCTCTCTGGGAAACGGTATTTTCTACATGACCTGGGTAAAACCAGTGACATTCTGTAATAATTTGATCACTCCTTAGGAGTTAAAACAAAATCTTTTGGCTTTAAAACAATGAATATAAATTGCAGGTAGACTTTGCTAAATTTAGCTAAGTGGCTTTGAGATATATTCTAAGATACCTGACAGCATAAGAAAAATATGACATATAACACTATAAGCAAAAATAATTAAAAAATGAAAATTAACAATCTGAGCCTGGAAATATAAAACTGAGGACATGATTTTAGTTACTTCAGTAGAACTATCAGCTTCAAAGGGACTGTTCAAATGCTGTAAGTAGGTACAGAACTTTTTACAACAAGCGCTGGAGTTGTATCTCTTTTTTTTAGGATTCATTTCCACCACCAAAAATCTGTCTGTTCTGATGAAAAGTTCAGATTACTTCTTAAAAATGAAAACTGATTAAAATATTCCATGTATTTATAAGGCTGGTTGAAAGTTTGTCACACAAATACAGAGCCAAAAAAAGTGGGGACTGACAAGTTGAGCTTTGAAGACTGTCTTTGGATATCTAATGATTGACTGTGCAATTATTTATGATACAGTAATGCTGTAGATAGCTTGGTAAATGCTGTGTCTGAGATGTTAAAGGTCTCTCCAGTAGCAAGCTGTTGCCTTTGCAAACAGATCAAACAGACTGAAATAAGAAGGTAAACCTTTATATTACTTATGAAGGAGTTGGAATGGTTTTTCTCAAGCTAGGAAGCTGGGGAACTCCTCTATTTACAGTTAAGTAATAATATTGCTCTCCCTCTGCATATTGTTTGACTTCCTGACTTGAGATAAAATTCTGAGCTTACAAAAGAAAAAACAAAAATAGAGGACTAGGATGTTGTTTACAGAATTAATCTGAGTAGAAACTGAATAGCTTCTCCTACTATCTATTTGAAATGAACAGTCAGAATGAGCAAATATGCTTTTAGGAGGCCTAAATGTGTTTTTCTTTCTCTTTTGTAGTTTTGAGCAAGGATTTCTGTTCTACATGGGGTGGAGGCCATTTTTCAACCTTTGATAAATACCAGTATGACTTCACTGGGACTTGCAACTATATCTTTGCAACTGTATGTGATGAAACCAGCCCAGACTTCAACATTCAGTTCCGCCGTGGGATGGACAAAAAAATTGCAAGGATCATTATTGAGCTTGGACCTTCTGTTGTCATTGTTGAGAAAGGCAGCATTTCTGTCAGGAGTGTTGGGTAAGATTCTGGGATGAATAAGGAAAAAGTGTTTAGAGAAGGCAAGGAGTTATATAGCAGTTACAGTGAAGATGACTATTTTGTTTTAAAAATTAATTAACAAATCACTGAAGTTAACACACCTAACTGGACTCTGTTCCCATCAAGCATTACACTCTCTAGATAAGTATTGCATTTGCACTTATTTGAATCAAGCTTAGAGTACGTTTTTGTAGGCAAAATGTACTCAGACCAAAACAGTACTCAGACTGTAACTACAGTTTCCTAGATACTACCAGTCTGCTTATACTTATCTCTACTACAAGCACAGATGAAACAGCTTATACCCTTTAGTAGATACTAGCTGAAATTCCTGTGTTTTGTTTAGAGTTCCTTTACCTTGCTAAAGGTAACACACACATAGGGCATAAGAAAAACTTTAAACTCTGCAACCAACAGAGAAACACTGAATATGTTCATTCCTCTAAACAAATTGCTCCCATACAAGGAAATTTCTCCAGGGAAGTTTTCAATATTCTTATCAGATAGGCAGTGTTGAATTTTTATCTCTAAGTACATGTGGATACAGGAAATAATTGACTGTGGATTGTGTGTCTCTTATACTTACCTGGGCACAGTAACTATTACAACAAAAATACAATTTGCACTATACCTTAATTTAGCAAACTGTATTTAGAAAAACTTCCTTTTTTAATTTTTTTTCCAGAAAAACTATATCTGTGGGCCCATTCCAGTGACCTACAGTCACAAGAACCAAATGCCATGAGCTGGTCTAGTGTTGCCCATAGCCATGCTTCAAGTGGAAGGCTTTGGTCTTTCAGCCCCTTCTCATAATTGTACCACTGAACACTTAGCAAAATGTATTTCTTTTGTAATGTTGTTAGTCTGTAGCATTAAAATTAATCTGCAGGGATGAAAACCTAATTCTGCTACAACATTCATATTATGGGTTTCTTTAGTTTTGTCAGTTTTCAGTCATAGCAATAATTCCTATATTACTGGGCTGTAGTACATAGAGTCTCTTCAGGATAATCAAGAATAGTTGTACCACAGAAACTTTATTGTTAGAAGTTCTTGAAACATGCAACTATACCCTGATAAAAACAAACCAAGTGAAGAAGCCAAGTCCTGTGCAAACATTTTCACTAGTATAATCACTGTGCTTCTCTTTGGTGATTCTTCTATGAAAGTGCTGGCATTGATTTTCAATCAACAGACATTTTAATGTATCTTAAAATGTCACAGCTACGAAGGAAAAAAATTCTATTTCATATCGCTGCAAGTACTCAGACTGTATGTGTATCATATAAAACTCCCCCCACAAACTAATTCCTGCATATTATTGGAATGAGAAGGTCAGTTTCTCTTCTTCCTTTATTACAGAATTATTAAGTTGCCTTATACTAGCAATGGAATTCAAATAGCACCTTATGGACACAACATCCGCCTGGTCGCCAAGCTGATGGAGATGGAACTAGTTGTCATGTGGAACAATGATGACTATCTCATGGTTAGTAAAATGTTCTCATAAAGCAGAAAAGAAAATTCTCATTTTATTTACTGAAATGACAAGAACTCTTTAGACTTACTGGGTGCTTTTGCATGTATTTACTATTTGGGTAATTGTTCTTTTCCTGTTTCATCCATTCCTCTTGCAAAAAAACAACTGTTCATTTTATACCTGTGTGTTCCTTTTACTTGCAGCATTGGTAGCTGACTAAAGCCACCAATGTTGAGATTTATGGACACTTTCACACATTTTAAGCTTTCCTCAGGGTATTCCAGCAGCTGCAATGTTTACTATTGTTTAAAGTTGTGTAGAATTTAACAGTGTATGCCATAGTTTAGTCTTTTCTATTGTGCTTCCACAGGACATCTTTTGGTTTCAAACATACAGTGCTTCTACCAGTTTCTTTGTTTCTTTCCTTTTTTTGAATATTTTCAGGTTTTCCCTCCAAAATCCCCAGTACATTTTCTCAGTGTGACCTGTGATATTATTGCCATAAAAGGCACTGAAATCTAAATTGATGTTTGCTAAAACAGGGAGAACGATATGTAATAAATTTTCTGGGAGATTTATCAGCATTACTATAACACATATAAGAGGAAAGGCTACTGTGATGGGTACAAACTATTTTTTCTGTAGTTGGGTTACTTCTGACCTAAGATTTTCACAATAATTAATTGATCGTACCCAGTAGTAATACTACCACTTTAGTCTCCAGAGCAATGGATAATTGAATAATCTTTTTCTGAAAACAGATTTTCTTCCTGTAACCTTCAATTTCTTAAGAGAAGAAACCTGAAATTCATGTTCTGTCAACAAAGATATGAGCCAGGATACAGCATCATTTGGCTTTTTTGTTTTCTTTTCTGATTCCTTAAAATATTATACCCCCCTCCTTAATTCTCTGGAAGTGTCTTCAAATCCTATTCTTTTATTAAATAGATAAATAAATAAATCACTATTTGCCTATTGGGAAAAGACATTACTATTTACAAAACTTTTCCTGCAAACAAGTAATTGAAATTAATGAGAAGGATCACCTTAAGTTGTGTCCTTGAACTGAATTTGTTTGAGTAAGTTAATGCTGTATAGATAATTTCACTCAGGGTGATCCTTTTAAATGTTTCATTCCATTTTATTTTAGGTTTTGGCTGAAAAAAAATACATGGGGAAAGTCTGTGGAATGTGTGGAAATTATGATGGTTATGAGTTGAATGAATTTGTGCGTGAAGGTAAGATACAAGGATGTTTCACATGGAAGGAAAACTAGTTAAAGTGAGTCAAGGTGAAAGCTTAATACTGTAAAAGCACTGCTCTGACTGCTCACTCAGTTTCAGAAGTGAGTAAAGTGGTTCCATAGCTCACCAACATACCTGTTGTAGATTACTGTACACACTGTTATCTGTTGTGAGCATAATATTGTGGGTTCCTCAGACAAGTGATAAGAACTCTCTTATATTTTAGAAATGGGTGGTAAGGGTCACACTCCCAAATTTCACACAGTCTAAGCTCACAGCAAGGCTCAGTGAAGGAAATAATTACTATAGGCAGAGGCAAGGATGAGGCAATAATAAGAAGAACATAGTTGACAAGAATATTAACAGTGTGTCTCAATAATTGTAGATCTTTATATCGAAATGGTGCTGAGGAATTGAGGGGGTTCACTTCTGAGTCACTCTAATCTGGTCTGTTGATTTATTGCCCATTAGTAGTTGGAGCTTGTTACTCAAGCTCTTGGAATTTATCTTTCAGCTTGGTTTAATCTTAAAGGTACTCCATATGACAAGACCACTCCACAACAGAAAAAAACAAAAGGGGATGTTTGGAATATTTGCTTTAAAAGCACACTGCTAATCTGAATTGTAGTGCTAGTGTGGAGACATTAAATTGCACAGTAAACTAATCTTAGATCAACACAGACAGATGCAGTTTTCTATACACGTCACAGAAATGAGTTCTAAAAATTATATAATAATCTTTGGGTTGTGATGAGTTTAACCCTATATATAGGGGAAGATATAAGAATGGGGGATAAGGAGAAGTATGAATTAACAACTGGCAAAAGATAACACAGCTGGCAGAAAACCAGTAACAGCATGTAAGGTAGTAGATGTGATAGATTGGGAAATAACTTGAAGAAATGATCACGGTAATAAAAGTACGCTCTGTTTAATAGACTCCAGGTAAAGGGCAAAAGAGGCAGTTATTGTCATTGGGAAAATTCATTTGTAGAACATTTCACAGTCAAAGAGTAGAATTTGAGTTTTGCTACATCACAGCAACAAGTAAACAAACCAATGTGGGCTGTTTCCTGACAAATTATAACCCTTCAATTTACAGGTAAATTGCTGGATACGTACAAATTTGCTGCATTACAAAAAATGGATGATCCATCAGAGATCTGCCTGTCTGAGGAGATACCAATTTCCACTGTTCCTCACAAAAAATATGTAAGGAAGATCTTCTTGGCTTCTCTGTAGTGTGATTCTTAACAGAGGGGGAAAGACAGATAGAAATCAACAACAGAGAGGCAATAAATATAAAACTGACTTCCATTAAAAAACATAAAGTCAACATTTGTATAGCCTGATATGATAAAGAAAATTAGTTCTTTGCATTGAAATACATTTTAATAAAAGCCCATGGGCATTTCTGAGGCTGGATTTATACCACTCATAAAAACCAACCAGTGTTTAGCTCACGGCTTGCTGGAGTTTCATCCAGGTCATCCCAGGAAATTCAGAGAAACCAGTAAAGCTTTAATAACTTTTTAGAGACCTGACATTATAAGATGTACAGACTTGAAGACATTCCCAATGCCTAAAACATGTAAGATAACAGCACCGATGACAGGGACAACCACTATTAACTGCTATCACTTACAGTTCTAGATGAAAAGAAAGTCAGTGTGCCTAAGAGTCTCTGAGACCCTATACTGCAGTAGCCAATGTGACAGGGAACAATTTTCTTTCTCCTTTCATTTAGGCCATGATCTGCTCTCAGCTACTTAATTTGGTGTCACCAACCTGCAGTGTGCCAAAGGACGGGTTTGTCATTCGTTGCCAGCTTGATATGCAGGACTGCAGTGAGCCAGGACAAAACAACTGTGCTTGCTCTACACTGTCAGAATATTCAAGGCAATGTGCTATGTCCCACCAGATGGTGTTCAACTGGAGAACTGAAAATTTCTGTTGTAAGTTCAAATGGTTTATTCGTGCGAGGCTGTGCTTAACTTTTCTGTGTCTTAAATACAGGGATACTGAAAATAACTGGAGTGTAAAACAACTGATAAAAAAAGTCTTTACTGTCTTGAATCAAACTTATTTTCTTAAGAGAACAACAGTGGTCTTTGATAAAATAAGGAGTGCAAGGAAACCTCAAAGGAGAAGAGGGAAGCTTGAAACATAGCTCTTATGTCTAGATCAGTGACAATAAAACAGAGGAACATCACCAAGTGAAAACTGTTTAATTTCTCAAACTTGCAGCAGGAGACTGTTCTCTTTTAAAATTTTAACACTTCTGCTGTTTGTTGCAGCTGTGGGAAAATGTTCTGCAAACCAAATCTATGAGGAATGTGGTTCTCCATGTATTAAAACCTGTTCCAACCCAGAGTACAGCTGTTCCAGTCACTGTACCTACGGTTGCTTTTGTCCAGAAGGTATCATTTCATCATATTCTAAATGAATGACACAAATATTTTTTTTTGCATATATCCACTCAAGTGGAATAGACTGCTTAATAATGAACTAGCCATGCATTTCGAGGCATTGTGCTGCTAGAACTGCTACTTCTTGTGTAATGTAACTGGAGTCTTGATTAATTATGATCCTTAAAGATGATTGGTCACTATTTGCAAGAACAGAGCTATGAAATCATTTTCTTCCCAAAACCATGATTTGTTATGGGATAATGATGTGTTGCCTGCTCAAAGTTCTGTACTATAATTTACATTGAGTTAGGCTTAATTAATTTCCTGTCCCAAACAGGTATCTAGCCCTTAAGGGCATCTGAAAGAGGTAGCATACCTCAGATGACTTCTGCAATATCATGGGCATTTTGTAAATTCCCTTTAAAATAGTTCAAGATGAACTTCCTTCAAAAATTGTAATTATTACTATCATATGCCTTGTTTCTGAGAAAATTTCAGAACTGATATATCTTCCAATGTGGGCATTTACATCAATATCATCACCAATTTATGGCAGTCAAAACTAATGTGTTGTGAGTTACATATTTAAAACTAGACTTAGTACTCTAGGAAATATAATGTGTTTATTCTTCAAAATTCCCAAGTCAATTTAGAGTGTCATAGGGAAAAAAAAAAAGGAAAAATAAAAATAACATTCTACCTTACTGCTATTTCAAATTCAGTTCAAATTTCAAAATAAGACAAGTGCCTGCACTTCCATATTAGAAAGCAGCCAAACACTGTGAAAAGTCAGTTTTATTTTAATTAAGAGAAATTTTCCTATATACTCTATATCGAAGTATGGACACTGACTGTGGAAGAATAGCATACTCAAGATAATTTCAGAAATCACTGAAGCTTTAGTGCTAAGTAAGGATGTGGAAAAGTATTTTGTTTATCTTTGGCAGGAACTGTTCTTGATGATATCTCCAAGAATCGAACGTGTGTTCACATTAGCCAGTGTCCATGTACACTGAATGGGAAACCATACGCTCCTGGTGAGACAATGAAAGCAACATGTAGGACCTGGTGAGTAGCAACAGGTACTTTTATGAGAGATCACCAAATTATTGGAAAATTTAGCCCAACTTTTCAGAGAGGAGCTGCAAATGTGTCACACCATCTCTGAGGCCACCTTCTTTCAGTGCCACATATCATACATTTGCAATTAAAGAGGTACATGTCTCATTTCATGATTAGTCTGTACAAATAAAAATACCCTTTCAGACCATATGAAACAGTAGTATTTATATCTCCTCTTTGAAAGTGCAGGTAAAATTAGTACAAAGCAAATATCCAGTATTTACAATTTCTTTTTGGCAGTCTCAGTCTTTCTGATCACCAGATCAGTGCTGAAAACTGAATTTCTGTTTTGCAACAGAAAATAATAACAGAGTATTTTTTTAAAAGTGGAATAATTTTTTTGGTGTCACGTGTCTTGCTATCATAATTCTAACAAAGAATGTAAAGGAAAAGTAATGGAATTTGATCCTCAGAAATGCAACGATGAACACACTTTTCATGATTCAGGAACATTAACTGACAATCCATACAAAAGTTCAACAACTTTGAATTAAGATGACCATCTTCAAATGTAAGTGTAAGGGGAAAAGTGGTACAAATGACATATTCCATTACTAGGAAGTAGCTGAGTTTTTAGAGTCTGAAGAAAATTCCAAAGTACTGAAAATGAAAGTTCAGAATGTATGTGTATGTTACTCTGTGTTCACTAACCAATTTTGCATGTTGATCAGCTGCAGAGGAACCTCCAGACAGGAGGATATCAAATCCTCAGCTGGTAAACAGGGCCTAAGTACGAGAATAACCTTACACAGAATTTCTTGTTTTCCGCAGCAAATGTATGATGGGTCAATGGGACTGCAAAGATTTGCCCTGTCCTGGAAGGTGTTCACTGGAAGGAGGCTCCTTTGTTACCACGTTTGATTCTAGGTCGTACAGATTCCATGGGGTTTGCACTTATGTTCTCATGAAGGTAATTTCCTGCAGTTAAGAAACACAAAATATCAAATGGGTGTATTTTAGTCTGTCTTTGTTTTTCTATTGAAACACAGAGCTCTTCCTAAGATATACATTGATTCTACAAATCAGCATTATTCTGACATAGACTTCTCTTTTCACTGTTTCCCCCCAGAGTGCCAGCCTGCCACACAATGGAACCCTAATGGCAGTATACGAAAAGACTGGTTATTCTCATTCCGAAACGTCACTTAGTGCTATAATTTACCTATCCGCAAAGGTAGGTATTCCCTCCACGGGTTCCATCCACCATATCAGTAACCAGATAAGCAAAATAGGTATTTAAGTCATTGCTAGTAGCCTGAACTGAAAAATTATGGGGAATAGATACTAAAGATATATTCCTGTTCATGCACACACAGTAAAGATCTCAGTTACTACATCAACTCAGGAAGTTAGAGTATTTTCAAAGTGAAAGCTAAAAGCAGTACACAATAATATGTAACAAAATGCTTGAATCAGTCTTTTCCTATTAAGTGACAATATAGTTGTTTATGTTAAAGAACATATAAATACCACCAGTACAGATAATTACTTCTGATTCCATGTCCTCTTCTTACAGGACAAAATTGTGATTTCTCAGAATGATCTCCTCACAGATGATGATGAACTTAAACGGCTGCCTTACAGATCAGGTAAAAAAAGGGGAATGTAAGTCATTCCCAAATTGCATTAAATGTCTGTTTTATGCAACCCAGCATCCTTTGCAATTTCCAATTGCTAATACCAGAGGTTTTAGAAGAGGGTTAAAGTCTTTCCTATTGCATCTGTTCCTCTGTGGAGAGTTGTGTGTGGGAGAAGAGTTGTAGACAGAGTGCTAGAACACTTATATATGCATTAAAATCATTGCCTTGCAATATCACCAAAATATCTATTTCTAAATGTCCTTGTTCTTTTAGGAGACATTACTGTTTTCAGGCAGTCTTCAATGTATGTTCAAATGCATACAACCTTCGGGCTGGAACTTGTAGTTCAAACATCACCTGTGTTCCAAGCCCATGTGAAAGCTGGATCACAATTCAGAGGCAGAACACTAGGTAAGTAATCTAGTCATTGTGTGAAGGAGAAACGTAGGGAGTATAATTTTGAAAACTTAGTACTCGTCCTTTAAGAAATAAGTTTTCTTCTCTGGATTCAAAGAAAACAAAATAAATCTGCATTGGAAACCCAATGTGCCAAGAATTTATTTTTTTTTGCTAATAACTTTAAAACAAATTAAAGAAATTAAATTGGTCACATTTTTCATGTGTAATATAATACTGTTCTTTACATGTTTTATGTGTGCCTTTTTCAATATGTGTTTTGCTACACAGTGAAGGAGCAACAAATAAGTCTGTGTGGTCTCTACATCTTGGAGCACATGGTTCTTTGGATGTAGTGCACGATCACTGTAAACACAATGGACCTAAGAATCTAAAAGCTTCTCAGCAGATAAGCACCAGATGGAGAAGTTTATGTTTATTGCACAGCAACATTAGCCACACAGGCATATTTTGCATTCTGATCATGGGGAATTACAGAGAGGCTTTATCTTTTACAAATTCAAAATGCATATTTTTTGTCATTACGGATTTTACATGCATAAGAAAACATGCAGTTGCATAAGTGTTTCGTGGCCTTTCTCTTTTATATCACTTAAAACCACTTGTTTCTGTAAACAAGACAAAAACTTCTTTATGAATTTGTCATTAAATAGAAGTCGACACTCTTCACTTGAGGAGGCAGAAGATCAGTAACTGAATGTGTACATAATCAAGATTCTCTGGGTACATGATCTATAGTATTCACTGACACTCTACATAGAGCTTTTGAATCAATTTTCTCACTATTATAAAATGAAACATAGACCACTGTGTACACATTCTTAAATTGTCATCCATCCTTTGCATTTCTGATGTTATTAGGTTTGTGTGGCAATTACAATGGAGACACTACAGATGACTTCATGACTAGCATGGATATCACTGAAGGGACAGCCTCCTTGTTTGTAGATTCCTGGAGGGCAGGAAATTGCCATCCTGCTTTAGAGAGAGAGACTGACCCTTGTGCTTTGAGTCAACTAAACAGTAAGTAGATGATCCTGTTGTAACTGATCTCTCCAGCTAGCTTTGTCTGACACTTCCATAAGCTCATACCAGGGAAATGAGAGTTTAGTAGAAGCAGAAACTGAGACATCACAAATTCTGTCACAATAAGACATTTCTGATTTCTAGAATTCATATCTAGTGAAAACTTATCAGATTCCATTCCAGAGATCTGGGATTGAGATGATGAATGAGAATGAGAGGGTTTTGATGATCTATCCAGTGAAATTGCAATGTCTATGGATGTCTTAGGGTTGCTCTAAAGTACTGTGACTGAAATCCAGACTTTGCCCTCCCATGTTCTATTGCTATTGGTCATTAAAAAAAAACCAAACAAACAAAAAACCCCTACTGAGCTGTTTGTACAAAAACAGAGTATGGAAGCTAACAAGTTAAGTTGTCCTATTGTTCAATCCGTCATTGCCAAAAGTTCACCTTCAGTAACATATCAGGATTTTTAAAGTTTTTTTTCTTTTTTTTCCCTAACTTTCTATTTTTAATGTTTGTGATTTACTTTCATTAGAAATATCTGCTGAGACTCATTGCTCCGTTCTTACCAAGAAGGGTACAGTGTTTGAGAAATGCCATGCTGTGGTCAACCCTATTCCTTTCTACAAGGTAGGAAATTATGATAGACGTTGTACAGAGGGAGTCCAAATATCAACCAGATTGTGCTCACAGACAGTATCCCACGCATGGAATCAGCAAGGCATAGAAGCAAAGGAACAGGTGTGGTTTTGAAAATTATGTCTCCTCCACACTGAAAGTCTGTCTGTTCATAGGCACCAGTCCCATTCCTATGAATCAGAAGGTATTTTTGCTCATACGGTGGTTGTCCATGACAACTATAACTATTCGAAGTATTGGGCATAATTGAACTAATTGTATTTGCCAATCTACACAAAACATTTTGAGAATTCAAAATGAGAAGCAGCGAATAAACAGGCATTTTTAGGTATTAAGTGTATTTTATTTACATCAGCAAAGCAATTACTCAGATATTTTCCCTCAGTTTTAGTTATGCAATACTGTGTATTTTGTCTGACTTAGCTCTGCTATTCAGCATAGAATCACAGAGTTTGGAAAAGATCTTTGAGATCATTGAGTCCCACCATAAACATAACACTAGCAAATCCACCACTAAACCATGTTCCTAAGTGCCACATCCACACATCTTTTAAACACCTCAAGGGTTTAGCACTTCCAGATGTCTGCACCCCAGTAACAAAGTATTCTCCATGTATTGGGTTTCAGAGATGTGTCTACCAGGCCTGTAACTATGAAGAGACCTTTCCATACATTTGTTCTGCTCTGGGATCATATGCACGAGCGTGCAGTTCAATGGGTTTAATCCTTGAGAACTGGAGAGGCAGTATGGACAATTGTAGTAAGTAACTGAAGCAGCTCTTAATGGTCTTCCATCAGATGAATGCATGCATGCAGGTCTGCCTGTTTCCGTTTAGAATATTCCTGTGTTTGATTCACCTGTGACAAAACTGAGTAAGAACAAGAACTTATTTTAAAACAACTTGTCAGTGCTTACAGAAATAACTACATATTGCTCAAGTAGGCCAGCCAGCAGGTATAAAAACTGTTTTCCCAGGAGCTGCTGGCATTGCAGATGTGTCAAAACACAAAAAAACCCCCCAAAAACAACAAAAAAACCAAACAAAAAAAACAAAAACAAACAAACAAACAAAAAAATGGTAATGCAATATTTGAAACAGTGTCCAAATCATCTTAAGAGTAATGGGAAAAGTAGTGAACAGAAAGAAGAAAAAAGCAGAAATGGGATAATAGATACCCAACTTTTGAATATCCTTCTAGTCTCTTTCAGAAAACGATTGTGATTTTAGTCTATATGAAGAAGATTATTCATATGCTTTAAGGTGAGCATGTGGATGCTTCCAGGACTTGACAATTAAGTGATGGAATAGACAGATAAATAGGGTTATACTGTACTGTAAAATGAGAATGAACTAGGAAAAACTCTGGGTGCAGATTTGATTTTGTTCTTATGCAATTTAGGTACAGGTTTCACAGTTACTCGAGTATACATTGATATTTCTGCAAAGCTACTCAAAAATACATTGATATTTCTGCAAAGCTTCTCTTTGCATTATTTATTCCAAGATACACAAAGAAGCAGTTACATATTTAACCTTCATGAAACTTCCAAACAACTAAACCTTCATGAAACTTCCAAACAGCTACATAGTTGCTGTTAAGCCCTGGTCTGCAATAGGTTTTGCTAGAGCTCCATATCCATAGGAAGAGAAGCTACTGGAAGCATTGAGCATTGAAGCTGTTGACACAAAATAAGCAGCATGTGATGAGCACAGTTACCTTTCACAAGGAAGAGGATCCGTAAATGAAGTTTAACATACACTCTTCTTTTACAGCCATTACTTGCACTGGCAATCAAACATTCAGCTACAACGCTCAGGCATGTGACAGGACATGCTTGTCACTCTCCAACCGAGCCCTGGAATGTCATCCAACTGATATTCCTGTTGAAGGCTGCCAGTGCCCTGAAGGACTGTACTTAAACCACAAGAATGAGTGTGTTCGTAAATCTCATTGTCCCTGCTATTTGGAAGATAGAAAATACATCCTGCCTGACCAGTCAACAATAACTGGTGGGATCACCTGGTAAGTGTGTCAAGTTTAAAGCTTAACAAACTGAAAATGGAGGTGAGGGGTCTTCATGTGTCTCTGCTGATGGTTAAGGTCAGTAAGCAGCTGCTCACTCCACTGCAGCCAGATATGGAAAAGAATCAGAAAGAAAAAATCAAGAAAGTTTATGAGTTGAGATATAGACAGTTTAATAAATTTCTTTATTATTAATATGCAAAAAAGCTTTTTTAATAAGTGAAGACAATGTGCAATCAAAGCTAAGTAAGAAATTAGTTCAGGACTTTACATCGGCAGGCAGCTGCTTAGACATTTTCAGGAAAGCATGAATTTGTCATCCATAATGCTTTCTTGGGAAGACAAGTGCTGTAACTCCAAACATCCTTTCTTCCTCCTTCTTTACCTGAGCTTTTATTGCTGAGCTTGATGTAGTATAGTATGGAGTATCTCTTTGGTCAGTATAGGTCAGCTGTCCTGGCTGTGTTCTCTCCCAGCTTCTTTTGCACTCTCAACCTCCTCCCTAGTGGGGCAACATAAGGAACAGAGAATGCTGTGACACTGTTCAGCAACAGCTAAAACAGCCTTGTGTTATCAACATTGTTTTGGTCACAAATTCAAAACATAGCACCACTGAACTGCTACAAAGAAAATTAACTCCATTCCATCCCAAATCAGTATATACTGCTTTATTTTTAATAGGAAAAATTTGTTTTTCAAGATATCTTTTTTACCTTTTCCTAAGCCACTATTGCCTGAAAAGAACTCTGGGCCCAATTAGGTAGGAGATAAGAAAACAGAAAGCTTTAGTGAGTCACCATGCTCCAGGAATACAGCTGTCGCACGCGCCCGTTCGACCCGGGTGCTACAATTTTATAATGATGTCCATCCAATCCCCGCTTGTTCACCCCCCAATTCTGCCCCGTTCTGCCCCTCGGCACACCTCTTTAGGAATTGAGTTTGGGGGAGTTTGGGGCCCCTCTTTCATCATCTTCCTCTTTATCAAAGCACATGCAGCCCTTGGAGGCCCTCCAAAGTCTTGGCCTGAAGGTCATTGTGCCCATGTTTACATTCCTTGGGGCAGGCATTAAGGTGCTTTCTGCAAATCCACACTGAAAACAAGACTAAACAACTAACGGACTTAACAGAATTTTGATATGGGAAAGGGGTAACGTGGGAAAATGTGTAAACTACTGTGCTAAGGGGTGAGGGATATAGTGCAGCTACTTTAAAATCTACATTCACTACATAACTACTTCTAAAGTCTATAAAAATTAAAAAATCAAAAACTCTAAGGCAACACCACTAATATCCTTAAATGAACAAAAAGCATTTGACTTACCTTAAGCTTGGGAATGTTATAGAGAAAAATAGAAAACATTAGGTAAGATCTGATTATTCCCAGTAGGAGATTTTGTCAACAGCACTTGGACTATATACAATACACTATATACTAACTTCAAGAATGACTTGATAGACCATCATAATAGTGATGATTGCCTATTAGTGATAATAGTGATAATAGCCTACCATACGCTTCCAAAACTAATGTTACTGTGTAATACAAAAAGTAAAGAGACAAGTTGACTTATGTTCCATTTCAAAGGATGGGAAGGAGCTAGTAACATAAATGAAATATTTCTGATGAAGTCATTTTGCAAAAAATAAAAATTTCTTTCTCAAGAGAGATTTGCATTGATTTTTTTTTTTTTCTCCCTAGCTACTGTGTTAATGGAAGGCTAAGTTGCACAGGCAAACCTCAAAATCCTGCAGGTATGGGTCTGATATGGTTTACTCAGGAACATATTTTTTTTCCCCTATGTTGTAAAATTACTGCTTCCTGATCTTTTCAATGTTTGTTTTTGTTCCTTTTCCCTAGAAAGCTGCAAAGCTCCTAAGAAATACATATCATGTTCTGACAGTTTAGAAAACAAGTATGGAGCTGCTTGTGCCCCTACCTGTCAGATGCTGGCTACTGGAATTGAATGTGTGAGTTTCACAGATCTGGGATGTTTATCCTCTTGAGAGAGTTAGAATGTTCTAGTGTTATTTAGAACTACTTGGAACTACATTCCCTCTAATAAAATAAAAGGAGATATTTCATCTAGCATGGTACAGTTAAACATCAGGCTTCTTTCCACAGACTGTGGACACAAAAATATGTACATATATTTAAGAAGTGATTGAAGGAATTAAACTGCATGAATTAATGAATTAAATTATATTAAATTAATGGAATAAAAGTCCATTAAGGAGTCTTAACTACATGGCTATCACCTCTGACTCAAGTACTCCATAAGCTGCGTGTTATGCTTCCTTTTCTATTTTTTCTCAACTCTCTGCTGCTACCAGTCACAGAATGCAGGAGACCTGGGCTAGGTGAACATCTGGGCTGTCCTGATAGGGTTTTCTTACAATTTTATATTAAGGAAACAGACTAATTGGAAGAATTGTAATAAGCTTCCTTGATATAAAGAAACTTCTGTTGTACTCTTTCTGAAAAAGGACTGATAGTAAAGGAAGATCAATTTTTCAGAGTCTTCAGGTATGTTTAATATCCCACACCACAAGTATATTTTACAACTTCAGTGAAAGTTGACTAGCACATTAGTGCAAGGAACATCACAAAACTAAGATCAAGTCAAAACAGAATTTAGCACAGGTTCACTCTTGACACCATTCACATCCAGGATAAAATGTGTCTCACAGTTCTTTTCATTTTGCAATCTGTTGACCTTTACCAGATACCAACTAAATGTGAATCAGGCTGTGTCTGTGCTGATGGCCTTTATGAAAATCTCGATGGCAAGTGTGTTCCAGCTGAGGAGTGTCCATGTGAATATGGTGGCCTTTCTTATGGAAGAGGTGAACAAATCCAAACTGAATGTGAGATCTGGTAAGAATCACATACTTTTTCATTGCAGAACCTCTGTCTCACTAAACTGTACAACCACATAAAAAAAAGTGTTTGGTTGACAGGAGAGTAGGAGATGGCAACAGCTGAATGGAAGAAACACCATGGCAAAGTAGAGGATGTATAAAAAAAAGAGTCATGGTACCGACTTCAGGGATAATTTCTGCCTTATGCATATTCCAGAATAAGGGCATCCAGTAGGGCCTGTAACTGTAAACTACATAAGGTCAATGATTATTGACAACTCCACATAAATAAATATGAGGGCACAATCTTTCTCCTTTTCTGTAGATAAAAGCAAATCCCCCCTCAAACATTGTTTCCATCTCCTTAGCAGCATTCTCAAAGAACTTTATTCCATTTCCAGTCACTAATCTAACATTAAAAAACCACCACCACCCCCCAAACTACACAGAACAGTGATTTCTGTTCTCATTAGGAGCAAAAATAAATGGGTTTTATATACTCTTTGTTTCATGAAAATAAAAAGGCAAAAATTATGTAAAATTTCTTCTTTATCATGAATTCATTTTCTAGGCAGTCCATGACTTTTAATTAGGGTTCTTTATATTAACTCTAACTTGGTCTCAGTGTACATAAATCAATTAAATTAACATCTTATTTATAAAAGTGGTCGTGTATAAAAAGAAGCAGATTAAGGTGGCATTTCTTTGAAATCTGATTTCTCTTCTCATCCCAGCACTTGCACAAAAGGCAAATGGAAATGTGTTCAGAAATCAAGGTGTTCCTCAACTTGTAACCTTTATGGAGAAGGCCACATCACCACTTTTGATGGACAGCGTTTTGTGTTTGATGGCAACTGTGAATACATATTAGCTACGGTAACCTGCTTCCTACTGCTGATTTTGGCAGTATCTTAGCATCAAGAAATAGCTTGATTTAAATGACTAATGAAAACATGATAGGATACATCAGTAACCAATAGAGCACTTTGGATCTTTAAAGCCACTTAATGTTTTTTTGTATAATCTGTTTATTTCAGTGCTTAAGATGAAAATATTTTACTTCTCAAAAAAACAGCTTTTTAATGCAATATTAACCAATTTTAGATTTAATAACATGTTTAAATAGTCATTGATATATATGTATTCCGTACCAGACAACTATATATTTTAGGGAAGTGATGTCAGATTGACAACCAAAGCAGAGGTCATCACCTCCCAAAACAGGCAGAATCAGTCAGGACATTTTAAGCTTTCTTTATTTCCTTATGCTTTTATATTTTGAGTTGGAAGACTCCAGACACAGAATCTATTGGGGTTTTATGCTTTTTGTTGTTTGGTTTGGTTTTTTTAGGATGGCTGCGGTATTAATAGACCTGTTTCCTCTTTCAAAATTGTTACTGAGAATGTCATCTGTGGGATATCAGGAGTTACATGCTCCAGATCCATCAGCATTTACCTTGGGGTAAGCTCTTCCTTCTGCCATTATCCAGCTGAATAGTTATTTTAAGACCATGATTACTTTATTTTGGAAACTTTAACTGTATCTTAGAAGAGATGTCTTCTAAGTGAAATTATGTGCTAAACCTACAGCTTTGGTTTTAGTAGGAAATGCCATAGATTGTTTTTTTTCCAGTTCTCATGTTGTGTTTAATTCTCCAAGGTTCTCACCTATGTAGAAGCCAGAAAATCTTGCATTTTACTTATCAGTGAATTGCTTGATCAAAAGATACCGACTTCCTGCCCCTCCCCACCTCTCTCTACCAGACTCAGAAAAATAATAGTATAAAATTGAGGAATTCTCATCGTGGGTGATGAGCAAAAGCTATCAAAATTTCTCTAAGTCCAGATAATATCTGAAATTCAAAATATATCCAGATTTTTCCTGAGATATATCTATGAAACTAGACTAATGAGTAGTTATCCTCATTTTTACTGCAATGTGACAGCTTCTGGAACTGTATAAGTTTTACTGTTCTCAGTTTAATTGGACAGTAGTGCCCAGTAGTATCAGCTTGTCTTAGGATCCTTCAGTATCTGACAGAGAGAAAAATATGAACAGATGAGATTTTATCCCAAGGAACAAGCACTACAAAAAGTACACATTTGCCACACTGCTGACTAAATACTGGCAGTTCCAGTTGGTCAGTGCTGTGGTGAAAAAGTTTATTGGCTTAGGATTCCATTTCATAAATGCACACTCCAAACAAACCTTCCTTCTGATTATCTAGACATGGAAACACTGCAGTATGACAGGAGTAAAGTTGGCAAAGTACACACAAAAGTGGGAGATGGTTAAAGACCTCAGGACAGAGAGCTATAGCCCCTGTTACTTTTTGACTGTCCTTAGAAACACATGAAAACATACTTCCTCTACTCTATTGGCCATATGTAGATGATGATATTATTTCCACCAAATGTGGAGTGCTAGCACACTTAACAATAACACCGAACAATGACAGATATTTTTGTTTCCTGTGAAGATTTGCATATGCATACAAAATAATTCCAAGGAGGTAAAAAAGCCTGTAAAATTGATAACAGAATGTTTTGTGGTGGAAGGGACCTTTAAAGGTCATCTGGTCCAACACCCCTGCAATGAGCGGGCATATCTTCAACCAGATCAGGTTGTTCAAAGAAAGCCCTGTCCAACCTGACATTGAATGTTTTTAGGGATGGGGCATCTACCACCAAGCTTGTCCAGGTTCCTCTGACTGGCATCCCATCCTTCACATCAGGTGTGTGAACAGCACCACTCAGCTTGGTGTCATCTGCAAATTTGCTGAGAGTGCATTTGATCCCACTGTCTGTGTCACTGATGAAAATATTAAACTGTACTGAGGGACGCCACTCCTTACTGAGCTCCATCTGGACTTGGACCTATTGATTACTACCCTCTAGATGTGATCATCCAGCCAATCACTTACCCACCAAACAGTCCACCTAAATCTATACCTCTCCAATTTATAGAGGAGGCTGTTCTGGAGGACCCTGTCAAAGGCTTTACTGAAGTCCAGATAAATGACAGCTGTAGCTGTTCTCTTGTCTGCTTATGTAGTCACTCTACCATAGAAGGCCACTCAGTTGGTCAGGCAAGATCTGCTCTTGGTGAAGCTGTGCTGATTGTCTCAAATCACCTCCCTGTCCTCTATATGCCTTAACACAGCTTCTGAGAGGATCTTCTCCATGATCTTTCCAGACACAGTGGTGATGCTGTCACGTTGGTTCCTCCCAGGGTCCTCCTTTCCACCTTTTTAAAAAATGGGTGCAATGTTTCCCTTTTTTGTGACTGCCAGGACTTTTGAAAAACAGTGGAAATGTGAAGTTAGTCTGTAATAGTATCACAGGTTCTGATCTTTAGCAGTGTGACACAGAGTAAGGAAAATACTGAAACCTGATAAGTTATAATTTCTAGATAAATTTTCTTCCAGAATTTGACAATCATACTGAGAGATGAAACCTTCGCTATTTCTGGGGAAAATCCTAGTGTACAATATCATGTGAAAAAGAACGCCCTTCACCTGATGTTTGATATCATTATCCCAGGAAAATACAACATGACCCTTATTTGGAATAAGCACATGAACTTCTTCATCAAGATTTCCAGAGGAACACAGGTATGGCAGAATAACTTCCTCAGTAAAGTGTCCTTCAGTTCAGATTGAACTGCGCATTTAATTGCAGTTGCCTTGACTCCCTGTGATGGCAAAAGTTCTTCAGAAAAGCTCCTAGCAATTCATTTTCGTCTTTATCTCCAAAACAGCAGAGATTTTCACTAGAGCCTGATTTTTAAGTGATTTCTGTACTGCACTCAGGAAATTTTTGAGCTAAATGTTTGTATTCTATAGAACTGCATGGTTGAATTTGATCTCTAAATGATGACAGTTTACAGTTTAGAAGACACATTCCTCCAGTGACAAACAGAACCTCCTGCACAAGAAGCTAAGACTGTCTGACAGAGTATTTGTAGATGACATTCACTCCTAAAGCACAGGAAACCATCAGTAATCAAAAGGGAAGGTGAGTAATTGTAACTTGTTGAACTGACACTGCTGCTTTCATTTATTCCAGGAAACTCTATGCGGTTTGTGTGGGAACTATAATGGCAATATGAAGGATGATTTTGAAACTCGAAGCAAGTATGTGGCATCAAATGAATTGGAATTTGTCAATTCTTGGAAAGAGAATCCTCTCTGTGGGGATGTGTACTTTGTAGTGGATCCCTGTAGCAAGAACCCTTATCGTAAAGCATGGGCAGAAAAGACATGTTCTGTCATCAATGGTGAGGTTTTTTCTGCCTGTCACAATAAGGTAAGAATTTATTTGCTCCTCCTTTTGCTTACAGGCATGATGTGCATTCTTCCAAAGTGCTCACATTCTCCCAGGCGATTTTCTGTTTCCCAAAGTATTTCAATAAAATACATATAAAATGTTTTATACCTCACATTTGTGTTGATTTTCATCCTTTCTTATTTGCACTTCACCAGCCCTTTTGTAAGCACAAAAGCTAAGTGTGGTATTAACTGATTACTAGAACTACGAGTGTGAAAAAGACTTAAGAATCAAAAATTAGTCTGTTGGTGATACCTGATCAATGCACTTACTCTTTTGAAACCATTTAGTCTTTGTTATAAAATCAAACTAAAGAAAGTCCTGAAAACTCGTGTTCTCATCAGTAAGTCAACACTGTTACTTTGATGGTCCATTCAAGAACAAGATACCATCAACCTTCCTATTTGTTTTAAGTTGTCCACTTTGTGGAAATGAAAATATCACAAAGGAGCAGGCCTTCTGAAGGGAAATCCCCCATTTTTAGGTGAATCCTCCATTTTCAGGAGGTAAAAACAAGTGAAAAATGGGGATAATGCTGCAGTGTTTATGTATGTACAGAGACTGTACAGCTGATGAACTTAGATACTTGTGCCTAAATGGATGTGGGGATTTGAGGAGTTTTCAGTACCAGTATAAAATTAGAAATATGTATAAGGCAAAACATCATCAGTTTCTGTTGTTGATGTGGAGACACCTGAGTCTGGCTAAAAAAATCTGTATGATGTGAGGTTGTAATTGCTTTGACAAGTGTTCAGTTGAAATACTAGTTATTCTTAGTGGAACATGTACTGTCTAGCCCAAGAAAAATCATCTTCTTAACAAATTGGCACAAAATAATCTTAGAAAATTCATTCCTTCATTTTCCAATGCAGGTGAATCGGATACCCTATTATGAGGCCTGTGTTCGAGACTCTTGTGGGTGTGACACTGGAGGGGACTGTGAATGCATGTGTGATGCCATTGCAGTCTATGCCATGGCATGTTTAGAGAAAGGTATCTGCATTGACTGGAGGACCCCTGAGTTCTGTCGTAAGTTCATTTAAGTTCTCCTTAAACAAGTTTAAGACATTATTACTGTTACTGTGGGTATATTCATATGACAATGCAAGAAAATTATTAATAAGCACCTCAAAGGTTGCATTTTCTCTGTGGGCAAATAGTTGACTTCAGTCACCTAGATTTTGAAATCTGTACTTTTTCATTTGTGCTAAATTAAACAAATTATTATAGCTCTTTTTACCATGGAGTAACGAGAGAGAAAATAATGTGGTCACAGAAAGCAGACTGTTTCTTCTGCTGCCTCGGTGTAGTGCACTGTCAATTTGCCAGCAGAGAAAGCATGAAATTGTAAAAAAATATATTTCATTTTAGCTATGATGAAATCACCTTCTGTGTGGATGTCAAGGAAAGGAAGACAGCTGTGTTGGCTGGAACACTGTAAAACAGGAAAAAGATATCAAGGTGTTCCAGAACACTGTGTATAGAGGAAAAAAAAAGTATGACCCTCTTATGAGTCAATGCTAGAGTTGTCATTTGTGATGGTTTCTTTTCCACATTTCACTATATTGTGCATTAAAAATTGTGGAAATGCTTGCATACTGCATTTGCAAAAAAGAAACTGACTTCACTGAGTTAAAATATAAATTTACTTAAGAAACTAATAACTTCAGTCAATTTTTTTTATTTTTTTTATTAATTTTGTCCTCCCTTTAGTACTTTAAAAATACCATGCCATTAAGTAAAAAAAAATAAATCTGATTTCTGTCTTGCTTTTACCTTTTTTAGCTGTCTATTGTGAATACTACAATTCTCATAAAAGAACAGGAGTTGACAGTGCTTATTCCTCTGACTACAATGATGAGAAATGCACCTGGCATTACAGGCCTTGTAATTGCCCAAATCAAAACTACAAATATGTCAACATTGAAGGTAATAAGCTATACTACTCTAAACCAGGAAACAGTAACATAATAATTATTTTCAATGCTGTTTTCTAAATCAGTCATACCACAGTTAAATAATAGTAATCTAATTGATGCTTTCTTTCCCTTTCTTCAGGTTGTTACAACTGCTCTTATGATGAATACTTTGACCATGAAGAGAACAGGTGCATGCCATGTGGTAAGCAGCATCTCTTTCTCTACAGTAATTGGAAAATAGTATAGCCTCACAGAAGATATTTTTCATAGTACCTCTCAATAAATGAGTGTTCATCTGAGCATAACTTTCTTTCAAAATAATCCCATTACTGTACTGCTTGGTAAATAAAGAAATGAAAAGAACTAATTAAAAACAGGATTAGGATAGGCAATGCTATAATACAGAAGCTGGATGAACCTGACTGATTTTCATTAGCAACACTAAAAGTTATGTTCATGTATGTGAGTACTTTTCAAAAGGTGGCTCTTCCAGAAAGTGTATTGCTGTTCTGGTCTGTGTGAGGGACAGTACCAGCAAAGCTGTGAGTCTCAGAATATTTAACTTTTTTCATTGAAAAAGAGAACATTTAGAAGAAGATTAGACTTAGCTAATGGACTCTACTTAGCAAATCTCTTTTAGAGATTTTCTTTTTAAATTAACTTAAGATTTATTGCCATATCATTTACTTCTGTGAAAACCTGTCTTATTAAATAATGTTTTAGATAGACTCAAGCTGCACAGTTTGGATTTGAAAAACTTCAGGAGAATTTTTTTCATGTTACAGAATTCTTACTTGTGTAACCAGAATCTTGGCTGCTGATCTCATTTACATACAAAGCCACATTCCATTATCCCTGAAAAGTGAAGTGCCCTTAAGCATAAAAGTCAAAAGAAAGACAGCAAAAACTTACTAGTGTTCATTATTATTTTGAGATGTATTGATTTCTTTGTACTTAAGTCCTTCCATGTGAATGTTACCACTGAAATATGTAATATTAAACACTTTCAGGAATCCTTCACTAATTAACACAATCCTTTGAATCCAATCTGAAATTTGCCTTATTTGGAATATTTTAATATGCTTTTATTCACAAACTTAACCTGTTCTACCTTTACACAACAGGAGAAGAAAGCAGTAGCACCACGCTTGAAACATCTTCACCTTCACCAGGTTAGTTTACACAGTTGACCCAACCAATATTTACATACTGATATTATGTCCTGATAAGTGTTTACAAAGTCAGTGATATCTTTTTTTGCATTTTATAGTAGCATCACCAGTTTCACGTGCATAAGATGCAATGATGAAAAATGACCTGGTACCATAATATGCTGGGCTGCATCAAAAGCAGCGTGGCCAGCAGGCCAAGGGAAGTGATTCTGCCCCTCTGCTCTGATGAGAGCCCACCTGGAGTGCTGTGCAGTTCTCAGTTCCAGACAGTGGAGGGTCAGAAAGATGATCAGAGGGCTGTAACACCTCTCCTATGAGGAAAGGGTGAGAGGCCTGGCATTGTTTGGCCTGGGGAAGACAAGGCTCCAGTGAGACCTCATTGCAGCTTTTCAGTACTTGAACAGGGCTTATAAGAACGACAGACACAGACTTTTTAGTAGGGCCTGTTGTGATGGGACAAGGGGGTAATGGTTTTAAACTAGAAGAGAGTAGATTAAGAGTAGATATAAGGAAGAAATTGTTTATTATGAGGGTAGTAAAACATTAGAAGAGGTTACCCAAAGAGGCTGTAGATGCCACATCCCTGGAAGCATTCAAGAGCAGGCTAGACTGGGCTTTGAGTAACCTGATCTAGTTGAAGATGTCCCTGCTCGCTGCAGAGTGACTGATGATATAACACTTCAACAATTTAAGAAGGTCTTCATGGAAATGTATGGCTGACTATACCAAATCTCTATAGCCTGCTATAGGAAAGGAACCTATATACAATGATCTTAAGTTTGTTAGAAATTCCATTAATTTCCTTGAAGACAGATGGTATTGGAAAATATTACACTGTGGGTTGTCTGGATAATAAAATACTATTCCATTTCTGCTGATATGCACAAATATTTATGCCAAATTCACTTCAAATTAAGAAAAAGGTATAAAGCTTCTTCATGAATACCTGTTTAATGTATTCACTGCACATAATAGCAAAGGAAGCAATGGATAACTGCTCTCAAAGGCTTCATCTAAAAGGCTTCACCTGAAATGTGTTAATAGTAGTAACCGCTAATAGTTATAAAAACAGTGTTTATACTTAAAAAAATTCAATTCATATAGGTACAGTATAAATAGATTATTGAGGACTATTTCTTATCCTTTCATTTTGATTTTTTTCTCTTAGTAACAACAGTGCAGCCTAAAGTAACAGGAAGCTCTGCTGCAAGCACCCTACCAACAGTACCTAGTGCTTCTGCAACTGCTACATCAACTGAGATTACAAATCCAACAATAACTGCAAAAACTACAGTTCCGAGAACTTCGCCCATACAACCTCTTGTCACAACGAAGTCAACAACTGGTAGGTTTTTAGTGTTACTGTCTAAAATAAATTACAGTAAGCTCACTACTCTATACATAATTGAGATACCACTTCCTAGGAAAGAATTGCAGACTCGTACAGCATCCAAGCATTAGACTCCAAATCGTGAGGTAGGCAAAACAGGCTTCCAGAAAGGAGTTTGTCAGCCAGAAATGTTCAGAAGTGTAGATCAAAAGTGCGTGGAAAGATAAAGGATATAGACACTAGGTTAAAAACATAACCAAAAGTCATTTGTTTGACTCATCTGAGAAGCACATTAGAAGTTCTATAAGCAGTGAGCCAGCCCAGATCCAGTTAGATTTATTAGCTTAGCTTCAGCTTCTTTTCCACAGTTGATTCAGTTATGCAGTCATATTCAATGAGCAACCAGTCTATTAACTCTGAATAATGTAAGCAAGCCCAAAGCAGAATCACACAGGTATTAGTGTAGCAGCTTTGTCTAGGTTTCTAGAGTCCTGCTCTCAGGAGGATTACTCTGCCAACATAAATTACTTTCTGATTCTATGGCTTGTGGAGACTCATTTAGCCTCACACCAACATGCACTTCAGCTAATTAACCATCTTGGACCCTGGCTATCAGGGAAAGCAGAGTTAAAAAGAGGTCCTGAAGGATTCAAAAACTGACATGATGACAGATAATTTGGACACTGGGACAAGGAAGTCCTATAGTATAATGTTACTTAACTTTTTAATATGAATTACAGAAAGCTGAAACTGGGGCTGATTTGGAACATAATAGTAGCCAATGAAATTGTGATTTGGGCAAAGCCCATACAGACTGTAGTCAATAAGTGACAACAAAGCTAACTTCTTAGAAAAATTATATTTAAAAAAATCTAGTACAGGAAAAATACAGAAACTGAGAACAAAGATAGACACGAGACAATAGAAAACAAATATAAGTACAGAAATATTTGACAAGTTTTTGAGAACATGAGTGCAACAACAATGCTGAAAATAGTCAAAAGATCAAGGTGAAAAAGGGTCTCTAAAATATGGGTATTTTCTTCATAATTTATCTATTTTTAATTATTTTATGAATTGATTACTCACACTGTACTATTTACCTTTACCCCAAAAGAACATACAACATCAATTTCTACCACACCAAACATGACTACAACCATCACTACTCCTTCCATAACTACCACAACAAAGAGAACCATGACCACTATACCAAGGTCTACACCTGCTGCCTCATCAACCGCTGCTTCAACAGAGACAGAACAAGTACGGTTCACCTCACCGTCCTTCAAGACCACTATCAAAAAGGAAATGACAACCTCCTCATTGCCTACTCAAACCCTGTCTCAGAGCATAACTTTCAGCGAGCCTAAACTAACAACAGCAGGTAAATATCACTTTTTGGTATCTGCCAGGTGACACCATCACTCACAAGACATAGGTCAATGTGTTACTTAGTCAAAAAACCCCAAGCATTCTTACTAGTGGTCTTAACATTGCAAATAGGTAGGAAAGGACAAGGATAACTGAAGAAGCATGATTAAAATGGAAATTTGTCTTGCCAATGGAGCAAGCATTTGACATCCAGATATGATCTTAAACCTAACATTTCTCTTCCAACATTTCCTCCAAATTTAGACAAAATCTCTCGTGTCTCAAGGCAAGTTCTTGAAAACCCACAGACCACAGAATATATATTCTCCCTAGTCAATCTAACAAGTACTCCCAACAATAAATATTAAATAAAAATATTTTTTTTTTCTGTCTGGCACTCAATATACCAACAAGGACAGTCTCCTCTGAAACTGTATGGCAACATGAATTACTGGGTTAGCAACTGACACCAGAGGTTGGGACGGTGTGTGGTGGGAATTCTGCTGTAGTGGGAGGGCAGGTGTACACTCTCTCCCAGTCCATGTGTCTCCCACAAAGTACTGTTGGGGTGCATACATCTGGGGCTCCTTGTGCCAGGAATTACAGCTTCGTCTAGGAACCCTTCCAGCCATTACTAATATTCATTCTTACTTACTTGCCTTACAGGCAGTGAGGGAATCCAAACAACCACTCTGCAGGAAATAGAAGGTAAGAGGGAGTAGACAAATGCCCTTAGTCTAAGGCTCTGCTTCACTTTCCCCAGCTTTTCCAGGTGATATTCTTGCCCAGTCTGGAATGCCTGGGAGAAGAAACATGCAGATCGAGAGAGGCTCTTTTCTGAGGAGCTTCAGAAAAAGGCAGGGGGTGCTGAATTGTCAGAGGGCACACTTCGGGCCCAGTTTTGCCGCATATTTTTTGAGGGGAGATCAATTGGCGTATTTTTCCCTCTTGCCCAGTAAGACTCAGTGGGGTCTAGTTCTGTCTTTCTTACTCCTACCCCCTACCATGGGGGTTCTGCCTGGGAATTGTCTACCTCCTTTGCCTTCCCTTCTTGCCCTGCCACCTCCAATCAACTTGTGCTTTTCTCTCTGTAGTTGTCACCCACATAAGAACGTTGACACAGCCTGTGCAGCATCTTGTCTCTCAGACACAGACCACCCCTGCCACGTCCACCAGCAGCACCTCTGTCCCAAGAGAGACCGGTCCTGCCACCAGCCCAGGAGTTCCACTGGCAAGGACATCTCCAAGCTTGAGCTCTTTGCCTGCCACCTCAGCCTCATCTGCTTCTTCCCTCTCCTCAACTGGGTCCTCGACATGGCTGGGAACATCACATCCTGGTAAGCCTTCCTCATGCCCTTCCTGCTGCTCTGTCTGCTTCTTCCAGATCCCATCATTCTCTCCTAGGCAGCCTGTGTCCCACACAGGCCTCAGTTTTGGTATTGTACCCAATTCCCACTGTTAATCTCGTGGGATACCAGCAGGTCATAGGACTGACCAACACATGACCCTGACTGCATCCTCCTCCCTTGCCAATTCTGGAACTGTAGAAGTCACCCAACTTCTCATCAAATCAGCAACATACAACTGACCTACCTGTGCTTTCCTCCCAACAGCCTTCACCCATAAAAAGTCAACTGAGCCATACACTGAGCAACCTCTGACCACACAGAAGACCACAGCCGCCACCTCCATCAGCAGCACCTCCAAGACCTCTGTCTCCACAGAGACCAGCCCACCAAGCAGCACAG
>NW_021939150.1:0-1657 GCF_001715985.3 Manacus vitellinus
CTGATCAAATTGATTACCTATCCAACAGTAAAGAGTTACAAAGTTATACAAATTTAAGATGTTTGGACCAGCTGCAGTCGACTCTGAACAAGCAAATTGAATACAATGAAGCCAGAGAGATGCTGTGCAAGCATTTAGCTTTTGAAAGAGAAAATGCAAGAGCTTTGCAGAGCCCTCCTGCAAGGGAGAACTGTAACTTTACTGAGCTGGTACAACCCTATCAAGAAACTTGCCTTGAGAAGCAACTACCTGCCTCTCTAACTGCAGCTTTAGATGCCCAGATGAGAATACACAAGGAAGTCAGACACACAGCTAGTTGTTTTAGTTGTGGAGAAATGGATCACTCTCAGGAGGATTGCCCCTGGAAGCCCCTAATTGCAACATTCCACAAACACCCTAGCAGCAGAGAAATGACTCAGTTGTACCAAGGGTGCCATACGCAAAACAAAAGATATGCTGCAAGCATTGTATTGCTTGTAATAGCATTACTATCTGTACTCTTTTTTAGCACTACTTTTCATGTGCAAAAGAGAAACCTACTTAAGGCAAGCCACAATATACCAGTAACCAGCCCCCAAAATAACCATGTACCCTGTACCTCAAAGAAAGGTGGTAGGTAGAAAACATTACAGATGTTAACAGCAGAACACGCAGTCAAAAAACATGCAGAAGCCTTGCAGATGAAGCCTGGCGATCAGAGATATACATTTTTGAATTAGACATATTGAAATTGTGCATGCAAAATACATCCACAAAACATAACTGCAACTACATCCACTAGACAAAACACAAAAGTGTAAAACACATAAGTTAGTTGCTTAGCAATCCTTTAGTACACTAAAATGGATTAGCATTAATATTAAGCAGTTGCTCCCTATGAAATAGTAAAATTCTCACGTCAAGCATCTCACACGAATCCATAAAAAAGTACAGGCACATATTGAAACACGTACTAAGTTTAAACAAAAGGGGGGAGAACTGGTGTAATCTGCAAGAACATCTGTAAAAACCTATTTATGTTATCAATTTTTGAATTGTGACAGTGCTGAAAGAAGCAGGTCTGAAAAGCAGCACACACCTCAGGCGTTTGTTTCTTCCAAGTTGCTAATCATAGTAAGATTTGATTTCAGGATGATGGATGAGATTCCTAGGTTTGTGACATGGAAAGAAAGTTATGCCTAAAAGTTATAAGAAAAAACTCCAACAGGTTTCTTCCAGGTGTGAAAAATCCTATTCAAATATGTGACCACAGCAACAAGAACCAGTGCAACGCAGAAGTTTGGAAAAGAGTTATGTTATGTTTCAAGTTTACATTAGAAAATGACCAACGTGGTGAAAAGCAATCTCTGGAGTGTGTGTGTGTTCGTGTGTGTGTTCAGTGTACGGTGGCCACTGACGTATGTATGAGTGAATGAGTGAAATTAGTTGTTTGACTGGTCAAATAATAAAAGACAAACACCCCACAAAATAACACTACCTCAGCCACAGGCCGTTTTTAAGAAATTATAGTTTGCTAAGATTACCCTGTTCTTAAAAAAAGTTGAATTCCCCAGTTATAAAACCCCTCAGATTAATAAAGTTATAAGTTTATACACAGTTAAGTTAAGCCCCAAGTTAATAAAGTAATTATCCAAGTTGCACTACCCTATAGGAATAT
>NW_021939151.1:0-1977 GCF_001715985.3 Manacus vitellinus
CTGCTAATGTCCAGCCAAGTTTTTACCTTCTAGCAGGTAAGTCTCCCGATGGTTCCCTCTGCCTTGTTGCTGCTTCCCAGGTGGCCCTTGCTGCCTCCAGTGACCAGGGCTCATCCCCAAACAGGGATGAGGGCTTCAAAGCGTCCCATTCAGCTCCTTTCCCTGACATTCCATCCCCACTTGCCAGTCCTCTCTTCTTTCCAGCCTTCCCTCCACCAGTCCTCCCTGCTCCTTCCTCAAACACACCAAGAGCTCAGATGGGGTTTCCCATTGGCACAGGTTGCCCAGAGAAGCTGTGGCTGCCCCATCCCTGGGAGTGTTCAAGGCCAGGTTGGATGGGGCTCTGAGCAACCTGGTCTAGTGGAAGGTGTCCCTGCCCATGGCAGGGGCTTGGAACAGAATGATTTTTAAGGTCCCTTCCAAAGCAAACCATTCAATGATTCCATGATTCTCTGGTTCTACTTCCAGCTCCCCCTTCTTGCCTGAGCAGCCACACAGACAACTGGAGTGCATCCAGATCAGCTCATTTCTTCAAATTTAACATACTCTGGTGCCTTAAAATATTCCTGGTCACAACAGGAATAGTTTTAGAAGGCTTCACCTCGATCCCTGTTTAATTTCCACTTAAGAAAATGTCACTGTGGATGTTTAATAAGAATTAATTCTGGGTTTTGCACAGTTATTTTCAATTAAATAACCCCAAGTGTTTCCTGACTCTTCAAACAGACACTAAAGCACATCAAATCCCGCTCCCCATCCATTAACTCCAGCGCTCATGTCCCTGCAGCCCGGAGCTCCCAGCCCTGCAGTCACTCCACTGCTCAGGGATGATGAGGTGCTGCAGCTCCAGGCTGGCTCTGCCTTGACAGGGATCCATTTGAGGTGATGCCAGGATCCTTCTCAGCCTGGAGATGGTTTTATCCCAAACACTCGAGCTGGTGCTGGAGGGTCAGGGCTGCCTGTAGTCATAGAAGGGCTGTGGAATTGTTCCTTTCTCAGGTTCCAGGTCAGGGGTTCTGGTAGAAGGAGGAGGGGACACCCAAGGGATATTTCAGCCCCTCTGCTTCCCCTCTGGGCTCCCCATGTATCCAAACCTGTCTCTGGCCCTGCTACCTGCTTCCCTGAGAAGCTGCTTTAATAAAAAACTGTCAGTAAATAAATAAATAATTAAACAGGGAATCCACTGCAGAGCCAATTATTCCTCCTTTCATCTCCTTGCACCGTTTTTTTTTCTCCCTTGCTGAAGTGCAGTGCTTTGCACTTGTTATTATTGAATTTTCTATCATTGATTTTGGGCTATTTCTTCAGCACGTGGAGATTATCCTGAATTCTGAGCCTGCTTCTCCCCCTGCAAACCTGCAGCACGTAGACACACAGAATTGTTTAGGCTGGTAAAGGCCTCTGGGACCATTAAGCCCAACCATTCTCCCCATAGTGCCAAGCCCAGCACTAACCCACATCCCCAAGTGCCACATCCACAGAACCCATGCCCAGGCAGTGTCCTCTCCCCTCCACTAGCAAATGACCCTGTTTCACTCTCAGCCACCTTCTGGGGTGCTGATAGTGATGCTGGTCCCTGCCCAAACTGTTCCCTTCAGCAGCTGCAGCCCCAGATCCCAGAAAACTGCTCCCATCAGCCCCCACCTGTCTCTACCAAAGACACCCATGGAAACGTGGTTCTCCAAGGAAACACTTCTCCAAGCAGCGGATGCCTCACTGGAGGAATGGTAGCAGGAGCATGTGGCAGGAGGGGAAGGCAACAGCAACCTGATCAGGATGAAAGGCATTTTTATATGTGCTGGTGAAAATGGATTCAATAAATATCTGCCCCACCACAGCTGCCAAAGCCATTGCCCATAACAGAAACCCCCCTCCTCTCCCACTGCCCCCTCCCTGTGCAGGGAGGATGTGGGTGCAGAGATCCACAGCTCTGAAACCTTGGCTGAGGAAGAAAAACACCTGAAGTTACCTTTTGTG
>NW_021939152.1:0-1694 GCF_001715985.3 Manacus vitellinus
GTTAAGAGTAAACTTCAAAGATCTTTTGATGTAAGAGCTAGAAGATTTATGAACTGGCAAGTCATACATTGCATTAAAGAAAGGATCGTCTATGAATGACAGCAACGTTGTTTGAAGAGCCATTAAAACACATACAAATTGGTATCAGTGCACTGGAGTGAAAACGAGCTGAGAGAAAAGCTGAAAAACTGATTTCTTAAGTCTACCTATCTCTAGGTCATGTAGTGAAGTGTGTTGTTTGATTTCATAGTAATTAGAAAAACCTCAAATTCATTAATCAAACAAACACAGTGGGTTCAGAAGCACTTCATTTTTAGGTCAGGCATGATTCCAGCTGTCTGGTCATGTCTTGGCAAAGCTGTCATACTCCTACCTCCAGGACTGCAGATCTCTCTCCAACCACAGTCAATGCCTGTGAGCTGTATCTAATTTCTAGAATTACTGTAACAACATTTCAAAACCTAAATCACAAGCGTTTAAAGACTAAAGCAATAATGTTAAATCTCACTAAGTCTACAAAGTAGAGCTTGCTGTGCAAGAAAGGAGTAAATTAACCTGCCTGATTATACAAATAAGAGAGTTAAGACTAAGCTCAGCACTGACAGCCTGAGCATACATTAAACCTTGTTCCTTCTACAGCTCTCCTAATGCTTGTTTTTCAGCCCTTATAAAAACCTTCAAGTGACAGAAAAAAAATCATTTTTAAAAAAATAAATAACATTTTCTGTTTCCTTGCTGTAGAAATTTAGGTTCATGCAACTACCCAGTCAGGTTACATACTGCATCGACAGGGAACACCACTACCCTGCAAAACTCCCCACGGAGCACACTGCGGGCTGCTACCCCAACAACCCTGGCTTATTTTTCAAGTGCACTGGGAAAAAGGCAGCGTGCATGCAGGCAGGGGAGCAAGTGCAGAACAGAGTTAGAGAGTACACCAGGTAGTTCACTTGTGAACACAGGCCCATGCACCCCAGAGATCCTACAAAACAATTAAATGAGAGAATTTAACCCCTTAGGTGGTGCTTTGGATAAACCAATATCTAGTAATCTCTATATGACACTGCTTTAGCTGTTATACTTACAAAGAGGAGGCAAGGAGTGGGAAGAATGACACAACAGGGTGGTAACCCTTTTCTTTTGTTTTGCCCATCGTGGAGTAAACGTGGCTCACTTTCCTGGTTGAGCATTTAACCAGAATGAGATGATACTTCCAGGGTAAGAATGGAGAGAGAGTCAATGAATTGGCATGCAAAATTAAAGAAACTGAACAGATCTGCATCGAAGAATGAATGAAGGAAAAATATTTTTGCTATTGTTTAGCAAATAACATCTGTGCAACGTTAAATCAGCCATGAAAATATGACTTAGGGCTTGAGTCATCTCAGTCTTATTGCTTAGTCACAGCATGTATGAAGGCAGTATTCATTCAGTACTGAACTTTACCTTAATGCATTGAAGTTAATCCCTGTGTCTGTATACTTTCTGTGATTAAACAGAAAGAAAAGCAAGGAACAGTAGAATAGATTTAAACACAGTTGTAAAACAAGTTCTAATATGTACAGTACATATGTATTGTTTAATACCTGAATAAATTATGAATTTAACCAAGACTCACCATTATGAAATTTAACTAAGACAAGTTGAAGAAAGGTTATCAATTCTTTACTCTTAAAAATTTGTAGCAACCTTTG
>NW_021939152.1:1812-3071 GCF_001715985.3 Manacus vitellinus
ACTGCATCGACAGGGAACACCACTACCCTGCAAAACTCCCCATGGAGCACACTGCTGGCTGCTACCCCAACAACCCTGGCTTATTTTTCAAGTGCACTGGGAAAAAGGCAGTGTGTATGCAGGCAGGGGAGCAAGTGCAGAACAGAGTTAGAGAGTACACCAGGCAGTTCACTTGTGAACACAGGCCCATGCACCCCAGAGATCCTACAAAACAATTAAAAGAGAGAATTTAACCCCTTAGGTGGTGCTTTGGATAAACCAATATCTAGTAATCTCTATATTACACTGCTTTAGCGGCTATACTTACAAAGAGGAGGCAAGGAGTGGGAAGAATGACACAACAGGGTGGCAACCTTTTTCGTTTGTTTTGCCCATCATGGAGTAAACGTGGCTCACTTTCCTGGCTGAGCATTTAACCAGAATGGAGAGAAAGTCAATGAATCGGCATGCAAAATTAAAGGAACTGAACAGATCTGCATCGAAGAATGAATGAAGGAAAAATATTTTTGCTATTGTTTAGCAAATAACATCTGTGCAACGTTAAATCAGCCATGAAAATATGACTTAGGGCTTGAGTCATCTCAGTCTTATTGCTTAGTCACAGCATGTATGAAGGCAGTATTCATTCAGTACTGAACTTTACCTTAATGCATTGAAGTTAATCCCTGTGTCTGTATACTTTCTGTGATTAAACAGAAAGAAAAGCAAGGAACAGTAGAATAGATTTAAACACAGTTGTAAAACAAGTTCTAATATGTACAGTACATATGTATTGTTTAATACCTGAATAAATTATGAATTTAACCAAGACTCACCATTATGAAATTTAACTAAGACAAGTTGAAGAAAGGTTATCAATTCTTTACTCTTAAAAATTTGTAGCAACCTTTGCCTACATTGAAATAAAATAAAAGTAGCCATTTCTTTTATTTGCAGCAAGTTATTGGCTGAAATATCTGTAGATTTGTTTGATTTCTTTTTTCCCTAGCAGAATATTCTCACCAGAAAACACCACCAGGTGTGTTACATGGGAATGGATGAAGATTTTTCAAAGATTACGACAGAAATTTGTTTGTAACTTCAAATTCAAATGTTTTCACTGATTTGCTGAGCTAAAAGCATTCCAAAGGACGTGCCCTAACTTCATCAAACGTTTCATTTTACAGAAAGACTCATGACTCATCTGAGTCTTGAAAAAATTCTGTCATTGACTTTGCTTTCTTCATGAACAAATGAAAATAAAATTCCCTCTGAGCTCT
>NW_021939153.1:0-1626 GCF_001715985.3 Manacus vitellinus
AAAAAAAAAAATAAAAACGCCACAAAAAAAAAAAAGAAAAAAAAACACCAAAAAAACCAAAATGACAACAAAAAGAAACCACAAAACAAAACGGTGCTGATTCTGGTGTGATTTTTGCTCACCACGTGAATATAAACTTATCAATTGTATAAAAAGAACAAAGTGATTTTAGTATAAAAATGCAGGAAAAAAAAAACAAAACTTTTTTTAAATTGTTAGTATTGTAGTGTGAATAAATTTGCCATCACCTTTTGTGTGGTGGCTGGGCAGGTCATTATCTTAATTTTTTTTTTTTTTTGCATATATCTTTAAATACTGTAATTAGTGCAGTAACAAGTTTGTTTATTTTTTTTTTTGTTCATCTCTTCTAGAACATTCATAATGCCATCATGTTTATTATTATTATTTTTTTTCTGTTCATGTTTTTGACAGTTTTAAAGGAGCAGCCTTTTGGCTCTGATCATTTTCTTGTTCTGTTTTCAATGAAATCAATAAAAAAAAGAAAAAAAAAAAAAAGAAACCAAACCTGCTCAAGGAAAGCCAAGGGTTCGAGACGCTTTTAGGGCTGTGCCACCGACTGTTACTCGAAGGATAAGGAAAAGCAAATCCCGCCTCCGTGATGTTGTTCTCCCCTCCCTGGTCCTGGAAAGCTGCTGGTTTTCCCAGTGGTGTGTGGAGGGGTGGCTGGAGCAGTTCATTCCCCAGGAGCTGCCCCCTGTGTGACCATGAGTGTTGTCAGAGCCAAGGAGAGCCGCCTGTCCTCCGACTCCTTGTGGATCCTCACCACAAGTGAGTCCCCTCCGGCTCGCGTGTCACGGACTGGGAGCACTTGCTGGGACTCTGCTTCTGGGAGCGGGAGGTGCTGGCTCTGGGTTTGCTGGGCACAGCCCCGGGGCAGGTTCTGCTGGTTGGTTTTTGTTGGTTTGGTTGGTTTTTTGGTTGGTTGTTTTTTTTTTTTTTGGTTCTAATTAACAATCCCCCCACACACACACACACACACCCCTCCCCATCTCGCAGGACGTCGTGGTGGGGCCTTTGCCGAGGAGCGACGGGGCCTTTCTAACAAATTCCCTCCTTCCTTCCCAAATCCCACGGCTTTTCTCTCATCTGATGAGAAGGAAGCCACGCTCCCTCCAACCCCTGGCTCTCTGCAGAGCCCACCCCGCTCCCTCCTGGGCCTTCTCCGTTACAAACCAGCTCTGCCCACGACCCTTGGCTGTGCTCCTGTCTCAGTGTTGGGTTCCTCCACGAAGGATTTCCACCCTGTCCCATTAATGGTTTTTAGAGAGAGAGAGAGAGAGAGAAGGTCGAAGAGGATTTTACAAGACACTAATTCCTTAAGGAAACGCCATTTTTTTTTCCTTTTTTTAAAAGATAAATATGGATGATATATATATTATAGAGAACCTTGACTGGCTGGGGTGAAGAGCAGACGGGACATGTCACGGTGAGAAGATCCCAGATGCCACCAGCTCGTCTGTTCCCATCACTTTGCCCAACCCTGGGCACCTTCAATTGATTTTTAAGTCACACGCTCTGAAGTTTCAATGGACTGTTTTATTTTTTACCATTATTGAAACATTGGGGACAAGCATTAAAAGACTAAAGCGAATTAAAAAATAATAA
>NW_021939154.1:0-2808 GCF_001715985.3 Manacus vitellinus
ACACATGGTGCTCATAGTCTAAGATAGTCACAGTGATATGTTTTATCAAGGCCTATTTGCAGAACACAGGGCAATGGATTTAAACTGAAATAAGGGAGCTTCATAATTATTTACCATATTCATAATATTTACCAAAGGGGATGGCAAGAACTGCAGCAGGGTCTCAGAGAAGTGGATGTCCCATTCCTGGATTTGTTCAAGGTCAGGAACTTTGAGCAGCCTCAAATAGTGAAGATGTCACTCTCCCTGTCCAGGAGTTTGGACCACATGAGTTTTTTTGTATCCCTTCCAAGCCAAATCATTCTGTGATTCTTTGAGTCTAATATCCCAAACTCCTACTCCAAAGAATTTCCATGTTGAGGACATGAATTACCATGTTTTGAAGAAGCTATTCTAAGCCCAAAATGTAAAAAATTAATTCCAAGGTATCTGTATGAAACTTTAATCAAGTGGGTCAATGGCAGAACCTCTCAGGGTGACCCTGCAGCTGAGGATGGGGGATTTGGCCTCGGGGTCTGAGACTCGTGATGGGCAGCCAGAAAGGATGTTTAGGGACTGGGCAAGACTTGTCATGAGATGTCTAGGAAAGAACCAAAGCAAGGGGAGGATCACAATGCTCACTGGAGGAATAAGCACGAGAAAACAGAGAACAAAGAGGCTGAAAAAGCTGGTCATGGTAAACAGGAGGCTGGTCAAGACACGTCCCTGGCTGTGCCCTGCAAGTGATCCCCACAGCCTATCCCCTTTTCTTAAGAACTCCATTGCCAAGAAGTTTCTGTGGGGAGGGACCTCTCTGCTCCTGGCACAGACTGTGGTTCAAGTTGCAACCACTGCAGCAGGAACCACAACTAGTCAGATCTTGTGTTCTCTGGGGGGCCAGACTCTGCCCAGACTGGGGTGTGTGTGTGTGTGTGTGTGTGTGTGTGTGTTGGAAGCACAAAAGAGTGAAGGAAAGGCAAAGCTAAACACCCAATGTAGGCTGACTTTGTCCCTAAGTGGGGGATGAGAATTGGACACAACATGTGCAGGGACAGATGGAGGGGTTTGTCCCCCTGGCCCTGCCCAGAAGGGACACCTTTCAGGAAGGGTTGTGGCCTTGGCTGTGCTGAGTGTTGACCCGGGCAGTGCAGTTTGGGATTGCAGTGGCACTGTCAGGGCTCTGCAGAGCTACATCACAGCTCCCCTGTGACATCACAGCTGCCCTGTGACATCACACCTCCACTGTGTTATCACATCTGCCCTATGGTGTCACATCCATCATATGACATCACACCTCTCCCGTGATATCATATCATCCCTGTGTCGTCCTGTCCTCCTGTGACATCACATCGTCCCTGTGGCATCACATCTCCCCTATGACATCACACCTCCCTGTGGGAAATGACTGGATGGTAGGCCTTGAATTTGAGCAGTTGCAGCTCTGAAGTTGCAGAGGAATGTAAACAACTCTAAGGAAATATTTATTGCAATGCTGGACAGAACAAACGTAATGCAGCTGAGACCAAAGGTCACCAATCCAAATGTGTTTAGTGTCACCAATGAAAGTATGTACAGTGTCTTCTGTGTTACCAATGAAAGTATGTACAGTGTTTTAAGTTTGAGACTTTTAATCAATTATGTTGTATGATAGTATGATAGTATACAAAGAGTATAAATGGAGCATTTGAGAGCAATAAAGTAGCCGTGTGCCTTTCCCTGCTATCTGAGTGCATTCTTGGCCATCGTCACCTCCCCATGACATCACAGCTGCCCCGTGACATCACATCTTCCCTGTGATGTCACATCTCTCCTGTGATCTCATATCATCCCTGTGACATCCCATGCTTGCCTGTGACATCACACCTCCCCTGTGACATCATATCTCCCNTTCCAAGGCTTTCATGGGATGACTGATTATCCTGTGTTCCCCAGATGTTCCACTCTGGATTGTTCCCACCTTTATCATCCAGGAGCACCTGGTCCAGTCCAGGGACACTTCCCCACACCCCTGGCACAGTCCAGGGGCTCTTCATTGCTCAGCTGGTTTGGTCAAGGCTTGTCAGGAGCTTCTGAGATCATCGACCAGGCCTGAGGACAATGGGGGGATGCACCACCAAAGAGGCTTCTAAGAAAAAAGAGGACAAACTTTTTGGGGGGACATTTTTGAGCAATCTCCACAGTGTTTGCAGATGTACACATGGTGCTCATAGTCTAAGATAGTCACAGTGATATGTTTTATCAAGGCCTATTTGCAGAACACAGGGCAATGGATTTAAACTGAAATAAGGGAACTTCATAATTATTTACCATATTCATAATATTTACCAAAGGGGATGGCAAGAACTGCAGCAGGGTCTCAGAGAAGTGGATGTCCCATCCCTGGATTTGTTCAAGGTCAGGAACTTTGAGCAGCCTCAAATAGTGAAGATGTCACTCTCCCTGTCCAGGAGTTTGGACCACATGAGTTTTTTTGTATCCCTTCCAAGCCAAATCATTCTGTGATTCTTTGAGTCTAATATCCCAAACTCCTACTCCAAAGAATTTCCATGTTGAGGACATGAATTACCATGTTTTGAAGAAGCTATTCTAAGCCCAAAATGTAAAAAATTAATTCCAAGGTATCTGTATGAAACTTTAATCAAGTGGGTCAATGGCAGAACCTCTCGGGGTGACCCTGCAGCTGAGGATGGAGGATTTGGCCTCGGGGTCTGAGACTCGTGATGGGCAGCCAGAAAGGATGTTTAGGGACTGGGCAAGACTTGTCATGAGATGTCTAGGAAAGAACCAAAGCAAGGGGAGGATCACAATGCTCACTGGAGGAATAAGCAC
>NW_021939155.1:0-1454 GCF_001715985.3 Manacus vitellinus
TTCCCGGGAATGGGAATATTCCCTCGGGAAGTGTTACTATTTCTCGCTGGGCCGCGCCAGCTGGTTCCGGGCCAAGGCCCAGTGCGAGGAGCTGGGATCGCACCTCGCCGTCATCGACAGCTTCGCCGAGCAGGTGCCGATCCCCATCCCAGTCCCGATCCCGCCGGGAATTCCCGCCGGGAATCCTCCCGGAGAGCCCTTCCCGCGCTCCGCCGCCAGGGAGCGGCCGGGAACCGCGGCCCGGGGGCTTTTTGGGATGCGGTTGGATCGCGGCTTGTGCCGTGTCCCTGCTCCGCGTCCCTTTTCCGCGTCCTTATCCCACATCCCTGTCCCTCATCCTTATCCCTGTTCCTTATCCTTATCCCTGTCCCTCATCCTTATCCCTGTCCCTGTTCCTTATCCCTGTCCCTCATCCTTATCCTTGTCCCTGTTCCTTATCCCTATCCCTGTCCCTGTCCCTCATCCTTATCCCTGTCCCTCATCCTTATCCTTGTCCCTCATCCTTATCCCACATCCCTGTCCCTCATCCTTATCCCTGTCCCTCATCCTTATCCTTGTCCCACATCCCTGTTCCTCATCCTTATCCCTGTCCCTGTTCCTTATCCCTATCCCTGTCCCTGTCCCTCATCCTTATCCCTGTCCCTGTCCCTCATCATTATTCTTATCCCTGTCCCTCATCCCTGTCCTTCATCCTTATCCTCATCCCTATCCCTATCCCACATCCCTATCCCTGTCCCACATGCTCATTCCACATCCCTATCCCTCATCCCACATCCCTATCCCATATCCCACATCCTATCCCTCATCCCATATCCCACACCCCCATCCCATTTCCCACACCCCTATGCCTGTCCCCATCCCTAATCCCAATCCCTCATCCCTATCCCATATCCCTCATCCCTATCCCTGTCCCTCATCCCTACCCCACATCCCTGTCCCTCATCCCTGTCCCACATCTCTGTCCCTCATCCCTATCCCACATCGCCCTCCTATTCCCAATCCCTCTCCCTCCCCGATCCCATCCCTCCTTTTCCCGGCGTTTTTTCCCGCCCTGATCCCGCTCCCCGATCCCGGCAGAGCTTCATCATGTTCCGGACGCGGAACGAGCGGTTCTGGATCGGCCTCACGGACCGGAATTCCGAGGGGGATTGGGAGTGGATCGACGGCACCGACTACAAAACCACCTTCACGTCAGTGCGGGGGCGCCTCGAGCCGGGACTGACCCCAAAATCGGGCTCAGCCCGCCCGGTTTGTGCTCCCATCCCGCCCTTATCCCTCCTTATCCCCGCTCTTCCCAGGTTCTGGAAGGAGGGGGAGCCCAACAACAGCGGGAACAACGAGGACTGTGCCCACGTCTGGCTCGCCGGGAAGTGGAACGACGTTTACTGCACCTACGAGTGTTACTTCGTGTGCGAGAAGCCCCTGCCCCGCTGAGGGCCGGCGGGAGCCGCCGC
>NW_021939155.1:3473-5088 GCF_001715985.3 Manacus vitellinus
GCTCTGGAAAACCCTCTGGAGCCGCGGTTTATCCCGATCCTTGCCTGATTCTGGGGCTTGGGATCCTTCCCCATCCCACCCCAAACGTGGAGTTCCCGTTTGGAATAATTCGGGATAACACCGGGATGAGGCCCCCGAGCTGCCTCCCCCCAATCCTTGCTGGAATTTCGGGATCCTCGGGATCCACGTCCCTTTTCCCATTTTCCATGGGTTTTTCCCTCTTCATTACCATTATTTAAGGGTCCGAACCGCCGCGTTTTCCCAATTCCCGGTATTTTCAGGAATTTTTTTAGGCGGAATCTCCTTTACTTTCAGTTTTGCCTCTTTCTCCCGGGCGAGTTGTTTCCCGGGATTTTTCCCATCCCCTTTTTCCCGGGATCGCTCGTGTTGATCCCGACCTCGAGCCGAGCAAGACTCGGCTGTTCCAGGCCCTTCTCCCGCATCCCAAATCCCGGGAATTCTCCCGCTGCCGGGGCCAGAGGGACCAGAATCCCCGGGGCTGGAGTTCGGCGCGTCTCCCTTTTATCCCGATCCCACATTCCCCACGAATTTTCTTCTCCCAGACAACCCCCCCACTGGATTATTCCCTGGCTTTCCCTCTAAATTAATCGGGAATTCTGAACCCCAGGCGCCTCCATCCCACGGGAATTTCGGCCGATCCCGAGGGGTGAAAATATTTGATGGGAGAAATTAATAAGGGAGGGAAAAACCGAGGAATTTGGGATGGACGTGGGACAAATATCCATGGGGAAAAAAAACCCCAAACCCTGGGATGTGGCTCCGCGTTGCCTTCACGGAATTTGGGTCTGGAAAACCCAAATGATCCCACTTCGCTCCCAAAATGCAGCGCCGGGGGGAGGACGCGGTTCCCTTGGAGCCGCGGGGCTTTTCCCGGGACTCCGAACGGTCCCAGGACTTCGGGAGAGATCAAATCCGACGGGAAAAGTGCTGGGAAAACTTCCCGCTGGCGGGTAATTCCCGATTCCCCGCGTTTCACCTCCCGACCCGCCGCATCCCTCTCCCCAGCTCGGGTCTGAGGATCCGGGAATCCGGGAGAATTCCCGATTTTGGGATCTTCATCCCCGAGGGGGTTGGAAAAGCTGCTTCCCAGGGCCCGGGAGAGGAGCCCGGGGGGGCCGGGAAAGGCTTGGAATGTCCCTGGAGAAGCGGGGAATCGGGAAATCCCGGTTTTTCTGGGGATGCGCCGGGCCAGGGCTTGGAATTCCAGCGCCCGAATTAAAGCCGGGTTTGGATTTCAGCGCCCAAATTAAAAGCGGGTTCGGAATTCCAGCGCCCAAAACCGAAGCTGGGTTCAGATTTCGGAGCCCAAATTAAAGCCGGATTTGGAATTCCGGTGCCCGAATTAAACCTCGGCTCAGAATTCCAATTTTTTTTTAAAAAAAGCCCAGATTAAAGCCGGGCTTAAAATTCGGCACCCGAATTAAAAAAAACCGCCAGAATTAAAACCGGTTTCAGGATTCCAGTGACAGGATTAAACCCGGGCTTAGAATTCCAGCGCCCGAATTCCAAGCGCCCGAATTCCAAGTGCCCGAATCCAAGCCGGGTTTAGGATCCCGGTGCCCGAATCCAAGCCGGGCTCACCATTCCCTCTCCC
>NW_021939155.1:5433-6565 GCF_001715985.3 Manacus vitellinus
CAACAAAAAACCCCACAAAAACAACAATTCCCGAAGATCTGGAGCGGGAAAAGAAAAAGCCCCCAAATCCGGGATAAACCCGGACAAAATTCCGCCCCCCGGGATTGTGCCTTGTCCTGGAAAAGGTTCCCGGCATTCCCGGCATTCCCGGCGTCCAACGTCCCCCGGCCAGACGTGGATTTGTTCTCCCGATCCCACAGGTTTTCCAAGCCCTCGGGGGTTTGTGCAGCACCAGAATTCAGGGAATTTGCCCTCGGGAAGTGCCCCGGGACGGGTGGGAGCCACCCGGGCCATGGAAGGTGTCCCTGCCTTTGGAATTCGGTGGGATTGGAGGACCCTTAAGGTCCCTTCCCACCCAGAGCATCCCAGGATTCCAGGATTCTGCTCCAGGGACAGGCTGGGAGAGCTGGGAATGTTCCCCTGGAGCAGGGAGGGACCCAGGGAGAGCTTCCAGCACATTCCAGGGGCTCCAGGAGAGCGGGAGAGGGGCTTGGGAGAAGGGCTGGAGGGACGGGACACAGGGAATGGCTTCCCCCTGGAAAAGGGGGATTGAGGTGGATTTGGGGAAGGAACCCTTGGCTGGGAGGGCGGGGAGGGAATGGGATGGAATTCCCAGAGGAGCTGTGGCTGCCCCATCCCGGGAAGTGCCCAAGGCCAGGCTGGATCCACCTGGGCCAGGGAAGGTGTCCCTGCCTTTGGAATGGGAGGAGCTTCCCACACAAACCATTCCAGGATTCCGTGATTTTACGATTCCAGGAATTTCTGCAGTCCCAGGGCTCGGGGTTCCCCTTGGATTCACAGCCCCAGAACTCCCAGGGATCCAGGGGCAGCCACGGCTTCTCCGGGAATTCCATCCCATTCCCTCCCATCCAAGGGTTCCTTCCCCAATTCCACCTCCCTTTTCCAGAGGGAAGCCATTCCCTGTGTCCCGTCCCTCCAGCCCTTCTCCCGGGTCCCTCCCCAGCTCTCCCGGAGCCCCTCAGGAACGTTCTGGAATCTCTCCCCGCTCCAGGCGAACATTCCCAACCCTCTCTCCCGGTTTTCCCCCCGCTCCAGGCCCCGATCCCAAGATGGGGGAGGTGTGTGCCGGCTGCGATTCCCGGATCTCCGACCGGTTCCTGCTGCGGGTGAA
>NW_021939155.1:10081-13765 GCF_001715985.3 Manacus vitellinus
CCTCCTCATCCCAAACCTTTCCCTCTCCTCCTCCTCCCGCCCCCGATGATGAACGACCTTCATTACCCGGAGCCATTCCCGGTTTTCCCAGGCCCCCCATTCCCGGGAAATTAAACCCAATCACCGGGAAATTAAAGGGAATGCTCAGAAGTGCCTGGAGCTCCATTAAGGACCATCCGCCGCGTTCCCTCTGGAATGTTTTCCTAGTGGGAAAAGGGGGTGGAAAAACGTGGGGGAGGATTTTTCCTTAGATTGTTTTTCCTTATCATTTTTCTTTATTAATTATTTTTCCTTATTAATTATTTTTCCTTATTAATTATTTTCCCTTACATTATTTTCCTTATTGTTTTTCTTTATAATTTTTCTCATTATTTTTCCTGGTAATTTTTCCTTACAATTTTCCATATATTTTTCCTTATTGTTTTTCCTTATATTATGTTTCCTCATTATTTTCCTTGCGTTATTTTTCCACATTATTTTTCCTCATTATTTTCCTTGCATTATTTTTCCATATTATTTTTCCTTATAATTTTCCCTATATTATTTTTCCTTACATTATTTTTCCTTGTATCATTTTTCCTATAATTTTTTCCTCATCATTCCCCCTCGAATTTACTCGGATGGATTTTCCTCCCCTTTTTGGTTCATTTGTGGGATTTTTTTCCCCTCCCTGGATTTTTTGAGTCTCTCCCGGATTCCACACTCCCGATTTTTTTTTCTGGAACCGTGGAGCAGAATTCCCTCGAATTTTATGGGGTGTGTGTGTGGGGGGGTGATTTTTATTTTTCCAGAGCCACTTTTCCAGGGAAATTCCCACCTCCAGCCTGTCACCTTCCCCAGGTGTCCCAAGGACCCTCGGGAGCATCCCGGAGCCGTTTTTCCCGGGAATTCGGCTCCAATCTCCCCATCAGGACGGACCAGAGGGTCCCGGAGCTGTTTTTCCCGGGAATTCGGCTCCAATCTCCACATGGGGACGGACCAGAGGGTCCCGGAGCCGTTTTTCCCGAGAATTCGGCTCCAATCTCCAAATAGGGCCGGACCAGAGGGTCCCGGAGCCGTTTTTCCCGAGAATTCGGCTCCAATTTTCAAATAGGGCGGACCAGAGGGTCCGGAGCCGTTTTTCCCGGGAATTCCGGCCCCCACCTCCCCCTCGGGCGGGGGGCCGGACTCCCAAAACCCCCGCAAACCCCCCCGAGGCTTCCGCCCAGCCCCCGCTTGTCCTTCCAGCCCCGGCTTCCTTCCAGCCCCGCTTTCCTTCCAGCCCCGTCTCTTCCCGACCAACCATCCTTTTTTTCTCACGCTCTCTTTCCCTGTTTGTGTCCCCCCCCCTTTCCCCTCCCCCTCCGGAGCCGGATTTAATTAAATCACTTTAATGAATTGTTTAACTGACGTTTCCGTTTGTTTCATTATATAAATCCGCAGAAAGTCTCCGGAGCTCCATTTTTTTTATATTATTTTCCCTCCCCTTTTCCCTCATCCTCGCTTCTCAGTCCCCTTATTCCCCCCCCATCTTCCTTCCCTCTCCCCCTCCTCCCTTTCCCGGTTTTTTCGCCCCCCCTTCCCTTCTCCCGAGCCCCGAAAAAACAGGAAATGAGAATCGCGGGCACAGGATATTGAGCTGGGCCGGGGATGTCACCCCGAGCCCCCGGCATTCCTGCCTGGAATACTAATGGAGCGGCCCAGACAGACCGGGCGGGAGCCGCGGGGAGGGAGCAATCCCGAGCTTTTCGGGACAGGTGGTTTTTTGGGATCGGGGTCCGGGGGGGGGAACGGGAGCCGGTTTTTCCCTGCGGGGGTTAAAGGCGGGAAAGGGGAGGTTCGGGGGGATTTGGGGAAGGAATTTGGGAAGGAATTCCTTCCCTAAAGGAGGGGGTCTTCCCTGGGAGGGCGGGGAGGGGCGGGATGGGATTCCCAGAGAAGTTTGGGATGCCCCATCCCTGGAAGTGCCCAGGGACAGGTGGGGCCATGGAAGGTGTCCCTGCCTTTGGAATTCGGTGGGATTGGAGGATCCTTAAGGTCCCTTCCCACCCAGAGCATCCCAGGATTCCAGGATTGTGCTCCAGGGACAGGCTGGGAGAGCTGGGAATGTTCCCCTGGAGCAGGGAGGGACCCAGGGAGAGCTTCCAGCACATTCCAGGGGCTCCAGGAGAGCGGGAGAGGGGCTTGGGAGAAGGGCTGGGACACAGGGAATGGCTTCCCCCTGGAAAAGGGGGATTGAGGTGGATTTTGGGGAGGAATCCTTGGCTGGGAGGGCGGGGAGGGAATGGGATGGAATTCCCAGAGGAGCTGTGGCTGCCCCATCCCGGGAAGTGCCCGAGATCCCTGTGGAATCTCCCTGTGGAATCTCCCTGTGGAATCTCCCTGTGGAATTGGCACCTGTGGACGTGGTTCCTCGGTGGCCTCGGAGCGGCTGCTCCGGATGATCCGGGGGCCTTTCCCAGCAATTCCATGAATCCCTGGGCAGGCCGAGGTTCGGAGCAGCTCCCGCCGCCTCCATCCCGCCCCGGGAGGAGCCTTTGGTTTGTTATTCCCGGCAGAACATTCCTGGGAAAAGGGATAAACTGGGATGTTTCAGGGTCCGGGAGGCCACAAGAGCTTCTGGGTTCCAGCGGGAATTTTTCCCGGGATACAGGGAAGGAGTTGCTGCACCTGCTCCCGGGAGCTCCACGTGTCCCACGGCCGGCTCGGGGCAGGATTCCCACATTCCCTGGGGAAAATATTCCTTGAAATACTTCAAAGGTGTTGGATCAGCCCCAAACCGGAGCCCGGGTTTATCCGAGCTCGGCTTTGTCAGGTCCAGCAGGTGATTCCCAAACTTCCTGAGATGGGAAAACCCATTTCTGGGATCAGTTTTCCCTCCCCACTTTCCCCGGAGGTGCTGGGATTTGGGAAGGGCTGCACAATTCCAAGCTGCTTTCCCGGGAAAATAAAAAACCTGGGACAGGAAAAACTCATTTTTAGGACCACTTTCCCTGGGAATGGTGGGATTTGGGAAGGGCTGCACAATTCCAGGCTGCTTTTCCAGGGAAATAAAACACCTGAGACGGGGAAAACTCATTTCTGGGCCCCATCTCCTCCCTCCCGGGATCAGGGAGAAGCTCTGGGATGAGCACGGGGACATTTCCGGGTGGGAATCCCCGTTTTTCCCCCATTTTTTTCCACTTTCTCCCCCTTCCCAAAAATATCCGGGTCCCTCCCCGATGACATCGGGATCCAAAGCTGAGGAAGGGAGAGGGAGGGGGTTCGGGAAGGACAATTCCCTGGTTTTTCCGAGGGCTGGGAGCGACGGGAGCCTCCGGAATTCTGGGAGATTTTAATAAAGGAGCCGGGGTTGGGAAATGTAATAAAGGGCTTCATCAGATTATCCCGGGATGGCTCCGGGCCATCCCTGCCAGCAATATCCTCCTGGAAAAGGGGGGGAACGGGGGGGTTTAACCCCTCCGGCGCCGGAGCGGCCGCGGGATCCACAGGGAGCGACATTCCCGGTGTTTTAGGGGAGGCAGAACCCTCCTTTGGGGTTCTTGGGATCCACAGGGAGCGACATTCCTGGATTTGGGGCAGCCAAACCCTCCTTTGGGGTTCTTGGGATCCACAGGGAGCGACATTCCCGGTGTTTGGGGCAGCAGAACCCTCCGTGTGGGTTCTTGGGATCCACAGGGAGCGACATTCCCGGTGTTTTAGGGG
>NW_021939155.1:17477-38014 GCF_001715985.3 Manacus vitellinus
CCGTCCCTGAGCACTCCCAGGGATGGATCCCTGTCCCAATTCCAGACTCTCAGCCCCATCCCAGCCGTCCCTGAGCACTCCCAGGGATGGATCCCTGTCCCAATTCCCAACTCCAAGCCCCGTCCCAGCCGTCCCCGAGCACTCCCAGGGATGGATCCCTGTCCCGGTTCCCTGATCCCGCCCTTCCCCGGCAGTGAAAAGCGAGGACGAGGACGGCGCCCACTCCCACGGCAAAGGTGGCGAGGACGGCAAGGACCACAAGCGCTCCAAGCGGCCGCGCACCATCCTGACCACCCAGCAGCGCCGCGCCTTCAAGGCCTCCTTCGAGGTGTCCTCCAAGCCCTGCAGGAAGGTACCGGCACCCCAACCCCGCCGGGATCCTTCCCGCCGGGATCCTTCCCGCCGGGATCCGAGTCCCACCCGGCTCGTTCTGGAGCCCAGCTGTTGGTTTGGATCGTTCCCGGCGGGATTTAATCCCAACTGAGCTCTTCTTGGAGCCCAACCGCCACCGGGATCCTTCCCAGAGGGATTGAATCCCGATTTATCCCTTTTCCGTGGCCAGGTGAGGGAGACGCTGGCGGCAGAGACGGGACTGACCGTGCGGGTGGTCCAGGTGTGGTTCCAGAACCAACGGGCCAAGGTGAGGGAGCGGATCCCGTTCCAGGGCTGGGATTTAACCCCCCCCGGAGCTCCGAGGGCTCGAATTCCCGGCGTGTCCTTGTGTTTTCCCAGATGAAGAGATCGCCCGAAAGGCATCTGCGCAGCAGCAGCAGCAGCAGGAGCAGGAGCAGCTCGGGAATGCCCGGCTGGGAGGCGGGAGAGGGACCGGGAGGAGCAGCCGGCAGAGCAACGACGACAGTGAAGGTGAGGGAAAACTGGGAATGGGCGGAGAGCCGGGATGCAGGGAGCGGCTTGGATGCGTTCTGTGGAATTGGGGAGCGGTTTGGGTGGGAAGGGACCTTAAATCATCCCATTATCCCACCGAATTCCAAAGGCAGGGACACCTTCCAGGCCTCAGGCGGCTCCAGCCTGGCCTTGGACACTTCCCGGGATGGGGCAGCCGCAGCTCCTCCGGGAATTCCATCCCATTCCCTCCCCGCCCTCCCAGCCAAGGATTCCTTCCCCAATTCCACCTCCATCCCCCCTTTTCCAGGGGGAAGCCATTCCCTGTGTCCCATCCCTCCAGCCCTTCTCCCAGGTCCCTCTCCCGCTCTCCTGGAGCCCCTTTAGGCTCTGGAATGCACTGTCATGACATCACTATCGTGACATCACTCTGGTGACATCACTCTGGTGACATCACTATCATGACATCACTATCATGACATCACTGTCATGACATCACTATCACGACATCACTCTGGTGACATCACTATGGTGACATCACTATCATGACATCACTACGGTGACATCACTCTGGTGATGTCACTATCACAACATCATTATCATATCACTATAATGACATCACTGTCACGACATCACTATCACAACATCCCCCGGTGACCTCCCCATGGCGACGCTGCCCCGTTGGGTGCCCGCAGACGCCGCGAGCGTGCCCGGCCTCGAGGGGCTCCTGGCGCCGTATTCCCGCCTCCCGCCGCAGCCGCTCCTTGCCCCTGGAGCACACGGGCTGAGGCCCGGAGCTCTTCCGGCCGGGAATGACCCCCCCCCAGCTCCCCCCGGAACACCTGCACCCCTACGGTAACGCCGGGAGCGCCGGGACACGCCGGGACACACCGGGGGGCACAGGGATACACAGGGACGCAGTGGGATACACAGGGATACACAGGGATACACTGGGATACAATGGGATACAATGGGATACGGGATCCAGGATCCACTGGGATATGAGATCCAGTGGGATACGGAGCTGGGGAGGAGCCCTGGGCAGGGGGAGAAGAGGGATAGGGATGGGATGGGATGGGATGGGATGGGATGGGAAGGGATGGGATGGGATGGGATGGGATGGGATGGGATGGGATGGGATGGGATGGGATGGGATGGGATGGGATGGGATGGGGGAGAAGGTTTGGGAAGGGAATTCCCGATCCACTGGGAATATTTGGGAAGGGAAGGAGGGCAGAGCCGTGCCAGGACCAGGGGTTGACACCAAGATCTCTCCATCCCACGGGAATATTCGGGAATGGGAGGGCGGGAAGAGCCTCTGATTTAATTTCCTTGTCCCGCCTTTCCCAGACTCGGAGGGAGTTTTCCATGACCTGGACAGCGACAGCCTGGGCCCCCTGGGCGACTGCCTCCTGTCCGGGGCCGATCCCAGCCTGCTCCAGGCCCGGCTGGGGAATCCCATCGACCGCCTGTATTCCATGCAGAGCTCCTACTTCACCTCCTGACCCCGGGAAAGCCCTTCCCAGGAACCTCGGGAATGCTGCTCCCGCCTCCGGGCCGGGCGAGGGGCCGGGGCGGGGCTGAGCCCCTCGGGATTGTCCTCCCCGGAGGAGCCGACGGACGGAGCCGACCTCTCCCGGCCTTTTCCGTCGGGATGGGCCTTCCCGGCGTTCCCAGCTGGAAGCTGGTGGGGATCTCCCCGTCATTTTCTATCCCGAGTGGGAATTCTCCGGCGTTTTCTCTCGGGTGAGGGAATTTCTGGCTGGAATCTGTCGGGACTGGGAATTCCAGGCTGGACTCCTGAGTGAATCTTCCAGCATTTTCTATCAGCACCGGGAATTTCAGGCCAGAATCCATCAATATTTGGGATTTCCCCTCATTTTCCAGCATTTTCCATCAGGAGCTGCAATCCCTGCCCGAAATCCAGACTGAACCTTCCAGCATTTTCCATCAGGACCAGGAATTTCGGGCCAGGATCCGTCAGCATGGGGAATTTGGGGGCGACATCCGCCGATATTTGGGATTTTGAGGCCGAATCCCTCGGGATTCCCCCCCCGGTGCCCATCCCAAGCCGTCTCCCGGTATTCCCAGCACAACTCCAAGCCCTAATCCAGCTGGAAAGGCTCTGGATCTCTTCCCTCCCGGGTTCTGTCCACGATTCCATCACTGGCTTTTAGCCCAGTTTTTTTCGGGAACGACCTGGGATCTCCCCAGGACGTCGTCAAGGACGGTTGGAATTCCTGGAAAAGTTTTCCCAGGAGCTGTTCCAGCCGAAGGAATAAAATCCTCCAGGATGAAAACCTCCCCCAGCTCTCCGACCGTTCCGAGGAGGAAATATTCCCGGAAAGGAATTCCAAGAAAGGGAATAACGACTTACTTTGGGCTCTGCGGAGTCGGGAATCGGGCGGGGCAATCCCGAGGATTTGGCCGACGGATTCCTGGAGGTGCTTTTGTCCCTGAGCCTCCACACGCTGATTTTTCCAGGTGGGAACCTCCTGGAGGAACCGAAAACCAGGGAAAAGGCGGATTTTTTGTCGGAGGGAAATTCCCTGGAACTAAAAATTCCTCGTGTTGGCGGTGCCGGGATCATCCCGGACTTCTGGGATCATCCCGGACTTCTGGGATCCGCCTCCTCCCATCCACGGACAGCACTCCCAGACAGCTGGACACTGGTTTTTTGGGAGGGAAGGGGGGAGACTTTTCCCAAAAAACCCAGATATTTATGGCACAGTTTTGCCCGGAAAGGCGAGTTTGGGATGGAACCGGGAGAGTTCCCAGCATCCCAAATCCCAGAATTCGGCTCCTCCATCCGTGTGTTCCCTTGGGAGGCTCCTGCCCTCGGGACGGACTCGGTTCCGATGGAATTTCGGGAGAATCCGCGGTGAAATTGTGGAAATTTGATGTTCCCCCCCCCCAGATCCCCCTCCCCGAATCCCTCCGGGTGCTCCCCGTGATCCCGTGCCGGTGTTTTGGGAATTCTCTTTTGCATGTACGTTGGAAAATAAACCCCCCCCACCCCCCAAAAAAAGCCAAGTTTAACTGGGAACGTGGGATTTTCCTGCCCTGGGAATTCCAGGGTGGGGTTCCTTTCCCGGGGGGTTCAGGAAGCAGCTTCCCGAATTCCCGGGTTTGGCTTCGTTTCCCTGTTTCCTGAGCTCCCTGAAAACAGCTTGGGAAAGGCACTGGGAATATCCCACACTCCTCTGGGATTTTATGGATAAACAGATTTAGATTTTAGGGATGAACAGATTCAGATTTCAGGGATAAAAACATTTGGATTTTGGGGATAATAAATAATTTCGAGTTTAGGGATAAACGATTTTGATTTTAGGGACAAACACATTCAGATTTTAGGGATAAACACATTCAGTTTTTATGGATAAACACACTTGGATTTTAGGGATAAACACACTTGGATTTTAGGGATAAACACACTTCCAGCCGTTCCAGGTGCTCCCCCTTGGCTGGGAAGGCTTCCCAAGGGATCCTGGGAACGCTTCCCCCCCTCTGGAATGCCCAGGTGTGTCTCCCTCTCTCCCCCGGGCCGGGAGGATAAAAAGTGACCCCAAACCCCTCTGGAAGTGGCAGCAAAACACCCTCCGAGAAACCCCCTGGCCGGGATCCAAGGAAAACAAAGGCTGGAATGTGGCTCCGTCCCCCTCTCCCTGATTTACGGCCCCGGAGCCGGGGGAAGCCGAGCGGAAAACCAGGATATTTTTCCGGCTGAGGAATTAAAGCGGATTCCGGGCGGGTCCCTCGTCCCGGGATCGAGGGTCATCCCCCCTTCTGGGGCTTGGAAAAGCTCCTCCGGGAAGGGAAAGGCGGGTTTTGTGTCCGGGGAGCTCCGGGAAGAGAAGGGAAAACAAGGAGGGAATGAGCTGATCCCGGGATTTGGGGGGTTTTTGGGAGCTCGGGAGCCCTTGGATGTGTTAATTCATTTCCCCGGGGAGGTTGGGAGGAGCTGGGAAGTTAAATCTGGGAAAAAACCCAGCTTTTAGGTGGTTTAACTCCCAGGAAAAACAGGGATTTGGCTGGAAACTGGAGTTGGGAGGAATGAAAAGTGGGGAAAATCGTGGAATTAGGGGTGGGAATCACGGCAGGAGACAAGGAATTGAAGGATTAAAGTGACATAAAAGGATCCGTGGGAACAAAGGATATTTAATTTTTAGGGATCAATATATTGAATTTTTAGGGACAGATGACTTTGGTTTTATGGATAAACAGATTCAGGTTTTAGGGATGGATATATTTTAATTTTAGGGATAAATAATTTAGATTTCAGGGATAAACACATTTAATTTTTACGGATAGATTTATTCAGATTTTAGGGATGAGTATTTTTAGACTTTAGGGATGAACAGATTTCCAGAGAGGCCCAAAAATCAGCTGGACTTGGGCCTGGCTGGAACCTGGATAAGGATCAATGTATCCCAGGAATGGGGTGGATCCCTTGGGATCGGGATCAAAGCCAAGGGGTTTTTTTTAATGCCCCCCAAGCAGGGCTGGAAAGTCAGGAAAAGCCTCTCCCTGAGAATTCCCGAGGGAATTCCTGCTCCCTACACATCCCTGGCCAAGTTTAATTCCCCCAAAAAGATCTCCTGGGAAGCCCCAGTCGAGTCCCAAAAACTCATTTCTCCTCCCCCCCAAACCCGCTCGAATTCCCAGGATTACCCTTTCTCTGGGAGACCTCCACTCCTGCTTTTCCAGGGATTTCTGACCTCGCTGGCAGCATCCTGGAGTTTTCCCACACGGATCCCACAATCCCAGGGCTTTATCCCACTTTTCCTCGAGTTTTAACGGATATTTTCAGGAATATTTGGATTTTTTCCCCCCCACACTGTTTACAGCCAGAAATTCCTGGAAAGACCTCAAGGCTCCCAAATCCCTGTTTTTCCCGGTGGGAATGGCTCCCTCTGCCGTCCCAAAGCAGGAGAGAACCCGGGGATCCCATCCCTCAAAAACTGGGAGTTTTCAGATGGATCAATTTGACTTTTATGGCCCCAAAATATCCCTGAGCTTCCAAGGGCAGTGGGAAGAGCCACTCCAGAGTTTTGGATCTTGGGAAGTGGGTGGATTTTCTTGGGAAAAAAGGGAAATAACTGTGTTTGATTCCCAAACGGATTTTTGGAAGGGTTTGGGTGGAAGAAAAACAGGGAAAAAGCGGATTTTTTTTGGTCACCTTCCAGCCCATCCTGAGGTTCCCGCGGAGCTTTGGAACCTGGAATTTATTTATTTATCTGTTTTTTTGGATAAAACCTGGAATTCCCCGCAGGAATGTTCCTGCACTCCAGGGAAGCAGATCCAAGGAATCCCCGTGGGCAGAGCTGCACTTCCTTTTCCAGAGGGGGGAAAATCCGGGATTGGAAGGAGATTCCAGAGGACACCAAGGCTTTTCCATCCATTCCCAGAGGCATACCTGAATTCCAAGGATTCCCTGGGGGAAAACAGCACAAAAAAAAGCAGGAATAGGATGAATTTAAGGTCCCTTCTGACCCTAAAAATTTATGCGGGATTTCACGGATCTGGGAGGATTTTGGGAGGTTCCAATCCCACTTTTATCCCAAACATCCTTCCCCAGCATCCTCCCTCCCCTGTTCCCTGAGGCAGGAGGGGATTTGTGTGGGATTTGTGTGTCCGGGTGTCCTCGGGGGGGTTCCAGCCGCAGGAAGGAGCCTCTCGATCCAGTGGGAACATTCCCGGGAGTGCCGGGGCTCGCCTCAGGGTTCCCCTCAGGGCTCCCCTCAGGGTTCCCCTCAGGGTTTACCTCAGGACTCCCCTCAGAATCACCTCAGATCTCCCCTCAGGACTCCCCTCAGATCTCCCCTCAGGCCTCACCTCAGGGCTCCCCTCAGGACTCCCCTCAGGAATCCCCTCAGGTCCCACCTCAGATCTCCCCTCAGGACTCACCTCAGTGCTCCCCTCAAGACTCCCCTCAGATCTCCCCTCAGGTCCCACCTCAGGGCTCCCCTCAGGACTTCCCTCAGGCCTCCCCGCAGATCTCCCCTCAGGTCCCACCTCAGATCTCCCCTCAGGATTCCCCTCAGATCTCCCCTCAGGACTCATCTCAGATCTCCCCTCAGGTCCCACCTCAGGGCTCACTCAGGGCTCACCTCAGATCTCCCCTCAGGGCTCCCCTCAGGACTCATCTCAGGATTCCCCTCACAACTCCCATCAGATCTCCCCTCAGGGCTCCCCTCATCTGAGAGTCATCTCAGATCTTCCCTCAGGACTCCCCTCAGGGCTCCCCTCAGATCTCCCCTCAGGACTCCCCTCAGATCTCCCCTCAGGCCTCACCTCAGTGCTTCCCCTCAGGACTCCCCTCAGGACTTCCCTCAGGATTTACCTCAGGGCTCCCCTCAGATCTCCCCTCAGGGCTCACTTCAGATCTCCCCTCAGGACTCATCTCAGGATTCCCCTCAGGGCTCCCCTCAGATCTCCCCTCACGGCTCCCATCACCTCAGAGTCACCTCAGATCTCCCCTCAGGACTCCCTCAGGGCTCCCCTCAGATCTCCCTTCAGGTTCCACCTCAGGACTCATCTCAGGACTCCCCTCAGGACTCTCCTCAGGACTCCCCTCAGGGCTCCCCTCAGGACTTCCCTCAGGGCTCCCCTCACCTCAGAGTCACCTCAGATCTTCCCTCGGGACTCACCTCAGGGCTCCCCGGGCTTCACTTGGTCGGCGCAGAGCAGGAAGGCGTTGGCGTGGGGGTGGCAGCTCCCGGCGCTCCCGGGGTGATCCCGCAGGCAGCGCTCGAAGGCCGCGAAGGGCTCGGCACAGTCCCGGCGGATCTGTCGCACGATGGGGCTGGGGGGGCGCGGGGATGGTCAGGGGGCACGGGATGGCACCGGGGGGACGGGGATGGCACTGGAGGGACAGTCCCAGTGCCTCCCAGTCCCTCCCAGTCCGGCACTGACTGTGCCGAGGCGCGCTGGGCGATCCCAAGCCCCATCCAGTGACAATCCCAGTCCTCCCGGTGCCCGTCCAGTGACAATCCCAGTCCCTCCCAGTCCCGCACTGACTGTGCCGAGGCGCACTGGGCGATCCCGAGCCGCAGCCGGTGACAATCCCTCTGCCAGGATTCGGGACTCGCGGCCACGCAGCGCCCGTAGCGCTCCAGCTCCGCCCCGCAGTGACGGGCCGTCAGCTCCAGGGCCAATTCCCTGCGGGAATACCGGGAATGGGAAGGTCAGTAATGGGGAGGACACCGGGAGTCCCGATGGTCCCGTTAACACCGAGGGGGGACACGGGGATTCCGTTAACACCGGGGGGACGGTCCCGGGGAGCGGTCCTGTTAACACCGGGGGGGGCACACGGCGTCCCGTGGTCCCCGTAACACCGGAGGGGGGACACGGGGATTCCGTTAGACAACCGGGGGGGTCCCGGGAGGTCCTGTTGACCACCCGGCGGGCACCACGGCGGCAGGGTCCCGGCTTGATCCCGTTAGCACCAGGGGATCCCGTTAGCACCCGGGGGGGGACACGCGGAAGGCGACCCTTCCCGCCCCGCCCCGCCGCCCTCTCACTCACATGACGCCACCCGCCTCCGCCCGCACTTCTCCAGCGCGCATGCCGCCGCCGCCGCGCTTCCGCCAGCACCGCTCCCCGCGCAACGCGCGGCGGAAGCTCGGGGGCGGGGGGCTCGAAGCGGAAGAGACGAGGCCGAGCGGGCGGAGGAAAATGGCGGCGGCCGCGGCTGGCCCCTCAGGACGAGCTGGTCTCGTCGGTGACGCTCTTACCGGCGGCGGCCGCGCCTCCTCCCGCCGCCACCGTACCATGCCCTATTCGCCGCCGGGCTCTACCGGCGTGGGCTGTGGCTGTGGGGGCCGCGCGCTGCTGGGGCGGCGCAGGGGGCAGCAGGAGGAGGAGGAGCGGTGGGGGGCCCCCGAGGCGGCGCTGCTGGCGTCGGCCGCCATCGCGGCGCTGCAGCTTGCTCACGGCGCTGGTCGGGATCTGATGGTCCGTGCACGCGCCAGTGCGCCGCTCAGCCTGGCGTCAGCGCCGTGAAGCGAGGGGGAGAGGGGCGGGGCTGCGGGGTGTGAGTGGAAAGGGGGCGGGTTGGCCGGTGCGCAGGGGCCTGAGGGGCGAAATTTGTGGGGCGCTGCGGGAAGTTTGGGGTCTGAGGGGGATTTTGGGGTATTTGGGACTGGGGAGTTTGGGGTTTTGAGGAGGATTTGGGGGAAGATTTGGGACTGAGGATATGTGGGGTTTGAGAGGGATTTTGGGGGGATTTGGAGTCTGAGGGGAGTTTTGGGGGGGGATTTGGGACTGAGGATATGTGAGGTTTGGGAGGGATTTTGGGGGGGATTTGGGATCCGAGAGGCAAAAGCATTAAATGCCTTTAAGGTGCCCCTTTCCCTGTTTGTGTCCCTGAACCCCTTCCCTCGGTGCCCAGGCGGGAATTTCGGGATTGGGAACGTTCTCTTTGGGATGTGTGTGATCCCAACCAGCGCTCCCGGACAAACCTCGGGATGGGAATTCCCTTTTTCCCCCCCCCTTCCAGGAGCCGTGTCCCAAAAAAGCCACCTTGGCCAAAGTGGTGCCGACCCCCAACAACGGCTCCGTGGAGCTGGTGCCGCTGCACCGGGATCAGGTGAGAGGATCTGCAGGGATCGGGAATTCCGGGAGTTCCGGGAGCTGCCGCCGGCTCGGGATTCCTCTTAGTCCCGTTAATTAGCAAAAATTACAGTTTTAATCACGTTAATTAGCAAAAAATCAACTGGGATGGGTCCGACTGGAGGGGGTGTTTCCACCAGCAGGGCCAGGTTGGGATTTTGGGAATGAATCTGGGAATTCTGCCCTCTCGGAGGTGAATCATCCCCGGGGGTGGAGGTTTGTGTGGGATGATTTTGTACCTGGACAATGTTCCGTTATTTTATCCTTTCCCCCCTTTCCCAGGGCGAGGACGGGGAGGAGGCTCTTTCCTTCGAATTCCAGAAGATCAAGTATTCCTACGAAACCAACGGGAAGAGGCAGTTCCTGCCCGTGGCCTTCCCGGTGGAATATCCCCTCAGCTACTACCAGAATTCCAGAGGCTACCAGGAGGACAAGGAAATCCGGGCAGCAGAGAAGAAATATGGCACCAATAAGTGAGTTTTCCAGGGGGGTTTTTTTGGGGGAGCCAAAATATCCCCGTTTGGCAGGAAAAACTGGGATCAAACCGGAGTTTTAGTCCTGGAGCTGGAATTTTAGTCATTCCCAGGGTTTGTTTCAGATTCCTTTTAGGACAGAGAACGGCTGGATTTGAGGAATAAGGTTGGGAAGAGAAATAAATAAGGATTGGGGAGAGGAAGGAATAACGTTGGGAATGTAGATTGGGAAGGGGAAGAAAAGGGATTGGGAAGAAAAAGGAATAAAATTGGGAAGAGGAAGGAATTGACTCAGAGTAATTAAAAACCAGGAGATTTTCCTCTGGAAGTGGTTTTTTTTGGGATGGCATTTTGCTGAAATCTTGGAATGCTCAGGGAAACAAGGATGGATTTCCTGGATTTCCTTCCCAGGGCTGAGATGGTGGTGCCAGAATTCTTGGAATTGTTCAAGGAAAGAGCCACAGCTCCCTTCTTCGTCTTCCAGGTAAAGTGTGGAGACAGAAAGGGGGGGAAATTCCCTATTCCTGCTAAAAAAACAGGAGCATTTATGGATTGAAAGCCAGGAATGAGCTGGGAAGATTCCAGGAATCAGGAATATCTGCTGGATTAGGCCTTGATATGGATTTATTCCTGGGAGTGACCCTTTTGTCCTGGGGTTTTTCCAGCTTTCTGGAATTCTTTAAACAAGATGATTCCTTAAAATTCCCATTTCAAGTCCCTAGAAATTCCTGGAATTTAAGGAATCCTGGCATGGATTGGGACAAACAATTCCTGACCCTTCAGGTGTTTCTGGGAGGGAGATTTCTTGCCTTTCCAACTTCCCAGAGTGAAACAGTGAAATTATCCTGAACAAACAGCAATAATTCCTGGAATTTAAGGAACTCTGGCCTGGATTGGGATCATTCCTGTCCCCACAGATGATTCCTAAAATTTAAGGAATTCTGGGATGGGTTTGGGACAAACAGTTCCTGACCCCTTGGGTGTTTCTGGGAAGGAGATTTCCCTCATGAAATACTGAAATTATCCTGGATAAGCAAAGATAAATCCTGGATTTTAAGGAATTCTGGGCTGGATTGGGATCACTCCTGTCCCTCCAGGTGTTCTGGGTGGGGCTGTGGTGTGGGGGTTACTCCTGACCCCCCGGGTGTTTGTGGGAGGGAGATTCCCTGCCTTTCCAGTTTCCCCCAGTGAAACCCAGGAATTATCCCAACTAAGCCAAGCTGAATCCCAGATTTTAAGGAATCCTGGGCTGTTCCAGGTGTTCTGGGTGGGACTGTGGTGTGGGGACAGTTCCTGACCCCCCAGGTGTTTGTGGGAGGGAGATTCCCTGCCTTTCCGGTTCCCCCCAGTGAAACCCTGGAATGATCCCGAATGAGCCAAGCTGAATCCCAGATTTTAAGGAATCCTGGGCTGTTCCAGGTGTTCTGCGTGGGGCTGTGGTGCCTGGACGAGTACTGGTACTACAGTGTCTTCACCCTGTCCATGCTCGTGGCCTTCGAGGCCTCGCTGGTGCAGCAGCAGCTGCGGAACATGTCGGAGATCCGCAAGATGGGCAACAAGCCCTACATGATCCAGGTGAATCCGGGAATGTGGGGGATTTCCCTCCTGGTCCCCCGTTTCTGTGGCTAAAACACCCCTTTTTGGGGCGTTGCAGGTGTACAGGAACCGCAAGTGGCGCCCGATCTCCAGCGACGAGATCATCCCGGGGGACATCCTGTCCATCGGTACCGGGGCTCATTCCCAGGAATCCGGGGCGTTCCCGGCATTCCCGGGGGCTGGGATGGGTTGGGTCGGGGTGAAACATCCCACGGGTGCCTCTGGGGGACTTTAATTCCCATTTCCAGGGCGGGATCTCCTGGAGTCTGGGTTTAAATTCCCTTTTCCGAGGAGCCAGGAGGGAAATCCTTGGGCTGGAATCTCTCAATTCCCATTTCCAAAGGATTTTTAATTGGTTTTAATTAATTTTTCAACTGATTTTTAAGTTGATTTTTCAATTGATTTTAATTGATTTTCAATTGACTTTAATTGATTTTCAGTTGATTTTTAATTGATTCTCGCTGATTTTCAGTTGATTTTTCATTGATTTTAATTCATTTTTAATTGATTTTTCATTGGTTTTGCTTTTGAATTAATTTTTAATTGATTTGATTTTCAATTCATTTTTCACTGATTTTTAGTTGATTTTTAATTGGATTTAATCGATTTTAATTTATTTTAATTGATTTCTCATTGATTGTAATTGGTTTTCGAATGATTTTTCATTGATTTTAATTGCTTTTGAATTGATTTTTCCTTGATTTTCATTGCTTTTCCATGGATTTTCCCCTGGGATTTTCCCCGAGGTGGCAGACGGTCCCAGGGAGGGCTCTTTGCCGGTTTTTTTGGGGCTGATTTGGGTGTTTTTGGGCCAGGCCGTTCCCCCCAGGACAATCTGGTGCCCTGTGATGTTCTGCTGCTGCGGGGCCGCTGCATCGTGGACGAGGCAATGCTGACCGGGGAGTCCGTGCCCCAGATGAAGGTGGGATGGGGATGGGGATGGGACAGGGCAGGGAGAACCCACAGGAGCTGGGGAGAACCCTCAGGAACTGGGGAGAACCCACAGGAATTGGGGAGAACCCACAGGAATAGGGGAGAACCCTCAGGAACTGGGGAGAACCCACAGGAATTGGGGAGAACCCTCAGGAATAGGGGAGAACCCACAGGAATTGGGGAGAACCCTCAGGAATAGGGGAGAACCCACTGAATTGGGAGAACCCTTAGGGAGAACCCACAGAAAGGGCAGGGAGAACCCTCAGGAACTGGGGAGAACCCTCAGGAATTGGGGAGAACCCACAGGAATTGGGGAGAACCCACAGGAATTGGGGAGAACCCTCAGGAATCGGGGAAAAGAGTCAAAATTTATCAGGGAAAAGAGTCAAAAATCAGCAAAATCGCTCGTTTTTCCTGCTTTTTGGGCCAGTGGGAGACTTAAGAAGTATGAAATTTATTTTTATTATTAATGTTATTATTATTCCATGGAATTCCTTGGGAAGAGGAAGCCCCCCAGCCCCTCCCTCCCCGGTGCGATCCCGTCCCCTTCCTGTGCCCCCCCAGCATCCAGCCCTGGGCATTCCCTGTTTCCCTGGGCTCATCCCAGGGCCCATTCCCTGTTTCCCTGGGCTCATCCCAGGGCCCTTCCCATTTCCCTGGCTCATCCCAGGACCCATTCCCTGTTTGTTCCCTGGGCTCATCCCAGGGCCCATTCCCTTTTCCCTGGGCTCATCCCGGGGCCCATTTTCCCGTTTTCCCTGGGCTTCAATCCCAGGGCCCATTCCCGTTTCCCTGGGCTCATCCCAGGCCCAGGGCCACCATTCCCCATTCCCGTTTCCCTGGCTCATCCCAGGGCCCATTCCCGTTTCCCTGGGCTCATCCCAGGGCCCATTCCCTGTGTGTTCCCTGTTCCAGGAGCCGGTGGAGGACCTGAGCCCGGAGCACGTGCTGGACATGGAGGGCGACTCCCGGCTCCACGTCATCTTCGGGGGCACGCGGGTGGTGCAGCACATCCCGCCCCAAAAGGCCTCCTCGGGGCTCAAACGTGCGTCCCCGGCCCCATTCCCGCCGGGAATGCCGGCAATTCCCGCGGGATCCGCTGGGATTGGGGGGGCGGGCTGCTGGCACTAATTAACGGCCTGGTTAATGAGCGGGGGGAGCTAAATGAGCCCCTGGGGGGGTGATGGGGGGGGAGCTCTGGGTGCTCCCGGGCTGGAGGGACCCTGGAGTGACCCTGGGGGGATTCACTCCAGACTGGAATGACCCTGGGGGGATTCACTCCGGGCTGGAATGACCCTGGAATGACCCTGGGGGGATTCACTCCGGGCTGGAATGACCCTGGGGGGATTCACTCCAGGCTGGAGTGACCCTGGGGGGATTCACTCTGGGCTGGAATGACCCTGGGGGGATTCACTCCGGGCTGGAGTCACCCTGGGGGGATTCACTCCGGGTTTCCTGCCCCCTTCCCGCAGCCGTGGATAACGGATGCGTCGCCTACGCCCTGAGGACGGGATTCAACACCTCCCAGGTGAGCTGGGAACGGGAATTCCGGGTCCGGCTGGGAGAGGAACTGGTTTGGAGTGAGGTTGGGAAGAGGAAGGGTTTTTAAGGAATTCTGTGGGATCCCTTCGAAGCCCTGGCACTGAAGGCTCTCGTTCCCAGGGAAAGCTGCTCCGGACGATCCTGTTTGGAGTGAAGAGGGTGACGGCCAATAACCTGGAGACCTTCATCTTCATCCTCTTCCTCCTCGTCTTCGCCATCGCCGCCGCCGCCTACGTCTGGATCGAGGGTGGGAATGCACTGGGAATGTGCTGGGAATGCGCTGGGAAGGCTCCCCAAGGGCTTGGGATTGTCCCCCGTCCTGGTGGAATTCCCAAAGGGTCAGGGAAGGTGTGGGGGGGGCTTGTCCTGAAGGTTTGGGAAGGAGGAGTCCTGGAGTTTGTGGGAAGGACAAATCCCAAAGTTTGTGGGAAGGACAAATGACATTCCCAAAGTTTTTAGGAAGGACAGGACAGGGACTTTTCCCAGAGTTTTCAGGAAGGACAGGCGCCTTCTCCCGGAGTTTTTGGGAAGGGCAGGTGCCAATCCCAGGGAATTACTCCTGGATCCACCTTCTCTGGAGCTCCACCTCAGGAGCCCACCCTGGATCTCGGGATCCTTCCCAGGCGGGATCCGCTCCCTGTTCCCCTGGGATGTGGAGCCGATCCAATCCCATCCCGAGCCGATCTGATCCCATTCCAAGCTGAGCTGATCCGATCCCATTCCAAGCTGAGCCAATCTGATCCCATCCCGAGCGGATCCAATCCCGTTCCAAGTGGATCCCATCCCATCCCGATCGGATCCAATCCCATTCCCAGCTGATCCATCCCCATCCCGCAGGCACGAAGGATCCGCGGCGGAACCACTACCGGCTGTTCCTGGAGTGTGCCCTGATCCTGACGTCCGTGGTGCCCCCGGAGCTGCCCATCGAGCTCTCCCTGGCCGTGAACACCTCCCTCATCGCCCTGGCCAAGCTCTGTGAGTCCCCACTCCCAACATTCCCACCCCAGCATTCCAGGATTGTGCTCCAGGCACAGGCTGGGAGAGCTGGGAACGTTCCCCTGGAGCAGGGAACACGTCCCTCATCGCCCTGGCCAAACTCTGTGAGTCCCCACTCCCAACATTCCCACCCCAGCATTCCAGGATTGTGCTCCAGGCACAGGCTGGGAGAGCTGGGAACGTTCCCCTGGAGCAGGGAACACGTCCCTCATCGCTCTGGCCAAGCTCTGTGAGTCCCCACTCCCAACATTCCCACCCCAGCATTCCAGGATTGTGCTCCGGGGACAGGCTGGGAGAGCTGGGAATGTTCCCCTGGAGCAGGGAGGGACCCAGGGAGAGCTTCCAGCACATTTCAGGGCTCTGGGAGAGCAGGAGAGGGGCTTGGGAGAAGGGCTGGAGGGATGGGACACAGGGAATGGCTTCCCCCTGGAAAAGGGGGATTGAGGTGGATTTTGGGAAGGAGTCCTTGGCTGGGAGGGCGGGGAGGGAATGGATTCCCACCCAAATTCCCTGTTTTCCCTCTCCAGACGTTCACTGCACGGAGCCTTGGGCTGGATTCCCACCCAAATTCCCTGTTTTCCCTCTCCAGATGTTTACTGCACGGAGCCTTTCCGGATCCCCTTCGCTGGGAAAGTCCAAGTTTGTTGCTTCGACAAAACCGGGACCTTGACCAGCGACCACCTGGTGGTGCGGGGGGTGGCCGGGCTCAGGTGGGTCCTGGGAGCCCCCATTCCCGGATTTCCACGTGGGAATTCCTCGGGAACATCCTGGCGGGGCAGGGGGAGATCCCTGGGGATTTGGGGAGCGGGGATCTGCTGGGAATTCCCGGGGATTCTGAGGCTGCCGAGCTCTTCCCTGCGGCCCATCCCGCCCTTCCCATCCTGCTGCCGGAATTCCCAGCACTTGGAGCCTCCCAGATCCTTTGGATCTGCCCTTGGATGTGCCAGTTCCCCGAGTTTCCTTGGCAGAACTGGCTAAAATCCCGGGATTTGGCCCGAATTCCCACTGAACCAGCCCCACTGTCCCATGGCCTTCGCTCCCCACTGGGCAGGAGCGGGAATTCCGAGCCGGGAATGGTTCCAGGGTGTCCCAGAGCGGGTCTGTTGCCCCGTTATTCCGTAGGGACGGGAAGGAGGTGACTCCCGTGTCCGACATTCCCGTGGAGACCCACCGGGCCATCGCCACCTGCCACTCCCTGGTGCAGCTGGAGGACGGGACGCTGGTGGGAGACCCTCTGGAGAAGGCCATGCTCCTGGCCGTGGACTGGACCCTGACCAAAGGTAAACCCAATTCCAGGGAAATCCGAGCCCGGGGGGGCTGGGATGGGCTGGCTGGGAAGGGACCTTAAGGATCATCCCCATCCAAGGGCAGGGACACATCCCATGGCCTGAATTCCACCCCAATCCCACTGAATCCCCCTGAATTCCACCTGAATTCCATCTGAATTCTGCCTGAATTCCCCCCAAATTCCCCTGAATTCCATCTGAATTGTCCTGAATTCTGCCCGAATTCCACCCGAATTCCCCTGAATCCCCTCTGAATTCCACTGGAACTGTCCTGAATTCCCCTGAATTTCACCTGAATTCCATCTGAATTCTGCCTGAATTGTCCTGAGTCCCGCCTGAATTCCCCCCAAACTGCCCTGAATTCCACATGAATTATCCTGAATTCCCCCCAAAGTGTCTTGAATTCCACATGAATTACCCCTGAGTTCCACCTGAATTACCCCGAGTTCCACCTGAATTCCCCCAATTTCCTCTGAATTCCAGAATTATCCTGAATTTTGCTCAAATTCCCCCCAAACTCCCCCAGATCCCTCCCTCCTTCCCCCCGGGGTGGGACCTTTTATTTTTGCCTGGGGTTTTTTTTTTTTATAATTCCCTTTTTTTTTCCTCCCCCCCCCTCCACAAAAAAAAAAACCCCTTTCAGGATTTCCCGATCTCTTTGTTTCCAGATGAGAAAGTTTTCCCAAGGAGTCTAAAAACTCCGGGGATGAAAATTCACCAGCGCTTTCATTTCTCCAGTGCCCTGAAGCGGATGTCGGTCCTGGCCTCCTACGAGCGCGGCCCCGGCGCCCAGCTCGCCTTCGTCGCCGCCGTCAAGGGCGCGCCCGAGACCCTGCGGCCCATGGTGAGGCATTCCCGGGAAAAACACACGGAATTCCACCCCCACCGGGGCGGGGGGCGAGGGAGGGGCGGGAAGAGGAGGTTGGAGTCGGAATTCCTGAGGGATGGAGGGTTGGGTGGGGAAGGGAAGGGACAGGGGGGTGGGAACAGAGGGTTTGGGGTGGGCGGGGGATCATCCCAAAATCTGTGGGATGGGCAGGGGATCAGATGGACAGGGGATCATCCCAGAGTCTATGGGATGGGCAGGGGGTCAGATGGACAGGGATTCATCCCAGAGTCTGTGGGATGGACAGGGGATCATCCCAGAGTTTGTGGGAAGGAAAGGATGGGGACTTGTCCCAAATTTTGTGGGAAGGGCGAGTGACTAATCCCAGAGTTTTTGGGAAGGACGGGATGAGGGACTTGTCCCAGGGTTTGTGGGAAGGACAGGTGACAATCCCAGAGTCTCTTTTCTCCTGTTTTCCCCCCTTTTTCCACAAAAAGCTCAAATCTGCTCCTGGATTCCCTCGGAAACTCCCTGAATCCCGTGTTTTTCCCTCCTTTTTCCCAGTTATCCCAGTGTCCCAGCAACTACCACTCCGTGCACCGGGAGATCTCCCACGAGGGCGCTCGGGTCCTGGCCCTGGGCTACAAGGAGCTGGGACACCTCACCCACCAGCAGGTACCTGGATCCTTCCCAGCCTTCACATCCAGGGAAATGGGATTGCTGGCAGCAGGGCTGGGAAGAGAGGGACTTTTTTGGGGATGTGGGCACCCAAATCTGCTGATAAAATCGGGATTTTCTGGGAAAACCACCCCCCAGCTGTGAGTTTTGGGGTGTTGTGGATCCCTGTTCCCTGCGGGATTCCCGGTTTCCTGCTCATGAAGCAGGATCAGGTCTTTCCTTGGAACACCTGGAGAGGTTTGGCATGGAATTCCTTGGCCAAGAGCCTGGTTTTAATTGGGAATGAGGAGCTTCTTGTGCCAAGAAAAGCCCTTTTTGAGCAGCTGGAGCCATTCCAGGGGTTCTCTGGTGTTCCCAGGGGGTCGTTTAACTTCAGGGAATGACCTGTTGGAAAAGCCAGGTGCTGTTCCCAGGTGTTCCAAACGGTTCTTCCCTTGGCAGGTGCGGGAGATGAAGAGGGAAACCTTGGAATGTGACCTGAGGTTTGTGGGATTCATCGTGGTCTCGTGTCCCCTCAAAGCCGACTCCAAATCCGTCATCAGGGAGATCCAGAACGCTTCCCACCACGTGAGGACGGGCAGAATTCCAGGGAAAAGGGGGCTGGTCGGGTGGGAAAAGCCCTGGGAGGTCGTGGAGCCCAACCATTCCATGGGCACCACTGAACCTGTCCCAGGTGCCACTTCCAGGGGATTGGGAGCCCCTGGAGTGAGGGAAAAGGGGGAAAAGAGGGAAATGCTGTGGATGTGGGGTTGGTTTTGGGGTGGGATAACGGGACAAGGCCCTTCCCTGGGGGGCTGCACCTCGGGGGGGTTGGGACCTGCACCCGCTCCAGGCAGGAATTTTGTTGGTGCCTCTGGAATTCCCAGAATTCCCTCTGCCCTGTCCCTCAGGTGGTGATGATCACGGGGGACAACCCCCTGACCGCCTGCCACGTGGCCAGGGAGCTGCACTTCCTGCAGAAGGAAAAGACCCTCATCCTGCAACCTCCGGCTTCCAAAGGTGCCTGGAACGGGATTTGGGATGGGCCGGGGGGAAGGGGCCGAAATGGCTCCAAAACAGGGTCAAAATAACTCCAAAATCTGGCCAAAATATCTCCAAAATAGGGTCAGAATAACTCCAAAATCAGGCTCAAAGTAACTCCAAAATCAGGCCAAAATATCTTCAATATAAGGCCAAACTAATTCCGAAGTGAGCCCCAAATATCTCCAAAATAAAGCCCAAATAACACCAAAATAGGGGCAAAACCCACAGAAAACCCCACACTAAAAAAAACCCCGAACGCACCAGAATAAGCCCAAAAACCCACCAAAAGCCCCCAAAATAAGACCCAAAAAAACCACAAAAACCCACCCAAAAAAAAAAGACCCAACCCCACCCAATCAACCCCCAAACAACCGGGAATTCCCGCTTTTCCCAGCGCTGGGACCTGGGAGGGGCGGGACGCTCCTGCCGCTCCGGCTGATCCCAAGGCTGCTCCCTGTTCCCGCAGGCTCCCCGTGGCAGTGGGAATCGCGGGACGGGGCCGTGGTGCTCCCGGCGTTCCCGGAATGCCAGCGGGAGCTGACGGAGCCCTTCGACCTGTGCGTGACCGGGGAGGGCCTGGAGCACCTCCGGAGCGGGAACCGGGAGCGGCTGCTCCGGCTCATCCCGCACATCCGCGTCTTCGCCAGGGTCGTGCCCAAGCAGAAGGTGAGGGGGGTGGGAGGGGTTATCCCGGGGAATTCCCAACGTTTGGGGCTGTGGATGGAAAAGCAGGGTGTCCCCGTTGTGATCCTGGAGAGCCCTGAGCCCATTCCAGCTCGGAATTCCCAAAATCTGGAGTCTGTGAGGGAGGCTCAGGGTGTCCCTGTTGTTGTCCTAAAGAGCCTTGAGCCTGTTCCAGCTCTGAATTCCCAAAATCCAGAGCTTTTGGAGTATAGGGATGATGCTCAGGGTGTCCCTGCTGTCACCCTGAACAATCCTGAGCCTGTTCCAGCTCAGAATTCCCAAACTTTGGAGCTTTTAGGAGCCTGGGTGTGAGGCTCCGGATGTCCCACGTGATCCTAAAGATCCCTGAGCCCCTTTCCAGCTCTGAATTCCCAACGTTTGGGCCTTTTCCCACCAGGAATTCGTGATCACCACCCTGAAGAGCCTCGGCTTCTCCACCCTCATGTGCGGGGACGGCACCAACGACGTGGGGGCCCTGAAACACGCGGATGTGGGTGAGAATTCCCGGGATTGCCCCAGACTCCCGGGGTTTTCCAGAGTGCCAGGGCTGGGAATCCACAGGAATTCAGATACAGAGGGATTTCTCTGCTCCTGGAATCGCACGCCAGCAGGAATCGGCTCCAAACGCTTTTTGTAGGAGGATTCTCCTGGGTTTTTTCCCTGAATTCCCTGATTCTCCCTACTTTTTTGTCCCTAAAATCCCTCCCCAGTTCCCTCATTCCCCCTACTTTTCCTCCCTGAAATCCCTCCTCAATTCCCTGCTCCAGTTGCAGCCACCGACCGTGTGGAAAACCCAAGGGATTTACGGCCCTTTTTTCCCTGTTTTCCCCCCTTTTCCAGGAGTGGCCCTGCTGGCAAACGCTCCCGAGAGGATTCCTGAGCGGAAGAAGCGGCCCCGGGACGGCCCCGGGGACGGGAGAGCCGGAATTCCGGCGGCAGGAGTCGGGAATGTGAGGCCCACGTCCCGGGGAGCCAAGCACAGGGTCCTGTCCCAGCGGGAGGAGCAGCTGGCCATCCACAGGGTGCGATTCCAGGGGGGTTATC
>NW_021939155.1:39507-41140 GCF_001715985.3 Manacus vitellinus
TTTGGGCAGGAAGGGACCTTAAATCCCAGCCCGTGCTGCCTCCAGGGGCACATTCCATGGGCCAGGTTGCCCCCAACCTTGGGATTCTGCTCCCGAGGGGGAATTCCTGCAGCCACAGTGGAATTCCTGCAGCCCACGGACACCGCTGGGATCTGGAGCCTTCCCAAGGCATCCCAGCCCACCCCGCTCCCTGTTTTTTCCCCCCATTCCCAGCCTTTGAAGACCCTTTCCAAGGAGAGGCCCCTTCCCAACATCTTCAACCTGTACACGGTGCTGACGGTGCTGCTGCAGTTCCTGGTGCACTTCCTGAGCCTCGTCTTCCTGTACCGGGGGGCCCAGGCCCGGAGCGAGCCCAGGTGAGCCCCCATTCCCAAAAAACCCCGGTCATCCCCAATTCCTGCCGGGAATTCCAGGCCCGGAGCAGGCCCAGGTGAGCCCCCATTCCCAAAAAACCCCAGTCATCCCCAATTCCTGCTGGGCAGGAGCGGGGAGAGAGGGAGCAGTGGGAATGTGCTGCGGGTCTGGGAATGTTCCCCTGGAGAAGGATCCAGGGAGAGCTTCCAGCACATTCCAGGGGCTCCAGGAGAGCTGGAGAGGGACTCGGGACGAGGGATGGAGGGACGGGACACAGGGAATTCTGACCCTGGTGCTTCCCTGTTCCTCCAGCACCTGCTGGGGACAACCTGCTTTGTTCCCCAGGAAAACTGGGATCAGGGGGGTTCCAGAGGTCATTCCTCATCCGCATTCCTGGGGTGTTTTCCCGCTGCAGGGAGGAGGAATTCGTGGATCTGAGCAAGGAATTCGAGCCGAGCCTGGTGAACAGCACCGTGTACATCCTGTCCATGGCCATGCAGATGGTCACCTTCGCCATCAACTACAAGGTGCCCGGAGATCCAGGGAACATCCCTCGGGATCAGCCCCCGGGATCCACCATCCCACCCCATTCCCTGCTCAGGAATCCCAAAATCCCTGAAATCCTCAGCCCAGCCCTCCTTGAGCTCCCTCGGGAACCTTTTCCAGTGTCCCATTCCCCCCATTCCCTCCCATTCCCCCATTCCCTCTATTCCCTCCCAGTCCCTCCCAGTGCCCCATCCCAAGCCATTCCCTGTCTCCCAGGGCCATCCCTTCATGGAGAGTCTCCAGGAGAACAAGCCCCTGCTCTGGAGCATCGTCCTGTCGGGAATGGCCATCGTGGGGCTCCTCTCGGGCTCCTCCCCGGAGTTCAACGAGCAGTTCGGGCTTGTGGAGATCCCCACCGAGGTAACCCCGGAATTCCGGGGCCGTTCCCGAGGGAAAACGGCCCCCGGAGGGATTTGGATCGGGAATGGTGGTGGCGTTGGAAGGGATGGGACACGACGGGATCCCGGGGGAAAGGGAGGGGGTTTGGGAGCATCCCGTGGGATTTGGGCAGTTTGGGGAATTCCTGGGAAAGGGAATTTTCGGGAATTCCTGGGAAAGGGGGAATCGAAGGGGTGGTTCATCCAGGTGCCATCCCAGGGGTTGTGGAGAGGTGGGAATTTCATGGGATTCCACAGGACCGAGGGCAGGGGCTGCACCGGGATCAGGGGCAATTCCAAGCCCAAATCCAGGCTGGGAAGAGGGTGGACGGAGAAGGAGCCCCGGGAAGGAGGAT
>NW_021939155.1:41558-44013 GCF_001715985.3 Manacus vitellinus
GGGTGTTTCCCCTCTCCCTTCCCATCCCAGGATTCCAGGGGGTGTTTCCCCTCTCCCTTCCCTCCCATCCCATCCCGAATCCCGCTCTCTCCGCAGTTCAAGCTCGTGATCTCCCAGGTCCTCCTGGCTGACTTCCTGCTCGCCTTGTCCGTGGATCGGATCCTGCAGTTCCTGCTGGGGAGCTCCAAGCTCCAAGTGCCTTCCTGAGGGGAATTCCCGACTCCAGAGCCGTGTCCTGCCCTCCCATCCCCGGCGTTCCCGGCGCGGGTTTTCCGCCCCCAAATCCACCTCTGGGAAAGGAAACGGCCGCAGCTTGGAGGTGGTTTGTTCTTTTTTCCAGGACGTGCCGGGAAATTTCTTTGGGGGGGGGGATGTGGGGGAAGTTCTCAAGGAAAATCCTCGAATTTTGATGGAAGATCCACAAATTTTCAAGGAAATACCTTAAATTTTCATGGAAAAAAAATCCTCAAATTTTCAAGGAGATCCCCTCAAATTTAAAGGAAAAACCCTCAAATCTCCAGGAAGCATTTGGGGAATTTGGGAACTAAAATCTCAAATCGAGGTGTTTTGAAAAGTGTTTGGGGCTGGAAAATTCCATGGAAAACCTGGGAATAAATGAGCCCCGAAGCGAGGTGGGAAAGGACATCCCAAAATCCTGGGAACACGCTGGAAAAGGTGATCTGGGGCCTAAAAGTCTGGGATAAACCCTCCCCAGGTGCCGCCCTGTGTTCCCAATCCATGCCAGGAATCCTTGGATAGGTAGAGAAACACGTTTATTTCCTCCTGGAGCAGCTCCAAGGCTCTGGAATTCCCTTTGGAATGTCGCCTGGAAGGGCTCAGGTGCCCGGGGGCAGCCGAGCCGCCGCCGTCCTTTCCACCACAAATCCATAATTGTACTGGGAACACGGGAAAAAAGGGGAGTGAGAACCCTTGGGAATGCACCCAGTGTTCCCAGCACTCCCCCAGCATTCCCAGTATTCCCAGAATTCCAGGGGTGTCACCTCCTGCTCGATGTCAGCGAGGGATTTCACCGTCAGGTCAGCCAGAATTGGCTAAAAAGAGGGGGGGAAATGTTCATTAATGGGATTAAAAGAGGGGAAATATTAATTAATTAGGGGCTGATTATTAATTAGGGGTAATTGATTATTAATTGGGGGGTAATTAATGAAATGAGGGCTGGAGGGACACTCACAGCGGGGCCAGAGCTGAGCTTGGGCTCGAATTTGGGGTGGAGGGCGAAGGGAACTCCGTCCATGGCTGGGAAAAGAGAGGGAAAAGAACCTTTCCAAGTTCCCAAAACACACAATTCATGGAAAAGAGGAGGGAAGGGGACACTTGGCATTGAGAGTGACGTCCAAATTCCAGGAAAAAAATTCCAGGAAAAATCCCAGCCTTCCCCAGGCACAGGGAGGGAGCTGGGAGCCAATTCCCAGGCTCCTCTTTAAGGGATCGTTCCTTAATCCCGGCATTCCAAGGAAAAGCTGTACCTGAGAGGCCGTAGATCCCGGAGGGGTCGGGCAGGGATTCGGGATGGGAGCGGCCTTTGGTGCTGGATGGAGGGGGGGGCCTGGGGGTTTGATGAGAGTCATTAATTAGGGTCATTAATTAGGGAATTAATTGCTCGGGAAGGAGCTCCAGCCCTTGGGAATGGACACCGGGATTGATTCCCAGTCCTGGGATGGGGCAGGTGGGGGCACCTGGGGGGGCTGGAACTGGGATGTACTGGGAGTGACTGGGTCTGGAACTGGGATGTACTGGGAGTAACTGGGTCTGGAACTGGGATGTACTGGGAGTAACTGGGGATGGAACTGGGATGTACTGGGAGTGACTGGGTCTGGAACTGGGATGTACTGGGAGTGACTGGGGCTGGAATTGGGATGTACTGGGAGTAACTGGGGATGGAACTGGGATGTACTGGGAGTAACTGGGGATGGAATTGGGATGTACTGGGAGTGACTGGGGGACTGGAATTGGGGGTCCCTGAGGGTGGTACCTGGGAGGCTGTACTGGGGTCTGTGAGGGGGTCCCTGTGGCTGTACCTGTGGGTCCGTGAGGGGGTCCCTGGGGGTCCCCGTGGCTGTATATGGGGGTTCCTGTGGCCATACCTGGGGGCTGTACTGGGGGTCCCCGTGGCTGTACTGGGGGGGTCCCCGTGGCCGTACCTGGGGGGCTGCAGCGAGAGCTGCTCCATCCCGGTGCTGAGCGGCCTCGGGCCGGGGCTGGGCCGGGGCCCCACCGGCCCCTTCTTGCACCAAATGGCGAAACCCCCCATTTCCCTGGAAAACAATCCCCCGAATTCCCGCGTTGGGGAGGGCGGGACACCAGGGAAAGGGGGGTCGGGGGCTGCGGGACCCCCCCCCGTACCCGATTTTGGTGTAGAGGGGCAGGACTTTGCCCTTGGAGCTGAGCTGCAGCTCCAGCACCGCCGCGGCCCCGCTCGGCTGCTCCAGCTTCA
>NW_021939155.1:46164-48107 GCF_001715985.3 Manacus vitellinus
CTCACCTGGCGGCCTCCTGGGCTCTGTCCTGGTGCTGCTGCAGGAGCTGGTCCCAGGCCTGGCGCTCGGCAGAGAACCTGCGGGGGACAGGGAGGAATGGGGGGGACAGGGGTGACCAGGTGTGTCAAGGTGTGCCCCAGGTGTGTGCCCAGGTGTGCCCCAGGTGTGTCCAGGTGTGCCCTCTGCATCCAGGTGTGTCCCAGGTGTTCCTTTGCACTCCAGGTGTGTCTTGGCTGGTTCCCTCTACGCTCCCAAGAAAACACCCCTGGAATCCCCCTGGGAATAAATGCCCCCCTCTGTGGGGCAGGTGTGCCTTACCTGGCCATGTGCTGCTTCACCTGGGCCACGGGTTCATCCAGAGCCGAGTCCAGGGGATTCCTGAAGCACAGGGAGAGAGTTGGCTCCATGTCAGGGGGACACAACTCCCACCCCTGGCCCTGCTCGGCCTGTGCCAGGGCTGGGGGAACCTTTAATGAAGGGGTTTTCCCCAAAATCCGACCTGCCCCTGCCCCCAGGACGAGCCCTCACCCCTCAGGATCCTCCACACAGTCCCGGAGGGTCCCGTCCTGGTTCAGCCTCTGCACCAACCGCTCCAGCTCCGCCGACAGCGCCTGCACTGCGGGGAAACCAGGGAAGAACCGGGATCAAACCCCACTCTGGAAAACCGGGACAGCCAGAACCCCCCAGGCCCTGCCCTGAGTGGGAAACCAGGGAAGAACCGGGATCAAACTCCGCTCTGGAAAACCAGGACAGCCAGAACCCCCCAGGCCCTGCCCTGAGCCTCCCCAGAAGCCACTCCAAGCTCCTGATTCCGTTGGTTTTAAGGAATTAAGGAAGGAATAACCAAACCCCCGAGGTCACCGCCCGTCTCGGCGCCTCCGTTCGTGGCTCCGTTTCCTGCTCTTGAAAAAACTTAATTCCCAAATTTTCGGGGCGCCCACCCCTTCCAGGAGTCAGATAATCCTAACTGTGAGGGGATCCCAGGGAAGAATCCCTGGTTTTGAGTCTGAAGTGACCCTTTCTGATGCAACAGTCCCAGCTCACCCTTGGCAGCAAAAGCCTCAGGGCTGAATCCCTTCCTCTGCCTCAGGACCTGCTCGAGCTTCTGGGCAGTAAACTGGGGAAAAAAGGGAGAAAACAGGTTTTATCCAAGGAAAATAGGGAAGGTCAGCTTTTATCCCCATCTCCCAACAAAGGGAAGTCAGCTTTTATCCCCGTTTATAACGAAGTTTGTGGGAGGAGAAAGGAATCCCCCCTGTTTGAGGAGCCAGTGATGTGAACCCAACGTGCATTTGGGGAGAAAAAGGGAAAATAAATCACTAAAAAAAAAAAACAAACACCTGGAAACAGGAGAGGATGAGCATGGAGAGACGCTCGCTCTCAGGCAGGTCCAGGCTGATGGATTTGCTTAGCTCTGAAAAATCAGAATAAAGTTGGTTAGGAATAATTAAATTCACAGAAAAGGGTTGGGATGAGCTCAGAAGTTCCCAAAAGCTGTTGTTGGACAGGAATGAGGGGTGCAGGATACAGAAGGAGCAGGGGAAAGGGAGCAAAATGGGAGAAAGAAAGGGAGAAAAGGGAGACAGAGAAAGGGAGAAAAAAGGCGAGAAGAAAGGGAGAAAAATGGGAAAAAGAAAAGGAGAAAATGAGGAAAAAGAAAGGAAGAAAAAGGGGGAAAAGAAAGAGGACAAGTCACATTTAAGGATCAGGACTTGGGGAATAAAAAGGCAGAAGCTGCAAAATCCTCCTGAGCAGAAGCTTCAGTGCAGCATCTCCACTGACCCTCAGATCCCTGGGCCTCCCAGGCCACCTCCCAGGGGGCTACGGGCAGGTTTTAATTTGGGGTAACCCAGTGAGGCCCTGAGGAGGCCGTGGGCACACACCAGTGATGTCCTGGTGCACGGGGGGCAGGGATTTGCGGCGCTTGCTGCCCTTGAGGCTGG
>NW_021939155.1:49457-51400 GCF_001715985.3 Manacus vitellinus
AGTGGAAAAAAGAAAAAAAAAAAGGCTTTGGAAGTTTATTATCTTTGATAAAATCTCAGCTGAAAGGGGCGGACTGTTAACAGCAAATGCACAAACCCCCCTCGTATCCAGGGGGAAATCCCATGGTTCGGCTGGTTTGTGGTGGTCGGGGGCTTTTTCTTTCTTTTTTTTTTCCACTTTTTCACCGGAAAAAGTAAAGCCATTAAATTTTCCAATGTTAAATGACACCGATGGAAGGTCCGACCCACGAGCGACGTCCAGTGAGAGGTTTGGTAAAGCGACGTTCTGATTAATTCGCTAAATCAGTTAAGAAAAGCTGAATTTCCTATACAAAATTACAATACAGAGAACATACAATTACAATACGGGGGTTTAACTGTCAGTAACTATTCACCTAGAACGGAAATCCCAGCGTAAAAAACCTGACAGAAATGAAAATAAATCGATTTTCTTCAGCTGTAAAGCTGGAGACAAAACGCCAAGTTCCAAGAGACACTTCTTTTTTTTCAGGTTCTTACCGTAAAATCCACGTTTTTTTATTAAAAAAAACTGAATTTGGTGAGGGAAATGAAGTTGCTTTAAAACAATTTCAGGTCCCGATGGGGTGAAGAACTCGGCGGTGAGAGGTAGAGGTGTCGCTGCAATCACAATCTATTGGTTTGTTCTGAGGTAATTAATTAATTGTGAGTCAACAATTATATTGGCAAAAGAGCAACATTGACTAATTACACTAATGACCTCTCTCCTCTCATCAGTAGGTCCTAAAAACTTAATTAGAGGCGTCGGAGTTGACGCTGCCCGGGTCTCCGGCAGGTGAGGTGATGGATGAGGGGGTGGTGGGGTCCTGCCAGCTGCCGTTGGCCTGCAGGACATTAAAACACAGAATTCACAGCCAGCTCCATTAAAGGTGGGGCAGGATCGGGGGGCTGGGGAACAAAAGCCCATCTTACGTCGAGGCGCTGCGTCGTGTACAGGGGGGTCCCCACGAGCGGGTCGTACCTGCCCGTCTGGTGGATGACGTGGTGCAGGGAATCCATCTGCAAACCCCACAGAGCGGGGCAGAAAAGGGCAAAAAAGGGTCCTTAAACGGGATTCTTTTCAGTAAGAATTTCAACGGGAATAATAATTTATGTAGGATTTAAATAAGGAAAAAAAGAAGGAAGAACTTCAGTGGTAACTTTAAGTGAGGGTTTCAGTGAGAGGAATTTTAGGAGAAGGATTTTAGATGAAGAACTTGAGAACAAGAATTTCATGAAGGATTTCAAGTTGAGGCTTTAAGGGAGAGTAAGGATTTAAGAACAAGAATTAGAATTTCCATAAGAATTTCCAGAAGAACTCTCTGGTTTTGCTGGCAACTGAGCTGTTAATTTGGGTCTCAGTTAATTTTACATGAATGAATTGATTCATCCCGAATCAAGGACAGAAATCTGGGATTTTCCCATTTTTCTCCATGCTGAAAGTCCCTATTTTTGTTTCCCTTACTGACCTGGGACTGCACATTGGCTCCCACAGGAGAGCTCTGGTAGGAGGTCAGTGACTGCAGGTTTATAAAGGAATCCCCAGAGCTGGTCATCTTAAAAGAGCCAGAGGAAGCTGGGGGGGAAAAAAACAAATAAAGGAATTTTTATTAAAAAAAAAATCAGTTTTTATGAGCAACCAACCCACCAAAAATGGTTCTTCAACGAGTCCCACGTGAGTCGGAGAGAAAAACAAATCCCACTGTGGTGTCAAGGGGCAGAATTCCACGTTGATTATCAGGAGGGATAATTGGGGTTCTCAGGAGGAATAACTGGGATTCTCAGGAGGGATAAGTGGGATTCTCAGGAGGGATAATTGGGGTTCTCAGGAGGGATAACTGGGGTTCTCAGGAGGGATAACTGGGGTTCTCAGGAGGGATAAGCAGGGTTCTCAGGAGGGATAACTGGGGTTCTCAGGAGGGATAA
>NW_021939155.1:52619-58556 GCF_001715985.3 Manacus vitellinus
GTACCCCAGCAGTTATACTGTGGAATGAGTCCATTTCTATCTCAGATTCCCAATCTCTGCCCTGCCCCAGCAGTTACACTGTGGAATAAGGACATTTCTGTCTCACATTCCCACTCTCTCCCCCAGGCCCGGGCCGTACCTGGCGTCCAGGAAGCGGGAGCGCAGGATCATGACGGCCTCGCAGGTGCTCTGCTTCAGCTGCATCTGGATGGTGCTGAACTTGCCGTGGATGATGCTCACCATGCGCTCGATCTCCTTGGGGGAGATGGGCCTGGTCCGGCTCTGCTCCCGCAGCAGGTTCATCACGTGCGTGGTGAACTCGCTGCAGGCCTGGGGACACAGGGATTTGTGGCGGCAGCCCCTGCACTCGCTGCCCCGGCGCCAGAGCCCCCCCAAAGCTCCAGAGGAGTCTCTTCAGCTGGATTCTACTCTTTTACAAAACTCCACACAGGTACGAGCCGGCCCTGCTCTCTATTTGAGGTGCACTCCCTCCAGCTCGGCCTTTCCAGAGTCCAGCCTGTCCCTGTCCTGGCCTCGGAGCCCACGGCAAAGGGGAGGGGAGGGGAGGGGGCAAAGGGTCATTTGGGTTGGGAGGATAAAAACTCTTCCATGCAGAAAGATCACCTGTTCATATTTCTCTAGCTCAGAGTGGTAAATCTGTCGGATCTGGGACAGCTTGGCCCTGTAGTCAGAGTGCTCAATGCTATTGTCATTGGGACAGCCACCTGATGCCGCTGCTCCCGCCAGCGCTCCAACTCCTCCTCCTCCTCCTCGGCCTCTTTTCTCCGGCCCGGACACCCCCTCTGCCAGCAGCATGTTATCGAGCCTCATGAGCTGAGCATCCGGCGGGTCCTCCTCCTGGATACCGCGGATACTCAGCACTGCGGGGATAAAAAAATGGGATAAAATGGGAACTGGGATACTCAGCACTGCGGGGATAAAATGGGATAAAATGGGAACTGGGATACTCAGCACTGCGGGGATAAACAAATGGGATACTCAGCACTGGGGGGATAAAAAAATGGGATACTCAACACTGTGGGGATAAAAAAATGGGAGTTGGGATACTCAGAACTGCAGGGGTAAAATGGGAATGGGATACTCAGCACTGCGGGGATAAAATGGGAATGAGATACTCAGCACTGCGGGGATAGAATGGGAGTTGGGATACTCAGCACTGCGGGGAGAGAGAGAGATGGGAAATGGGAGATGGGGTAAAGTGGGAATTGGGATACTCAACACTGCAGGGACAGAGAGACGGGAGAGGGAGTTGGGATAAAAGGGGAGTTGGGATAAAAGGGGAGTTGGGATAAAAGGGGAGTTGGGATAAAAGGGGAGTTGGGATAAAAGGGGAGTTGGGATGAAATGGGATTTGGGATAAAAGGGGAATTGGGATAAAATGGGATTTGGGATACTCAACACTGNAAAAATGGGATAAAATGGGATAAAATGGGATACTCAGCACTGCGGGGATAAAATGGGATAAAATGGGAACTGGGATACTCAGCACTGCGGGGATAAAAAAATGGGATACTCAGCACTGTGGGGATAAAAAATGGGATACTCAACACTGTGGGGATAAAATGGGATAAAATGGGAACTGGGATACTCAGCACTGTGGGGATAAAACGGGATAAAATGGGAACTGGGATACTCAGCACTGCGGGGATAAAATAATGGGAGTTGGGATACTCAGCACTGCAGGGATAAAATGGGATTGGGATATCAGCACTGTGGGGATAGAATGGGAATGGGATACTCAGCACTGCAGGGACAGAGAGAGATGGAAATGGGAGATGGGGTAAAGTGGGATTTGGGATACTCAACACTGTGGGGACAGAGAGACGGGAAAGGGGAGTTGGGATAAAGTGGGAATTAGGGAACTCAGCACTGCAGGGCAGGGGAAGGGGAGGAAATGGGAATTCCCAAAACAGGAGGAGGCTCCGGGGTGGCTCCGAGGTGAGTTGATTATTTCAAAAATTCGTGGCTTTTCTACCTCGTTATGGAACTAAAATTCTATTTAATTTGAGAAATTCGGTGGGAATTCTGGTTTTTGGTGTCACCTCCTCATCTGAACCTGCAGCCAAACCCCTCCTGAAGCTCCTCTGCAGCTCCAGCTGCAGCTTAATTGGATGTCGCTTGTCTAATTATGCTAATTATGCTAATTAGCCATTAGTTATCATCAATTACACGTCAGGGTGGGGCTGGGAAGGGGGTGAAAAGCCAGGCACTGGTTCCAGTAAGTCCCGAGGAACTGGAAAGGGGTTCCCACCCCCTCTGGGATCATTAATGGCACTCCCAGCCTAATAACTCCAATTTTTAATTAATTAATAAACTGAGAAGTGAGTTTTTTCACTCCAAACTACCAATTCAGTGAATTTATTTACAGAAACCCCCCAAATCTGACACAGTCAGGGACTGTTCCTAAACCCTTGTGCCAAATCCTTCGGGCCTGGATCCCCAAAACCCCTCCCCAGTCCACCCTTTTCATGGAATTTTAAGGAAACCCCCCCGTGGGCCGATCCTCGTCAGGGATGGCAATAATTAAGAGGGAGGAAAATGAAATTGCCCATCATTTCTAATTAACCTGTAATTAAAGCGCGGCCCAGGCGAAGGGGCCGCGGCCTCGCCGGGTATGCAAATGCAATCAGTGCCTTTGCATCTCATTAATTAGGGAGCTGGCTGGGCCCAGACCGAGGCTCCTGCTCCACGGTTTCCCTTTTCCAGGAGCCAGAAAGGCAGGAAAGGGGGAGAAATGGGGGGGTGGGGGTGGAAAACCCCCCCGGTGGGAATCAAAACGGCCTCGGCAGGGGGAGAATGAGCCAAAAACTGGCATATTTGGGCAAAAATAATGAAAACCTGGTTATTTTGGGGCAGAAATGAACCAAAACCCGACATATTTCAGCCAGAAATGAACTAAAATTTGATGTATTGGGGCCAGAAATAAATCAAACTGCTGTTTTAGGGCCAGGAATGAACCAAAACCTGACCTATTAGGGCCGATTTCCTCCAAGAACCAACCCCATTTCCCACTGAATCTGCATTTTCCAGTGTTCCCAAATCCCCCTTTCCTCCCTAAACCAGTTATTTGTCAACCTTTGTCTCTTCCTACCACAATTTTGGCCCCAATTCGTTCAAGAGAAAAAAACCAAAACCAAAAAATAAAACCATGGCAGCATTATTCTGGATTTTGGAGAGATCCAGCAAAAAAGCCCCAAAGGGAACAAACCCCAAATTATGGATTTTTCACATAAAAACAACCCAAACACTTTGTTTTCCCCCCATGCAAGAAGCCTAAAAATCAACAAAAAAAACACCTTAAAAAAGACCATTAAGCAAAAAAAAAAAAAAAAAAAAAAAAATCTTTGTTTTGTGAAATCCCTGAGGGAAAACAGGGAACGGGTTAAATGGGAGGAAACGTGGGATTTTGGGGCAAAATGAGGCTGAAAAAGGGCACCAACACACCTGTTTTCTCCTTGATCTCACACAGGACACTGAACAGGGCTGGTTTCATCCTGTGGCAGTTCAGGGCGTGTTTCCTGGGGGAAAAAAGGAGGGAAAATGAGCCCAAATCCACGGAAAAAAGCCAAGAAAAGCTCGGGGATGGCAGGTCAGTGAGGGAAGTGAAGGAAGGGATGGGAAAATCCTGGTGATTCTGTCATTAAAGTTCGTTTCCTCAGGAGGGAACCGGGCTGAAAACACACAGCCTTTAAAAATTCCAAGTTTTGGCCAGTTTTGGGAACCACCACGTGCCTTTGGTGCTATAAAAAGTGCAATTTTAAATGTATATTCAATATATTTTAATAGATAGACATGTTTATAAGTGTATTTGTGAATAAGTTTGTAATTTGGGGGCAACTCTCACCAGAAAACAACGGGAAACCCCCCCTGGATGGAACACACCTCAAAAAGTCTCCTGTGCTGCTCCCGAGCCCTTTTCCAATCCAGAACTAATATTTAAATCAGATTTCTGGCTCAGTTTCACCACATTTTTTTATATAAAACACCGTTTTCCAGCGTTTTCGGGGTCGCCTTCCCTGGGAAACGGGCGGGAGGGACCCCCCGGATGTGACACCCACCTAAAGGGTCCCTTCGGCCTCTCCCGAGCCCCCCTTTGGAATCCACAAACGCGATTCCAATCCCTGGGTTTCGGCGCCTTTCTGACCCAAACCCCGAGCCGAACGCCCCGGGAAGGGCCCGAATCCAGGCTCTCCTCCCGCCCCCATCCCAGAGGCTGCTCCGGCCCCTCGGGCGAGCCCCAAACCGCGGGATTTCCCCCCAAATCGGGGCCGAGCGCGGCCCCCCCGAGCCCGGCGGGGAGAGAACAAAGGCTCGGGAGCTCCGGGAGGGAGCCCATTGTCCTCGGCCGAGCGGGGAAAACCGGGAAGCGCGGGGAGAATTCCCGGGCCCCGGGTGGGAACGAGCGGCGTTGGGGTCCAAACCCCGGCGGTAATTAATAATTAATCACCGCGGCCGCGGCGGCGGCGTCACGCGGGAGGCTCGGCCCCGCCGGCTCCCATCCCTGCCCAGCCCGACTCCCGGGCAAGTTTCCAGCTTGGATCTTCCAAATCCCCGGCGTGGGACCCCCCGAAATCCGCCAGGGGTTAAAATAACACCCGAAACCCACATTTTCAGTGTGAAATATTGAAGTGGATTCCCCACAAATGCGGCAGCGCAGCAGCATCGACCCGGCTCGTCTCGGGGTAAAAACTCCCCAAACCCAACCAACTTCCTGCCCACGAAGCAAAAAACCTGATTTTTCCACGTATTTCCGTGAATTCCCACGAAAATGCACCAGAGGGGCTGTAACATTTGGGGCCCAGCTGGAGCGGGAGGGCGGTTTTGGGTCAATATCGAAGGGATTTGGTTGAACAACCAAAGCTCAGCCTTCAACCTACTCGAAACTAAAACTCCCAACAAGCTCAGAATGGTCTCAAATAGCAATAATTGTCCTCAATATTCCACGCCTCTGGAATGCCCCAGGGGAGCTGCAGGTGAGGACAACACCAGGAAAGAGACAAAAAAAGTCAAGTTTTGGGGGAAAAGTGACAGTTCCACACCTGCCCCGCTCGGGTTCCGCCGCCCCACGGAGCCACACTTGGAAAGGAACCCAAAGAGCCACATTTCAACCCAAATTGGGAGGGTTTAGAGGGCAAAGCTGCTCCTCATGTTCACGTGAATCCATCCAGTCCCCTGGAATTTGGTGATAGCAACCGGCACACCCAAAACTGGCCAAACTTTGGGGGCAGATTAATGGAAACGGGCGGTTTTATCACGCCGGGACATCCCCCAACACCCAACCACAGGAAAAGCACAGGGGTGGGAGGGGAATAGGCCCCAAAAGCCCGTTTTGGTGGGATCCAAACCACCTCCCTTGTGGAGGAGCCGCTAATTAGGGGGAGGTAATGAGCTGGTTCCAGCCTGGGGCTGCAGAACCCACCGATCCCGCTCCTTGCCAGGCCGGTGGTGACGTCCGGGGGCGGTTTTCCCGTTAAATTGAGGAATTCCAGGTGGGGGTGAGGGATGAAGGATCCCCCCCGTGTCCCCAAACCTGGGGGTCTGCAGCCCCCCCACCCCTTCCTGGTCAAACTTCACCCCCCAACACCTCCAGATTCCCTGTTCCCGGTGCCTTTTCCCCATTCCCAGTGGTTTCCCCCCATTTCCAGTGGATTTTGCTCCCATTCCCAGTGTCTTTCCCCCATTTCTAGTGGGTTTCCCCCTATTCCCAGTGGGTTTCCCCCCATTCCCAGCGGTGTCAGGGGGGACAACCCCATTCCCACCGGGAATGTTGACACCCCCCGGGGGCAGCCCCTCGGACGCCGTTACCGGGGAATTCGCGGTGAGCAGCGGGAGCATCCTCCCGCCCTGGGAATAGCGGGAACACCGGGAATAGCGGGAACACCGGGAATAGCGGGAAATCCCCCCCGCTCCCCTGCC
>NW_021939155.1:59295-66723 GCF_001715985.3 Manacus vitellinus
CCCCCCGTGGGGTCCCATCCCCCTCCACCCCAGTCCCACCCATATTTTATTCCAGTTCTCCACATCCAACTCTTTCTTTTCTAAAACCCAGGGCAAAACCATTTATTCCGGGAGTCTCTGGGACACAGAGGTGGGAAGGATATTCCAAGGCTTCCAGTCAGTCCAGGAGACCTGTCACCTCCCCACAGCCCCTGCCTGGCTCTGCTCTGCAACAAAGAAACCCTCCAGAAAGTCGTGTTCTCCTCAAGTGGCCGCTCTGGGGGCTGATCCTTGCGCAAAAACAGGATGTTTGATTAAAGAAAACACCCTGAAATTATAAATTTCGATGACATTCCGGCGCCACGTGGAAAACAACTCCCCCTGCATTTCACACCGGCACATCCACAGCGGCTGAGGTTTAACCATGTGAAAGGGAAGGAAAGCTGGAGGATTATTCCCAGTTCCTGAGAATATTCTGGATGTTCTCCCCTCCAGACACAGCCCCAGAACCGACACCGACCGTTCACATCCCAGGAGAGGGGTTGCCATTAACGAGGATTCCCAGTTTCTCTGCAGGGAGGAAAACGGGCCTGGGGCAGATCTGAGGCGTTGTTTGAGCGTTAAGGTACAAAAACTGCACGTTAAAAATCCTGACTGCCTCGGAATGTGACCTCGAGCTGCCCCAGAGGGATTTCCAGGGAGCAGAGGGCTGGTTTAATGGGAACATGACTCACTCCACACCCGTGAGCACATGGTATCACTTAGCAGAGCACAAACACAACTGCAGCTCCTCAGCCCCTCTCCAGCTCAGCAAGGAATTCCGTGCTCCCAAACATCCTCCCGAAGCCTGGAACGCTCCGAAATCCAATTAAAAAAACCCACTTGGGAAAGCAGGGATCTGCTTCTCAGGAAGCAATTTGCAGGGATTCCCCTCAGAGGAGGCTTAGAGGGATAACCAGCTTTGGGAAGCAGGTGGGACACAGCCCGGGTCAGGGATAATACTGAAGGACCGAGGAAACACTTTGCTTGCCGAGAGAAATTCCCGTCCCGCACCTCTGGACGCCGCCACACCGACTCAACCCCTCGTTAAAAAGAGTCTTTAATGAGAATCCCCCTCCGAGGTCCGTGAAACCACCTCGTCCTTCGTCCTCAGCGAGTCTTCCCGGGGGGGACCGTCCGTGCCGGAGCTTTCGGGACGCCGGAGAGCCCGGCCCGGCCCCCCGCGGGAGCGGGACAGCTGCGGGGCTCGGGGCTAGATGGAGGAGTCGACGGTGAAGTGGCCGTTGTGCGAGAGGGTGCCGCGGTCGGCCGTGTTCAGCTTGACCACGGTGGGCGTGTACTTGGAGTTGCGGGGGCACGGGAAGCACAGGATGCGGCGGAAGGTGCTCCTCATCTCCGTGTCGCGGTACGAGTAGACGATGGCGTTGATGAGGGAGTTGATCTCGGCCAGCAGCAGCACGTACTTCTCCACCGCCAGCACGTTGCAGCTCTTGCAGCCCAGCCCGTCCAGGAGCAGCACGACCTGCCCGGGGGTCCAGCAGATCACAAAGGCACCTGGGAGAGAGGTAAAACGGGGAAAAACAGGGGTAAAGTGAGGGGGAAGTTGGGGGAAATCAGGGGGAAAACAGGGGAAAGTCGGGGAAGAATCAGGGGGAAATCAATGGAATCACAGGAATCTTGTGAAAAAAGTCACCCCACAGCTCCAGAGAGCAGGGAATGTCACCTCCCAGCCCTCCCTGCTGTCACCTCCCCACCCCACAGAGCCCAGGGTGGGGCATTAAAGTGTCATCTGGACTGAGCTGAGCACACGGACTCAGTAAATCCACGTCCTGAAACTGCTGAGTTCCTCAGCACCCAACCCAAACCACCACCCAGCCCACAACCCCACAGCCCCAGACACCAGGGAACAGCATGTCACTTCCCTCACTTCCCTGTTGTCACCTCCCCACCCCACAGAGCCCAGGGCAGGGCATCGAAGCATCATCTGCACTGGGCTGAGCTGAGCACACAGGTCCTGAAACTCTTGGGTTCCTCTTCAGCCCAACCCAAATCACCACCCAAACCACCACCCCACAGCTCCAGACACCAGAGAAGCAGAACCTCACTTCCCTCACTTCCCTGTTGTCACCTCCCCACCCCACAGGGCCCAGGGGGAGGATTAAAACATCGCTTGGATTGAGCTGAGCACACGGACTAAGTAAATCCACATCCTGAAACTGTCCAGTTCCTCAGAACCCAACCCAAACCACCACCCAAACCACCACCCCACAGCTCCAGACACCAGGGAATGTCACCTCCCCACCCCACAGAGCCCAGGGCGGGGGACCAGAGCATCCCTTGGACTGCTCAGAGCCCGTGGACTCACTCAGGATGATGGTGACCGTCTTGACCAGGCTGATCATGGTCTCCTTGTAGCGGGGGTGGAAGCTGGTGTGCTTGGACATCCTGGTCATCTTCCTCTTGACGTAGATGAAGATGTGCGTGTACACCACCACCATGATGAGGAAGATGACGAGGTTGGAGATGGCCCAGAAGGTCAGGTAGCTCCTGCTGTAGAGGGGGGCCATGCTGGAGCACTTGTCCAGGGCGCAGAGGCAGTGCCAGCCGTAGGAGGGGATGAGCCCCAGCAGCAGCGCCGTGACCCAGATGCAGAAGATGAGGATGGTGACGCGCTGGTTGGACATCTTGCTGTGCAGCTGCATGGTGAACACCGTCTGGTGCCGCTCCACGGCGATGGCCAGCAGGTTCACCACCGAGGCCGTCAGGCTGGTGTCCAGCAGGCTCTGCCGGATGAACCAGGTCTTGAGGGATAGCTCGGCCGTGCGGGGGCCCGTGTGGAACATGAGGAACATGTAGGCGATGCCCGCGAACAGGTCGGCGGCCGCCAGGTTGCCCAGCAGGTAGTAGATGGGGTAGTGGAAGCGGCGGTTGATGACGATGGCCGTGATGACCAGCAGGTTGGTCAGCAGCACGATGACGCTCACGGTCAGGCCCAGGGCCACCACCAGCACGTCCTTGGTGCGCCAGTACGTGGTCAGCTCCTTGCGGGAGTTGTTGTAGAAGAAGCCCACGGTCTCGTTGTAGAAGCAGTGCCTCATGGCGGCGGCCCTGGGGGGGACAGGAGGGTTGGGGACACCTCAGGGGGACACGGCCGGGGGGGCAGAGCCCTGCAGGAGGGCTCTTGGCAGGGGTGGGGCCTGGAACAACCACAGGGTGGATGGGAGAGAGCTTGGAACACTGGAACAACCGCAGGAGGGATGGGACAGGGAGGAGCTTGGAACATTCAGGAACAACCACAGCATGGATAGGAGAGCTTGGAACACCCAGGAACAACCACAGGGAGGAGCTGGGAACACCCAGGAACAACCACAGGAGCAACAGGAAAGTCCTCAGCTGTCCCCAGAGCCCTCAGCTGCCCCCAGAGTCACCCTGAGGAGGCAGCAGGACCTGGAAGGCTCCTGGGAGGAGGTTGGATCTGCCAGATCTGATGAGGGAATGTCCCGGCCCGGCCCACGGGACAGACTAAACTGTTGTGGTTGTCCCAGACGTGATGCTTCAGAAATGTGAAAACAAAGAGGGTTTATCAGCCAGTTCCTAAACATTCTCCCCCCCCATGGAGGCTGAGGCTCCACAGCTGCTGCTGCCCCAGGAATGCTCTGGGAGCACCAAAGCTCAGCCTTCCTGGGCAGTTTTGCTGCTTAAAGCCCAACAGAAGCCACGGCTGCTTCCAGACACTGCTCCATGTGCTGGTCCTTCCTGAACAGGTGGGGGCTTCCCAAACTCTGCCCGAGGCAAAGAGAGGGATGGGAACGGCCCCTCAGCCCTGGAGAGTGAATGGCAGCAATAAATGAGGACACACAGCCATGGGGTGGATCTCTGCAAGAGCTGGGCCATCCAGGACATTTTGGGACCACATGGACTGTGTGGGATCATGGAATCGTGGAATGGGCCGGGTGGGAAGGGACCTTAAAGCTCATCCTGTCCCACGGGCAGGGACACCTTCCATGGCTCAGGTTGCTCCAAGCCCCATCCAAACTGGCCTTGGACACTTCCAGGGGTGAAGCAGCCACAGCTTCTCTGGGAATTCCATCCCAGCCCCTCCCCACCCTCTCAGGGGGGGGATTTCTCCCCAATATCTGCCCTAAACCTTCTGTTTTCTGGTTTAAAGTCACCTGTGCAGCGAGGGAAGCGACTCCCTTCTTCCCAGCCAGCTCTGGATTGAGGCTGAAGCCCCAAAAATCCCCAAATTGGGTGGAAAAACCGTATAGAAAAAGCTGTTTGAGGCTCCTCACGTTTCTTTGACACCCAGGGCCGTGCTGGGAGCAAGACCTGACAAGCCTCCGGTGTGGATTCCAGCAGGAAGAATCCATTCCCAAAGCTGCAGCTTCCTGGTCCCTGAGGAGCCGAGCACGAGCAGCAGGGAAAGGTAAGGATATTTCACCCCCCAGCCTCGGGTTTTACACCTGGGAATCAACAGGGTTTTGCTCCAGCGGGAGAGGACCCAGCCCATGGCAGGGGGTGGAACCAGAGGAGCTTCAAACAGTTCCCTTCCCATCCAAACCATTCCATGGTTGACTCGTCCATAAAAAAAAAAAAAAAGGCAGGAAAAACACAGCCCGAGGGATGAGAACCCGCTGATCCCACCCCACAGATGTTCCTGCTCCTTCCCTAACCCAGAGCCTGGAAATCTCAAGTCAGGCCTGGCTTTGGTCCCACAGGGATGGGCAAACCCGGCCCGGAGCCTCCGGAGGTGCCGAAAAATGACACGGATTTTCCTTCCCCTGGAGAGTTGTGCACATGAATCACCGGCTCTGCCCGTCCCCGAACATCCACTCGGGAAGCTGAGCCAGGGGAGGGTCAGGCTGGGTATTTGGGAGAGGTTTCCATCCAGAGGGTGGTCGGGCACTGGGAACAGGCTCCCCAGGGATCGGTCATGGCTCCAAGGCCGCCAGAGCTCCAGGAGTGTTGGGACAACAGGGACAGGGTGGGATTTTGGGGTGTCCTGAGCAGGGCCAGGACTTGGACTTGATAACCCTTGTGGATTCCTTCCAACTCAGGATATTCCATGATTTTAGAGCTCAGGGAGCATTTGGATAACACCCTCAGGCACAGGGGGGGATTTTGGGGTGTCCCGGGCAGGGATTGGACTCGACGACCCTTGTGGGTCCCTCCAGCTCAGGACATTCCACGATCCTCCTCATTTCGGAGAAGGCAGCAGGAACACAACTGTCTCCAAACAGGGAGGAACCCCCGAGTGCCTGAGTCAGCCCCGCGTTAATCACCCCGAAACCCAAACCCCGCTCGGGGCCCTCCCGTTCCCGAGCTCTGCAGGCAGAGGAGACTCCAGGGCTGCGTTTTCCGGGACGCTCCGACCGGAGCCCTCGGAGTAGCAACAGGGATCGTTCCGGGCTTATCTGCGGCACCGCACCCACCTGGGTTGTGCAAACAAGGAGCCGAGCCAAGAAAACCCCATTGTACCTGCAGCTGAACTTTTGATCCCGCTGCCTCCTCCGACACCCCCCGAGGGGAGAGCTGGACACCCGGGATGGGCCACTCAGAAAGCTGCTGAGCGGGGAAATATCGCCTTTCATAAACATTGGAGGGGGGAGAAGGAAAAGGGGAGGGGAGGAGTCAGGCTGCCCCGGGGGGGGATTTTAGGCGGGCTGGGCCTGTGTAGCAAGCCCGTCTTCCCTCTTTTCCTCAGCTCGTGGGATGTTTGTGGACCCGGAGCCGAGCGGGAGTCGCGCGGTCCCGATGGAATGGGAGGGACGGGAGGAGCCTGCGGTGGCCTGGCAGGTAACCGGGAGCGTTCTGGCTGGAATGTGGGGAGCTGGAGGAAGGACGAGGAGGGGAGGAAAGCCCTGGCAGAGGAGGAACGCTGTGAATCACGACAGGTTGACGAGCACCTTCCCAGGGTGTTCCCGGGCAGGTACGGGATCAAGGCCGGGCCATTCACATACAGAACAGCTTCCTCTCCATGTGCAACAGCCCCAAATCGCTGGAGTTCAGGAAGTCACAGAATCACGAACGGTTTGGGTGGGAGGGGACATTTTAAGGTCACCTCGTTCCACCCCCTGCCGCGGGCAGGGACACCTTCCACTATCCCAGGTTGCTCCAACCTGGCCTTGGACACTTCTAGGGATGGGGCAGCCCCAGCTTCTCTGGGAATTCCATCCCAGCTCCTCCCCATTCTCACAGGGAACCCACCTAAATCTTTCCTCTTTTAGTTCAAATCCCTTCCCCCCTTGTCCTGTCACTCCCTGCCCGGGTGAATCTCACAAACCCCCTCCGAGCCCCGGCATCACACACAAATCCGGAGCGTCCACGCTGATGCCAGGACCCAAACCCGCTTCTCTGGGCAGGACTTGGAGCGCGGGGAAAACTCGGAGCGCCAAATCCCTCCGGAACGTGCCGAGGGCTCGGAGCCCGCCCCGCTCGGGGTGTTGCGGAGCAGGGAGCGACAGGTTAACAACGCCCGTGAGCGGCTCCGGGAGCTCCGCTGCCACCCTGCAATTACCGCCCGACCTTGGGGCTCGGCACAAGGACGGCCGGGGCCAGAAATCCCCATCGCCCGGGAGGGGATGAGAAAAGAGCCCGAGGAGCAGCAGAGCCGAGCCGGGGCTGGGGCCATGATGCACAAAGGAGCTGGATGAGTCTATTGTTCGGTGTCCGAGCAACCCCCCGGGCTCCGCTCGGCTCTGCCCGGCGCGAGGTCCGGGCTCTCCGGCTTTGTTTACTCGGTAAAACGAGCGGCTGGCTCCGAGCTGCGCCCGCTCACGGCCCCCTCGCCTTGAGCAATCGGCAAACACCGCCCGGCTCCCCCCGCGTCCAAGCGCGGCTCTTCCAGGGGGGCAGGAGCCGGCTCGGAAGGAGGGCAGGACACGTCGTGTCTCCTCTGGGATTTCTCGCCCTCCGCAGCTCGAGTTCGCGGCGAGTTCAGGAGTCCTCCGCGCCGCGGTAAAGGTGTGATTCCTTTTTAATTCCTGGGTAATTCCAGTTCCTCCCGGGGAAGCACTTAACTCCAGGGTCTAGGAAGGCATCCGCCACTTGTTGCCAGCCCCGCAGCCGCGCATGGAGCGGGGATGAATGGCTTGGAATTCGGCTCCCACTTAATAACCACAATCAGCGCCGATCGAGGCGGAACAATGGATCCGTAAAGGCTCCCGGGGCTCACATCCAACCTGTTTTACCCACGGCTTTCGAGCCAACCGCTCCAACCGCCGCTCCATTTTTTAAGCCTGGAAGAGCATTTTTACTCCCGAGAGGAAAATCTTACCTGGGAACTCAACGCCGCCTCCAAACCCGGCGCTCAGCATCGACCTCGGCGCCCCGGGGAGCCAGGGCGGCGATCCTGCGAGGGGATCCCCATCTCCTGGAGGGCAGAGCCGCTTCCCAAGCCGGGGAACAACCCCCTCTCCCCCCCGAGCGCCTCACAGGAAAGTTTGAGCC
>NW_021939155.1:67065-70293 GCF_001715985.3 Manacus vitellinus
TCCCGGGGGAGGGACCGGAGCACCCGGGCACGGGGGACACGTCGGGTCGGGATCCAGCCCCCCACATCCCGGGTGGATCTTTGGATCAGGATCCAGCCCCCATATCCCAACTGGACCATCAGTCAGGATCCAGCCCCCCCACCCCCTCATTTCCAGTGGGTCATTAAGTCAGGATCCAACCCCCCCCCATTCCAACTGGAGCATGGGGTCAGAATCCAGACCCCCTCCTTCTGAGTGGACCAGAGGGTCAGATCCAGCCCCACATTCCAGCTGGACCATGAGGATTCAGCCCCTCACATCCCAACTGGACCATCAGGTCAGGATCCTCCTCCCTTGTCTGCTTCCCTGGGAACGATGTTATTGTCAGGAACAGCCCTGACCTGCTGCCAGGGACACCGGGAGAGCAGGACCTGCCCTGGGAGATGGGGACAGCCCGGGACAAAGGGATGGACACTGGGACAGGGATCCAAGGGACAGGGATCCACAGGGAGGAGGCTACAGAGAGCCTGGGACGAAGGGATGGAGACAGGGATCCCCAGGGACAGGGACAGACACAAGGACAGGGATCCACAGGGGTGAGGCTATGGAGAGCCCAGGACAAAGGGATGGAGACAGGGATCCACAACAACCCCCCTGGGATGGAGCACTGGATGCTGAACAGGGACAGGACTGCGGAGCCCCGACAGCCACCAGTCCAGCCCCTCTTCTCCCCCCGTCCCCTCCATCCCTCCAGGAGTTTTCCTGTTCCTCCCCCATTCCAAAGGGTCTCCCGGGGTGTCCTGGCGTTGTGCCCCCCGAGCCGGGTCATGGAGTAACCTGATCCCAACCCGGCCACGTCCTGGTGCCCAGCAGAGCCTCGGCAGGGAAACACTTCCAAGGAAAACATCTGTCCCCTCCCCTTTCTTCCACTTCTCCTTTCCGAGGGGGGTTTTAATTGTTTGAGTGGATTTTGCTGTTCCCAAACAAGCCCTAAAGGCAACATTTTCCTTTAACCCTCTCGGCTGCCACTGCTCCCCCCCCCCATGACCATCTGAAGGGTTGTTTTTTTGGCTGCTTTTTTGGAATCCCAGGAATGTTTAGAAACCTCCTGGAAGGAGTCATGTCATCCCAATGTCATCAGCAGCCCCCCAAAATTGCTCCAATGAATTGTTCCCGAGTCTCAGCTGGCTCAGAGATTCCCAAACCCTCTCAGAGGAGCCCAGTCCCACAACCCCCCAGCTCCCAGGGATGGGAGAAGCTCATCCAGGAACCTTTAAAAATGCAGGAATTCCATCACACCCCCGGCTGCTGGATCAGTGCCAGCTCCGGGAGCAGAGCTGGTGGGAGCCCAGACCATCAAAGAATCCCTTAAAACAAAGGGATGGGGAAGGAATCCCAGCCCACAGCAGGGTTTTGCTTTTCCTCCAACGAGTTAACAACCGTTTGGAATCCCAAAAAAAGTCATGAAAGACCTGGAAAACTCCTCCCTCCCCCTTTCTCCTTCCCCAGGCTCTGCTGTTTGGGACACTCTAACTCCAAGTATTGTTGGAAACACCTTAAATTGGGGCCTGAAGGGAAACCTGAACCTGGGATCTCGTCACCTTCGCTCGTGGGATGAGATGGAAAACCAGCTGAGGATGTCGTTGGAAAGGGATGAAACCAACACTTCCCTCCCCCTGGTAACCACCCTGGGCATGGATTTGGGTGGGATAACATCCCTGGACACTCTTGGTGGCTATTCCAGCCTCTCCAGGAGGAAAACAGGGTGGTGGGGGGTGTTTAGTTTGGAGCAGGGATGGTCTGGGGGCCCCTCCGTGGCTCCTCCTGATCCACACGGGAAGGAAGGGAATTATCCCCCAGGGAGAGCAGGAGGCAGGAGCAGCAGTTCCAAGGTGATGCCCCATCGTTTGGGGTTGGAATCACATCGGGACCCCAGGACCCTTCACCACCTCCCTTGGGCATTTTTAATGCAATTCCCAGTTTTTGAGCTGTTTACAGTCACTCCCTGAATCCTGGTCTCTAGGAATTACTTTTCTTCTCCCCTTTTTTGGTAAACAGACAACAAAAACGTTACTTTTAATCCCAATTCTGGCAAACAAATGCCTGAGATACCCCGGCAAGGTTTTTCCGGCGCCAGATTCCGGGATGACATGAGGAAACACATCCCACTCCGGGTCGGAATATCTTAATTACAGCGATTTTCCAGGTGGGAGAAGCTGGATGTGGGAGCCATCCCATCGATCCCACGAGCTCTTGGAGCTGCTCAAGGGTCTTCCTCCCCTTCTCCCTCCCCCTCCTCCCTGTCCCTGTCCTTGTCCTTGTCCAGCCTGTACTTGAGCCGGCGCAGGGGGTGCGTGAGGCTCCTCCGGGCGTGGTTGTCGAAATCCTCGGCCAGGCGGAAATTCCGGTCCAGGATCTCGGCGGCCTCCTGCCAGTTCTGGAAGCACTTGGGGCCCATCCTCTGGATCTCCTCCACGGCGTTGGCCACCAGCACGTCCCCGCTGGGCTTCAGCACCACCACGGCCGGCACCTCGGACACGGCGAAGCGCAGCTCCAGCTCCCTGCCGGCAACGGGAACGGAATGGGAGTGGGCTGGGGGGTCCCATGGGAATTGGCACTGGATGGAGGTGGAAGGGGTGGCATGTGGGGTTTGGGTAAGGAGAGATGGGATTTGGGGGATGGGAAATAAGAGGGGATGGGAGATGGGATTTGGATGATGGGATTTGGGTGTTGGGAGATGGGATTTGGGTGTTGGGAGATGGGATTCAACTCCCAGGTCCTGTTTTTCCAGCCATTAAACATCAACAGGAGGCTCCAAATTCCAACCTCCTGCGGTTTATCCTCCAAAAGAGCCGGGGATCATTCCGGGTGTTAATTAGGCTCGTTCTGCCGCTAACGAGGTTACAGTAATTGGTTCCAATCCGGCCACATCCCAATCCAGGGCTCTGGGGCCCGGCCTGCAATGTTTGGGACTTATAAATAGAATGGAAAATCCGGATACAGGAACAGCGGGAATATTTTATGTATTTTAAATTAAACCTCCTTGGTTTTGGGGGTCCTGGGGCTGTGGGAACCCTGTTTTTGGGGTTCTGGGGCTGTGGGGTCCCAGAGCTGTGGGGTCCTGTTTAGATACATGTATAAATATATCTATCTATATAAAATATGTATGTATAATATTATGATATATAATGACATGATATTTATATATAATACTATATACAATGACATGATATTTATATACAATATGAC
>NW_021939155.1:73240-78703 GCF_001715985.3 Manacus vitellinus
CACTCAGTTCCGCGGTTTTTAGCCCCAAAACCCGAGGATGTCCCGCTATTCCCGAGGCCTGTGCCAGCTCCTTTGAGGAGCTGTTTCCTCTGGGAATAACCCCAGCCAAAATCCCGGAGAATAAAGCCCTTCTGGGGCTCTGGGAGCTCTGAAAGGCTCCTCTGTTCCGGGCTCGGCTCCCTCTGACCCTCTGGCAAAGACCAGCCGCTCCCCCTTCCCCGTTCCCGCTTGGAATCGCTCCCGGAGCTCCGCGGGGGCTCCTCGCTGCTCTCCAACGGCCTTTCCAGCCTCTGGGTGTTCTTCCAAGCCCTGCTTGCCCAGCAATTCCCCAATTTCACGGTGGACAAACGCGGCCTCCGGGGAGGAATCGGGATCCCCCCGGGTGGGACCCCGCGGTGGGGCCGGCTCGGTCAGGGAGGGGGGTCGGGGAGTTATTTTTAAGCCAGGTCTATTTTTATAGAGGGGCCAATGGCCAACGAGGTCAGGCAGCAACTTCTCCTGGCAGCTGCCACCTCGGAGAGCTCAAATAATTCCGGGAATTGGGGAAAACACCCCAAAAAAAGCCCCTCTGGAGCAGCCGGGGCTGTTGTGCTCCGGTATGGAACCCGCCCAGAGGCACCGGTTGGGTCCTTGATAAGCCCAGGAATTGTTAATATTTATTAATTACTGTTCAAATTAGGGGTGGGATTGAATTCCAGAGGCTGAGTCACGGGAAGAGGCAGCAGCTGTCCCGGTTTTTGGGTGAAAGGAGGAAGTTTTTGGGTGAAAGGGGAAGTTTTTGGGTGAAAGGGGAAGCTCTTGGCTCGATTCCTCGGCGCGGGGGCCACGTGTTGTTCTCGAGGCTCAGGGTTGCTTTGGCTTGGAAAAGCTGTCACATCCCAGGGGAAAAGTGTCCAAAAGAGCCCCAGGAGCAGCCAAACCTTCCTGGCAGGAAAGTCGGGAAGTGTTTTGCTGATTTTCTTGGGAAAACTGATAATTTCCAAGTGGGTTTTATTGTTGAGATGGGAGAAAACATCCTTAAAACTGGGATTTACCCTCCTGTCCGTCCCCAGCCTGGCTTGACTTCAGCTTCAGCCCAGTATTAACGTCAGTCTTTAATTTCAGCCCAGTTTCACCCTGGTATTAACTTAAAGTTAAGCTTAACTTTAACTTCAACCTGGTGTTAGCTCCCATCCTGCTCAAGTTTAGTTTTAACCCAGTTTAATTTTACCCTGGTGTTACCCTCAGCCTGGTATTAATTTTAACTTCAGTTTAACTCTAGGCCAGTGCTTCAGCCTGGTGTTAAATTCACCCTTGTTTAACTTCAGCTTTAGTCTTGAATAACTTCAGTTTCAGCCCTGATTAACCAACTTTACCTTCAGTTTATTGTTAAGCTCAGCCCAGCCTACCGTTAATGTCACCCAGCATCACTTTCAGCTCCACCTTGCTGTCAACCCACCCTGGTTTAACCCACCCCAGTTTAACTGTGACCTCCCCATCCCGGGTTAACTCCAACTCCAGTTTAACTTGCTGAATCCTCCCCAGCCTCTCCCCCCGTGCCCTAACCCCGACTCGGGGCGTAAAGCCGGGTTTCTGTGCCCTCCCCAGCGGCCTGTGGGTGCTGCTCCGGGTGAAGTTCCACCTGCGGCGGCACCAGCGCTCCCGGGCCACGATCCCGCGGCTCTTCCAGGCCGTGGCGCGGCGGCTGCCAGACAAAGCCGCGCTCATCTACGAGGCCACGGGCGAGCGCTGGACCTTCCGGCGGCTGGACGAGTTCTCCAACGCCGTGGGCAACCTCTTCCAGCAGCTGGGCTTCGGCTCCGGGGACGTGGTCGCCCTGTTCATGGAGTCGCGCCCGGAGTTCGTGGCGCTCTGGCTGGGCCTGGCCAAGGCCGGCGTCGAGGCCGCGCTCATCAACTTCAACCTGCGCCGGGAGTCGCTGGTTTATTGTGTCGCCGCCTCCGGCGCCAAGGCCCTGGTGTTCGGGGGGGAGCTGGCGGCAGGTGAGAGGGGAAGGGGTACAGGAGGGCAGGGGGGGGTTCCTCCGGGTCCTTTCCGTGCTTTTGGGGGGATTTCGTGGATTATCTTTGCCTCCCTAAGGAATGTTGTGTCCGTGGCTTTGTCTTGCAGCGGTCTCAGAGGTCAACGGGATGCTGGGGAAGAAAATGGAAAAGTTCTGCTCCGGGGAATATAACCCGGATCTGGTCCCTGTGGACACCAAACACCTGGATCCGCTCCTGAATTCCGCCCCCAAATCCCCCCCGGCGCAGATCCCGTCAAAAGGCCTGGATGGTGATTGATCCTGGTTTTGATTCCCAGGGCGGTGGGACGGGGAGGTGGCGGAAAACCAGGAAAACTGAGGGATGGAGGGATTAAATCAACCACTCCAAGCTCAAAACTCATGGAATCGTGGAATGGTTTGGGCGGGAAGGGACCTTAAAGCTCATCCCTCAGGAGATTCCAGGATTCCGTGTTTTGGAGTTCATGTCCCTGGAGATCTAAACCAGTCCCAGGACAACCTGCGTGGAGGGATCCGGGTCATGTCCTTGGAGCTCCACAGACCCTTTGGACACATTCCTGTGTCCCTGGGACATGTGGATCCTCTGGGAACCCTCCGGACACGTCCCTGTGTCCCTGCGGTGTTCCGGATGTGTCCAGAGGGGTTTCCCAATCCATGGGGAAGACCCTGACTCCTCTTTTCCCTCTTCCCAGACCGGCTCTTCTACATCTACACGTCGGGCACGACCGGGATGCCCAAGGCGGCCATTGTGGTGCACAGCAGGTGAGGGGGGGCGTGGCTGTGGGGGTGTGGCCAGCAGGGGTGTGGTCAGTGGGTGTAGCCAGGAGGTGTGGCCATGTGGGTGTGGTCAGTGGTGTAGTCAGTGGGGTGTGGCCATGGGGTGTGGCCAGAGCAGACTCCACCGGTGCTGTGCCCGCAGGTATTACCGGATCGCCGCCTTCGGCTACTACGCCTACCGGATGCGGCCCGAGGATGTGATCTACGACTGCCTGCCCCTCTACCACTCAGCAGGTGGGGCTGCTCCTGCCTCCTCCTCCTGCCTCCTCCTCCTTCCTTCTCCTTCCTTCTCCTTCCTTCTCCTCCTTCCTCCTTCACCTTCCTTCCTTCCTTCCTTTCTTCCTTTCCTTCTTCTCCTTCCTTCCTCCTTCCTTTCTCCTCCTCCTTCCTGCCTTCTCTTCCTACTTCCTTCCCTCCTTCTCCTCCTCCTTTCTTCCTTCTTCCTTCCTTCTCCTTCTTCCTTCTTTCTCCTCCTTCCTTCCTCCTCCTTCCTTCCTTCCTTCCTTCCTCCTCCCATCTCCTGTCCTCCCATCTCCCTTCCCTCCCTTCTCCCTCCCTCCCTTCCCTTTCCCCCCAGCAGAGGCGAGGCGTTGTCCCCTCCCACCCCTGCTGCCTCCCTCTCCCCAGGATGACCGGATCCCTCCCTCCGTGCTCCTTGTTTTCCAGGGAACATCATGGGGGTGGGGCAGTGCCTGATCCATGGGCTCACCGTGGTCATCAGGAAGAAGTTCTCGGCCAGTCGCTTCTGGGACGACTGTGTCAAGTATCGCTGCACGGTGAGGGAGCCATGGAATGCCTGCAGGGGGAAAAGCCCTGGAGACCCTCGGCTCCGACCCTTCCCCCTGCGCTGCTGAGGCCACCCCCGGGCCCTGTCCCCCAGGGCCACATCCACACCTCCTCCCATTTCCACCCTCCCTGACCACGGCCAATTCATTCCCACCCAGCATTCCCCCCACTCCTCCCTGGGGTCGATTTCCCCCTTTTCCCGCCCTTTTTAAGGATCACCGGAGGCCTGAGCCGTGTTTCTTTTGCTCCAGATCATTCAGTATATCGGGGAAATCTGCAGGTACCTCCTGAACCAGCCGGTCCGTGACTCCGAGAGCCGGCACCGCGTCCGGCTCGCGGTCGGCAACGGGCTCCGGCCCCACATCTGGGAGGAGTTTACCCGGCGCTTCCGGGTGAAGCAGATCGGGGAATTCTACGGAGCCACGGAATGCAACTGCAGCATCGCCAACCTGGATGGGAAGGTGAGGGCAGCACAGGAAGGGGCACCTCAGGGTCTTCCTCATCCTCTCCCAACGGATCACCGGGAGCTACGTTGGCAATTAGCACAAAAAATCGTGAAAAATCCTAATTTTGGGTGAATTTTGGGGTGAATTTCCAAAATAAAACAAGAGGGAACCCCCTGGAAGCGCTGACACAGAATCCCTTCAGCTTTTTGGGTTTTTTTCCCTGTCTTTTGGAAGGTGGGAGCCTGTGGGTTCAACAGCCGGATTTTGCCCAATGTTTATCCCATCCGGTTGGTGAAGGTCAACGAGGACACCATGGAGCTGATCCGGGATTCCCGGGGGCTCTGTGTCCCCTGTCGCCCAGGTGAGTGACTTGTGTTGGTCCCATAAATGTCAATGATCTCATAGAAGTCAGCATCTTGAGTTGATCCTAAAAATCTTGGTGTCATCTTGTGTAGATCCCACAAGTCGGTCCCACCTTGTGCCATCCCATAACTGTCAGTGTCCTCCTGAATTGATCCCATAACTGTTGGTGTCCTGAATTGATCCCATAACTGTCAGTGTCCCCCTGAATTGATCCCATAACTGTTGGTGTCCTGAATTGATCCCATAACTGTCAGTGTCCTCCTGAATTGATCCCATACCTGTCGGTGTCCTGAATTGATCCCATACCTGTCGGTGTCTTGTGTTGACCGTAAATCCCGTCACCGCCTCGTGTCGATCCCGTAAGCGTCAATCCCATAGATACCCATTCCTGGCATGGATCCCGAGGGTTTGGGGTCACTCCGGGGTCGTTCCCGTTGCTGCAGGAGAGCCGGGGCTGCTGGTGGGGCAGATCAACCAGCGGGACCCTCTGCGGCGCTTCGACGGCTACGTCAGCGAGAGCGCCACGAGCAAGAAGATCGCCCACGACGTCCTGCGCAAGGGGGACCAAGCCTATCTCTCAGGTACCTCCCACCGGCATTCCCGGCTTCCCAGAGACCCAAATCCAGGATTCTCCCCCTTGAGAAACGGGGTGGGGATGCCCCCAAGGTGCTCCCGTTGGGATGGGACCGACGGCCGCGAGGCGTCCTGGGATAAATCAACGGGGAACGAGGCGTCCTGGAACGGTGGCCAGGGATCCCGAGGTGGGCTTTTTGGTGTCTCCTGCTCTTCCCAGGGGATGTGCTGGTCATGGACGACCTGGGATACATGTACTTCCGAGACCGGAGCGGGGACACGTTCCGGTGGCGCGGGGAGAACGTCTCCACCACGGAGGTGGAGGGAGCCCTGAGCCGCATCCTCAACCAGACGGACGTGGTGGTGTACGGAGTGGGAATCCCAGGTGGGACGCCGGGATGGGCCCCCCTGGGACTGGTGGGCCAAGAGAGCAGGTTGGTGTTGGGAATGTGGGAATTCCCATTCCCGCTGTTCCCGTTGCAGGTGTGGAGGGCAAGGCGGGCATGGCGGCCATCGCGG
>NW_021939155.1:86311-89250 GCF_001715985.3 Manacus vitellinus
AGGCTGTGCTTGACTCCAGTCCCTTGAGCCCAGCTCGGCTTTGGGCTGGGCTTTGGGGTGGGTTTAGGGTGGGATTTGCGTGGATTTGGGGTGAGATTTGCGTGGATTTGGGCTGGACTCGACGTCAGGCTGTGCTTGACTCCAGTCCCTTGAGCCCAGCTCGGGGCTGGGCTCAGCTTTGTACCAACTTTGGCTTTGGGTGCCCCCCTATTCCTGTTCCCATCCCCATTCCTGGCGTGAGCCCCTGATTCCCATTCCAGGGGTGACCCCCCATCCACCTCCTGATCCCATTCCAGGAGTGACACCCCCTGTTCCCATTCCCATTCCTGGGGTGCCCTCCCATTCCTGATCCCGATCCCATTCCAGGGGTTCAGATGGTCGTCAGTAACCGGGAGGTGTTTGTTGGGTTCCTGAGCCCATCCCAATCCCATTCCTGATCCCGATCCCATTCCAGGGGTTCAGATGTTCGTCAGTAACCGGGAGGTGTTCGGGTTCCTGCCGGTCCCGCTGCGCTCCCACAGCTCCCTGCGGGACGAGGCCGACAACTTCCTGCACGTCCAGCTGGAGATCATGGGTGAGGGGCGGGATCCACACGGATCCGGGGCCTTGGGAGCCTGGCATGGAATGGGGGAACCCCACGGAGTCACCCCCAGACTCCTGGGATGGGAAATTGGGCATTGGGAATGTCCCACCCAGGCTCAGGGATTCATTCCTGGTGGGATGGGGATATTTGGGATTGGGAATGTCCCCTCCAGGCTCCGGGGTTGATTCCCAGTGGGATTCTCCCATTCCCAGTGAAGCTCCCTCCGGCCGAGCCCTCCCCCCACGTGTGGGTGCCCCCCAAGGTCTCCGACAAGATGGGCTTTGATGAGGTGAGTGTGGCATTCCCTCGGGATTCCGGGATGGGATCCCTCTTCCCTTTCGGATTTGGGGTCATTTTCCCTCCTTCCCTTCCGAATTTTGGCTTGTTTTTCCACTTTTCTGCTGGATGTTGCTCCCCTCCCCTCTGGATTCATTGCATTACCCCATTCCCCACTGGATTTTGGGTGGTTTTCCCACTTTTCCTCTGGATTTCGGGTGGATTATCCCACTCCCCTCCTGACTTTGGGTGGTTTATCCCGTTCCCCTGTGGATTTTGGGTGGATTCTCCCATTCCCATTGGGATTTGGGTGGATATTCCCAAGTTCCCCCCCCTTCCAGGTGTTCCTGATCAACCTGCAGCGCCGCTCCGACCGCCGGGCGCGGATGCTCCGGACGCTCCAGGAGCAGGGAATTTCCTGCAAACTGGTGGAGGCCGTGGACGGTCGGTGAGTTTGGGGCTCCCGGGGGATCTCCAGGGGGAATCTTTCCCAAGGGATCCCCCTCTGGAAGCCTCCCTGGCTCCGCAGGGCCCTGAACAGCAGCGAGGTGGAGGCGCTGGGGATCCGGATGCTCCCGGGATACCGGGACCCCTTCCACGGGCGACCCCTCACCCGGGGGGAGGTGGGCTGCTTCCTCAGCCACTTCCACGTCTGGCAGGAGGTGAGGGGGGTCTGGGGGGTCCTGGGGGGGTCCTGGGTCTCAGCAGGGCTCTTGGGGGGCTCCATAGAATTGGGATCTGGGGGTATCCAGGGAATTGGGAGGGGCAGGCAGGGGGGAGCTGAGCTGACTCCCGGGATGGGGATCATTCCCAGATCTCGGCGCGGGGGCTGCGCAAGTCCTTGGTGTTCGAGGACGATTTGCGCTTCGAGATCTTCTTCCGCCGGCGCCTCACGGAGCTCATGGAGGAGCTGGAGGAGGCCGGGACGCCCTGGGACCTCATGTGAGTCTGGGGCCTTCGTCCCCCTCCTCATCCTCATCCCAACCCCTGGGACCTCATGTGAGTCTGGGGCCTTCGTCCCCCTCCTCATCCTCATCCCAACCCCTGGGACCTCATCTGAGTCTGGGGCCTTCATCCTCATCTTCATCCCACCCTTCCTCCCCCTCATCCCCATCCCACCTTTCCGCCCCTCATCCCCATCCCACTTTCCTCCTCTCATCCCCATCCCACCTTTCCTCCCCTCATCCCCATCCTACCCTTCCTCCCCTCATCCCTCTCCTCCTCCTCCTCCCTCAGTTACCTGGGCCGGAAGCGGCTGCACCCGGAGCGCCCGGAGCGCCCCGTTCCCGGTGTCCGGAACCTGGTGGAGGCGGGATATTCCTACTGGACGCTGGGATACGCCCTGTCCCTGAGCGGGGCCAGGAAGCTGCTGGAGGCGGAGCCCCTGGGAAAGATGATCCCGGTGGATGAATTCCTGCCCGTCATGTTCGACCGGCACCCGCTGTGAGGGACTCGGGATACAGGGACATGGGATGTGGGATGCAGGGACACGGGAGGGACATGGGGATCCGGATGCTCCCGGGATACTGGGACCCCTTCCACGGAGGGATAAGGGAGGGACACGGGATCCTGTTTTCTCTCCCCTCCAACTTCTCCCAGCACTTCTTCTGTGGTTTTCTGGGATTTCTCACCCTTTCCCCCTCATTTTCTTTGTATTTCTCACCCTTTCCTCTCATTCCTCGGATTTCTCACCCCGTTTCCCTGATTCCCCCCCAGCTCTGACTATTCCCGGCACTTCCCCCGCCGGGATCTCGTGGCCTTTTCCGCGGAGCCGCTGCTGCTCTTCCCGACGCACTACACGGGGGACGCGGGATACGTGAGCGACACCGAGACCCCCACGCTCTGGGACGAGTCCCCCTGGCCCGGGGGGGTCACGATCCCGCGGGAATCCCGGGAATCCCGGAACTCCGACCTGCTCCGGGACAGCCCCGCCCGCGACGAGCTCTGAGACTCTTTCTGGAATTCCCGGAATTCCAAGTGACACCCGAGACCACCCCCCTTCCCCGGGGCTGGGAGGGGGAGCAGATCCTGCGGGAATCCCGGAATTCTGACCTGATCCGGGACAGCCCCGCCCCAGGAT
>NW_021939155.1:105866-106752 GCF_001715985.3 Manacus vitellinus
AGCCCCCCCAAAGGGCGAGGGGGAGGTGCCGGGGATCCCCCCCCACTGAAAACGGGCCCCCCCTACATCATCTGCTCCTAAATGGAGGCTGGTGACGTCACGGTGATGTCACGGGGCAGTGACGTCATTGTTGGGGGACACAACACGGTGACGCCACAGGGAAGGGACACGTGATGTCGTGGAGGGGACACGATGCTGTGACAGCACAGGGAAGGGACAAATGACATCATGACAAAGGGGAGGTGTGTCACGGTGATGTCACACGTGATGTCACGGAGGGGACACGACAGAAGGGACGTGTTACACTGACATGCCCTAATGTCACGCCGGAGGGAACGCGTCATGGTGATGTCACGCAGAGACGCAGTGATGTCATCTCAGAGGGGACGTGATGTGTCACAGTGACGTCACACGGAGATCCCTGAACACGAGGACACAGAGGGGACATGTCACCCTGTCACACATCGACACGGAAGGGACGTGGCAGAGGGACTCAGCGTGATGTCACGACAGAGGGGACGTGCCACAGAGACATCACCCGGAGACGCAGTGACGTCATCACAGAGGGGATGCAACACATCATGATGATGTCACACGGAGACCCTGGGACACGAGGACATGGAGAGGACACGTCACCTCGTGACACAACAATGAGAGAGGGACACGTGACGTCACGTGTGTCACGCCAGCGGCATGTGATGTCATAATGGAGGGGACACGTCAGGGTGACATCACACAGCGACGCAGTGATGTCACCACAGGGGGACACGTGACAGGGACACGTGGGACAGCACAGCCCCCAGCTGGGGACACTTGGGGACACTGGGGGACCCCGGGAGGGGCGGGGGGAGGGAACACTCAGGGACACTGAATTTCCTGTGCTTTG
>NW_021939155.1:108411-109734 GCF_001715985.3 Manacus vitellinus
AGCTGCGCTTCTCGGCCGCGCTCGGCCAATCGGAGAGGGGTTTCCCCTCGGCGCGGTTCCCGCCACGGCGGATCGGCCAATCCCATTACAGATCCGCTCAACCCTGTTCCCGCCCACGACGGGCGCGCGCACCTCAGCCAATCAGGGCGGAGCTCCCCTCGGCGTTGTTCCCGCCCACCGCCTCTCAGTCAATCACGACGGATCTTCCCTCAGAGCCCCTCCCGCCGCCCCGCCCTAGCGCGGTTCCCATTGGCCGCTCGCGCCGCCAATCCGGCACTGCCCCGTCTCCTAGTGACAGCCGTGGCTCCGCCCCTTTTCGCGCGGCGGGGCGCGGCCAGGCTGAGCTGTCCATCACTCATCGGACACGCCCACTGACACGCCCACGGACACACCCGGACACGCCCATCCTCGTGCAAGTCCACCCTCGTGTGCACACGGACACACCCACGCCCGTGGGAACACACCCTTGTGCAAACCCGCCATCGTGCACACACACCTGTGCTCACTTACCTGAGCTCACTCACCCTGGGCACGCTCACACAGGTGTACTCTGAACACACACAGATACACACACACACACACACACACACACGTGTATTCACATGCACACTCACCTTGTGCAAACCCGCCATCGTGCACACACACCTGTGCTCACTTATCTGAGCTCACTCACCCTGGGCATGCTCACACAGGTGTACTCTGAACACACACAGATACACACACACACACACACACACACACGTGTATTCACATGCACACTCACCCTGGGCACACACACGTGTGTGCTCTGAACATGCACAGACACCTGCACACACACACACACGTGTGCGCACACACGTGCACACTCACCCTGGGCACACGCACACACACGTGTGCTCTGAACATGCACAGACATCTGCACACACACACATGTGCACACCCACACTCACACAAGTGCATGTTCAGTCACACACGCGTGCTCTGACCCTGCACACACATGCATCACACACATGTGCGCCCATTCACACACACGTGTGCTTTGTACATGTACAAACATGCATGCACACACACACACGTGTGCATACTCACTCTGACTCACAGAGCCCTGTTGGCACACACACACATGCACACACACGTGCCCTGAACGTGCACACACACACACATGCACACACACGTGCCCTGAACATGCACACACATGCGCACACACACACGTGGTGATGTGATCTGGGCTCTGCTGTGACCCTGCACATTGGGAGATCACATGTGGATACATGAGGGTCACACGAGGGGACATGCATGTCACATGAGGGTGCACATGTGTCCCATGAGGGTCACATGTGCCAC
>NW_021939156.1:0-1617 GCF_001715985.3 Manacus vitellinus
TGATTGATTAATTTGTGCCTATGTTTGGGATCTTATTGTGTTGAAAGCCCTGTTTAGGGAGTTTATGGTTATGTTTGTCAAGTTGGCATGGCTAATAGCATCTAATCCGTGGAATCCAGCAGCCCCCAGGAGCTGGTTTCTCCTCTGAGGGTGCAGAGCAGCAGGGCCTCTTCCAGACCCAACTGTGCCTTCTGGAAAGGTTGGATTTTTAGGAGCGAGCTTTGTACAGAGAAGTCAATTAGAGAATTAGCTGAGCTTTGTTTTCACGATTGTTGTAAAAAATTAGTTGCTGTGACTCTTCTGTATGTTATGCTGTGACTCTTCTGAATTAACCTGCGTGGAACAGGTTGATACTCTGTCCCCTGAGGGTGCTAGTGGATATGGGGTTTTATGGCCCTGGTGGGGGCAGTGAGACAGCAGCTGCCAGCCTCAAAGTCATTGTGGGTTTAGGTTCCTGAAAGTTTAAAGCCATGTTAATTTAGGTTCACGTGGTGGTAATTTTCGGTTCACGCGGTGGCCATTTAGTTCACACGGTGGGCAGGTGTGAGCTGGGGTCACAAACAGACACCTCAAGTAGATATTAAGTTGTTAGTATGGGAAGGGGGGGTTGTTTGTGTTTTGTTTCCCACAGGACCCCGCTGACTTCCAGCATGTTTGATGAAAGCTTATCATGAGCAAGAATTCTGGACAGAGATCAGTGAATGCTGCACAGCACAAGACCAGCCCGAATATCACATGGAAGGAAACATATCCTAAACATGATTCATTTGTGTCTACTAACTCTTACTAATTGGTGTAATGATTCAGTTATCGTGTACCTGTCTGTTGTGTGTCTTATTGTCCACACCTGATGTTGTGATTCGTGTAATGCACAATGTCTGTCAGGTGGTCCTTGTTTATCATTTGTGGTTCTCAGTGAGTCTGGCCAGGGTCCAGGAAGATACAGTGGTTACAGACATGACTACTCCTGCATTAGCCTATTCAGTGCAGGCCATGGATCTTGAATGACAAAATAGATGGTTATGCTTTGTTTGGTATTACTGGTACGCAACAATCAGGATTGGAATACTATTCCTGACCGGTGTGCTGTCAAGTTATTCTGGCAGCAGTGTTAAAGGTTAAGGCTAAGCCCTGGCTTTAGGATGTGAAGGTAATATGTGATTGCTGTATGCAGAGTGTCTGCAATTTTGCTTGGTTTTGCCTCCTGGGATGAGGCAGACATGTCATTAAGGGGGGAAAGAAGACAATGGAAAACTGTAGAACTTGTAACATCCTGAAGCCTAATGGTCATCACTGCATAGAGTGATCCGTTTCTGTGCTGTTCATGTCACACTGGTGATGTTTGTGAAGATCAGACATTGTTTTGCAGTGCTCATATTTGTATGTGTTTTGTCCCAGTAGTGTTACAGCAGGTGGCAAGAATTACTTGGAATCCACAAATGACATAAACCCGTTGGCTTACGAGTCTACACAAGAACATATGTGATCATGAAAGAACCATGGGTGAGGTGCTGGGCCTCGCAGAAGAAAAGTCTTATGTTAAAAGGCTGGTTGGCAAGACTGCAAAGGAAGGACTGATGTTTGTGGACCTCCCTATGGGCTCTGGCTCGCATCATG
>NW_021939157.1:0-1639 GCF_001715985.3 Manacus vitellinus
AGATCAACAGACTCATAGAGGTTGCAATCTAAACAACAATAGACAAAAACCAGACTGGAATGGCATGATGAAAAAAAAAACCCAAACAACAAGCCAACCTCAAAAAAACAACCCAGACACACACAAGAAAAAAAAAATCCAACATAAAGCTAACCCCAAAACACTAAAATGTAATTTTTTTTAACAAGGCTTTCAGAATTATTTCTCCAAAACTAAATAAATAGATGGTTTTGTGTTTTCCTCCTGTCCGTGATATCTGATGTCACTAATAAATATCTAAAGATGTTAGAGCAGCTGCAATTTTAATAAAGGTTAGACATCAAATAAAAAACCCAGAAAGCTCTACTGAAGGAAGATGCAAAGGTAAAACAGCCATCAAATTGGAATGTGCTGATAAGGAGATGTTATCTAAAGATACTTTGAGGAGCACGAGGAGAAATGAGTCGGTTCCTCCTGTTACTGATTGATGTCTCACGACTGTTCTCAGAGAACAAAAGGCAAAATCAGTAGGTGTGAAAAGATTGGCCATGGCAATGGGTACAGAAGGGTCTGGTAACAAAAAAACATGTTTTCAGGAGCTGTCCAAATGCTGCCAACCTCGAAGTAAATTATAGTGGTCAATTAGACTCCCTGAAGCTTGTGGAGACGTTCAGAGCTATTATTGAGAGTGTTGCTGGACAGACCCGTAATGCACATTGTTTGTGTTGGTTACTCTTGGAAAACCTGTTTGCTGAGAATAAAAGTTGTTTACTTTAAAATTCATCCAGAGGCAAAGCCAGGTGAATAAACTGATGAACAGCACATTCTGCTCTTACAGGCAGGGAAATCTTTAAAGCCAGAGGGCTGGAACATGTGATAGTGGACTTTCCGTGGCATTTAATTTCTCCCCAGCAGCTGAGAGCAGCAGGGTTTGAGGTGGTATCAAAGAGGGGTTCATGGACCAAGCCTTGGTGGGCAGCCATAGGCAGGGAAGCTCCCTGGCACTGAGAGGGGTGGCAGGAGTGCCAACAGGGTTCTGAGGAAAACTGGGAGGAGCTGTTGGCTCCCTGGAGGACAGGGAGGACCTGCAGAGAGACCTCAGCAAGTGAGAGCACTGGGCAATCCCCAGCCATGGGAAACTCAACCAGGGGGAGTGCTGGATTCCACCCCTGGGATGGGGCAACCCCAGATGTACAGACAGACTGGGAATGAGATGGTGGAAAACACTGCTAGGAAAGGGCCCTGAGGGTCCTGGTCCATGGCCAGTTGGCCACCAGCCAGCAGTGCCCTGGCAGCCAGGGGGGACAGTCCTGTCCTGGGGGCATCAGAGAGGGGATTGTCCCGCTCTGCTCTGCCCTGGGGTGGCCTCACTTCAATATTGGGGCAGTTTGGTCTCTGCAGGAGAAGAATAAGGTAGATATCAAGCTCTTAGTACCCAAAGGAGGGCAGTGAAGATGGAGAAGGGCCTTGAGGGAAGCTGTGTGAGGACACTGAGGGCACTTGGTGTGTTCAGCTGGAGGAGACTGAGGGGAGACCTCACTGCAGTTCCACCTTCCTGGGCAGGGGCAGAGGAGGGGCAGGGACTGAGCTCTGCTCTCTGTGACCAGGGACAGCACCCAGGGAATGGCTGGAGCTGTGTCAGGACAGGGTCAGGTTGGAT
>NW_021939158.1:0-1619 GCF_001715985.3 Manacus vitellinus
CGCAGGAGGTGGGTTGGAGTTGCCTCGGTAACGTTCGTGCTGCCGCAGGGACATTCCTGGTCCCTAAACCAGGAAAAACAGCCCTGGCTCTGCAGGAGGACGAGGTGAATTGTGGCTGTTGCAGGGATTTGGGGGTTTCCTGGGATGTGCTGGAATTTAACTGATTTTTCCTGGGTTTTTTTCAGGGCTATTCGGAGTCTCCAGACCTGGAGTTTGAATATGCAGACACGGATAAATGGGCAGCAGAGCTGTCAGGTGAGGAATTCTTGGGAGGCATCAATTAACCAGTGACTTCCTCTGCTGGGACAATTAAAGGAGCTCTCTCAGCTCCATCATTATCCTTAAAAACCAGATGGATGTTAAAAGGGAAGGGATCCATTTAATGAATGTTGTCAGCCTTATGCTGGGTGGGGTTTTTTGGGGAATTTTGAGTTTTTAGGCTAAAAGTGCAGTTGCCAAGTTGCAGCTCTGCAGGTTTTTGGAGCTTCCCCTCTCTTGGCAGAGCTTTACAGCTACACAGAGGGGCCAGAATTCCTGCTCAACCGAAAGTGCTTTGAGGAGGACTTCAGGATCCACAGTAAGAGCTTTTCCATGGATCTGTCACCCCCTGGGGAGGGACAGGGATCTCTCTTCCTGGAGAAGAGGAGCCTGAGGGCAGAGCTCATTGGGATCTGCAGCTTCCTGGGATGGGCAGCTCCGATTCTGCTCTGGGTGAGCAGGGACAGCACCCAGGGAATGGCTGGAGCTGTGTCAGGGCAGGCTCAGGTTGGATCTCAGCAAAAGGTTCTTCCCCCAGAGGGTGGTGGGCACTGCCCAGGCTCCCCAGGGCAGTGGGCACAGCCCCAAGGCTGCCAGAGCTCCAGGAGGGTTTGGACAACGCTCTGAGGCACAGGGTGGGATTGTTGGGGCATCCTGGGCAGTTGGACTGATGATCCCTGTGGATATTCCCGGAGTCTGTGACTCATCTGGGAGGTGGGAGAATCCCTCTGTCCATCACATCCCTGGGTGTCCATTGCTCCCAGCAGCACCGTGTTCCCTGTGGTGCTGGATCCCTGGAGCATGTCCCATTCCCTCATCCAGCTGTTGTGCTTTCCCACGGTGCTGGATCCCTTGGGCATGTCCATGAGTGTGTCCCATCCTCTCATCCCACTGTTGTGCTTTCCCATGGTGCTGGATCCCTTGGGTGTGTCCATGGGTGTGTCCCATCCTCTCATCCCACTGTTGTGCTTTCCCACCATGCTGGATCCCTTGAGTGTGTCCATGGGTGTGTCCCATCCTCTCATCCCACTGTTGTGCTTTCCCATGGTGCTGGATCCCTTGGGCGTGTCCATGAGTGTCCATGAGTGTATGCCATTCCCTCATCCCACTGTTGCAGTTTTCCTGTGGTGCTGGATCCCTTGGGTGTGTCCCATCCTCTCATCCCACTGTTGTGGTTTCCCACGGAGCTGGATCCCCTTCCCTGCTGGGGATGCCGGCTGTGGTTCTGGGGATTGTCCTGGTTTTCCCGTGGTGCTGGATCCCATTCCCTGCTTAGATGCCGGCCGTGGTTCTGGGGATGTCGTGGTTTTCCCGTGGTGCCAGAGCCCTGGGCTGTGTGCCAGAGCCCTGGGTCGTGTCCC
>NW_021939159.1:0-1676 GCF_001715985.3 Manacus vitellinus
CTGCATCCCACCCTTGCTCCCAGTCTGCATCCCACCCTTGCTCTCAGTCTGCATCCCACCCTTGCTCCCAGTCTGCATCCCACCCTTGCTCTCAGTCTGCATGCCACCCCACTCCCCATTCAGCCTCTCCACCCCGGGCCTAGAGCCTGCTGCTCAGCAGGGCCACTCACCTCCTCCTCTCGCAGGGTGTCAGGCAGGCACGAGATCTCCTTCTTGAGGAACTTGATGGCGTTGCCCATGCTGGCCGAGAGCGGCCGGCACTGGTTCAGGAAACTGCAGAGGAAACTGGTTTAGTTACAGAGCAGCCCGGAGGGCCAGGACAGGGCCAGGAAGGGTGGGCAGGGAGGCAGAACTGCAGGGAAGTCACCTGAAGTTTGAGTGGACACCTTTCCAGAGAGGTGACTGATGGACCATGCTCCGTGGAGCTTTGGCACCTGGAGCCCTCACCTGATATGTGGCTTCAGCTTCGCCACCAAGTCCCGAGACAGCTCCTCGTTGGGGGGAGTGGAGTAATCCCGGATCAGCTGGCACAAGAAGGAAGGGAGCATGAGCTCAGGGCACCTCAGGGTAGGGCAAGCGACCACCCTGTCCAAGGGGCTGCAGCCCAAGCACGTGTGCGTCCTGCACAGCCTGACACTGCCACTGTGGGGCAAAGGGTGTCCTAGCAACTCAAATCTGCAGTGCCAGTGCCAGAACAGGACCCCAGCAGGGTCCACAACCCAGAGGAAGAGGCTGATGATGACTGAGTATAAATACAGCCTCAGCAGTCAGGGAACAGGAACACACACCTGTGCCTGCTGCAACACCCCTGCCGCCAGGTATCTGCTCACATACCTGTTTGAAGACTTCCAGCAGCGCGATGCAACGGGCATTGGAGCCGTTGATGATGCCCTGGGAGTACTGGAGGCCAAGGCGCACCACTGCTGGGTGGATCACCGTGGAGGGGATGCTGCAGGGACCAGTGGGAGGGAGCTGTCTGCACCTCTGCAGCCCAAAACAACCAACCCATTGCTGGGCCCCAGCCCAACCACCCGAGGGACAGCCCAGGAAGGGAGCTGGCAGTGACCTGAGGAGCCAGGTTCACCCCGCAGCCCCTTCTCCTGTGGCCGAAGTCACTGAACAGGGAGGACGTCAGGCTGCCCCTGCCACCGCTCCCCAAAGCAAGTGAAAGGGTCCCCCACCACCCCATCAGGCCTATCCCACATGCAGGACCAAGACACCCCATCTCTCTGCAGCCAGGCCAATAGGCCAGTAACAGCAGAGCCCAACATTGCCAGGGGCCTGGGCTGGGGAGGCCTCATACCTCATCTGCTGTGTCAACGGCTTCTTCCTGCTGTACTGGTGCAGGTGGGAGAACAGGTTGACTTTGGTGCCATAGTCCTGCCTCAGAGGTACCTGCAGCCCAGTGTGATGGCTCAGCCAGGGTCGCCAGAGAGCCCTGCTCACTCCAGGGCCACCAGTCACACCCAGCACTTGCTCAAGGCATGCCGAGATCCCCTCTGCCCTCAGAGAGCAGGTCGCAGTCCCACCACGTGCCCCCCCAGCTCCCATGGCACGGCTGCCCCAGGCATGCAGCCTGTCATCCAGCCTTCCTCCTACCTGCTGCCGCTCCAGCTTCTTGGCCAGTTTCCTCTGGGCAGCGGGGTCATCCACCTGCACGTGCTCCGGCAGCCGCT
>NW_021939160.1:0-2115 GCF_001715985.3 Manacus vitellinus
TCAGAGAAAAGTCCTACAGGATATGCAAGTGGAATGAGCTGCAGATTGATGTAACGTTGACTTGAGCAGTGCTTAACCATGAGGCTTGAGACTGACACTTTAGCACTTGAGAGTCAGAAAAAGGCTGTCAGAAAGATATTATGGGTTTTTATCAGACATCATCTAACACCTACCTGTAGTTGAAGGAACTGGTACCGTGGGAGTCAGGCCGGAATCACTGGAAAGAAAGGAAAATTTCAAATTGCCTTCATGTTTTTTTTAAGAATGGCTGCATATATTGGCCTTGAAAGTACTTCTTCCCCAACTTCTAATAATGATACCATTCAACTTGCATAGCCCAAGTCCTGATCTGAAATCAACAGGACTTCTAAATATTTAGTGCTCCTACACTGAAGACCATGTCTGAAACTTGTTAAAAAAAAACACCAAAAAATAAATGTGGAGGAGGACACAATAACAAATTCAGTGGAGACTGACTGGGGAAATTCCAAACCATCTCCTGCACACAGGATGCACTTCCTTTAACGTTGCAGCTTGCTCCTTAAATCAAAGTGCTCATGCAGGGTGACGACACATTAATAATGCTGCTACATCTAAAATCATTTGAAATATTCCAAGTGTCATCTGTGCCCTCATTAATATCCATAAAGACCTCATCTCCCTCCATGACTTTATGAACAGCAGTTCAGTTCCTGAAATATAAACCAGAGAAAACTGAGGGTTTTGAGCCCTTAGTCCCTTCCTCGCCTGCACTCAACTAATGACCCACTCCTGAATTTTGCAGCTTGTTCCTGCTGCAGTAAATTGGGAATTAATTTGTTATTATCACACAGGAAAATGTGTTTGATGTTAACTAAAACATAGAACCCCAGGATAGTTTGGGTTGGAAGGGGCCTTGAAGCTCATCCCGTCCCACCCCCTGCCCCGGGCAGGGACACCTTCCACNGGCCTTGAAGCTCATCCCGTCCCACCCCCTGCCCCGGGCAGGGACACCTTCCACCAGACCAGGTTGCTCCAAGCCCTGTCCAGCCTGGCTTGGGACACTCCCAGGGATGGGGCAGGTTCTTGGGGACCCCGTGGCAGTGCTCACATGTCTGCCTGGCGGCTGAGCCACTGCTGGCAGGCGCTGCTGTCCTGGATGTACTGCAGCACCTCCGAGAGCATCGTGCGCTTCAGCCGCTCCTCGTCCCGGCTCTTCTTCAGGTGGTCGTAGGTCCTGGCACCTGTGGCAAACACCCCCCCCTCCTCAGCACCTGCCTCGGGCACAGGGCTCACACTGCTGCTTCCTGCTTTAGGGAAGAAGTGGGAAGCCCTGTAGCTCTGGCCCAGGCTCTGCTGTTCTCCCTCATGACAACTGCTTGGCACCAGAAGGGATTAGATTCCAACCTGCACCCCTTCCCTCATTAATTTCAGGCCAAAAACAAACAAAAAAAGGCTTCCATGGTCCAATTCCAGGCCATTTCATTTAAGTGGAGGTCTTAGGCTTCTCTCCAGATATCACATGTGCTGACAGGCAGTGAAAGTGTCCAGAGAAAGAGCCCTGAGACCACTGTGCCATGGCACAGATATTTTTCTCTGCATCTTTTGCAGAGTGGTGACTAGAGCAGAGCTGTGCCTGACAGTGGGATCTCCCAGCTGATGGCTCAAACCAGCTTTAAAACAGCCCAGCTGGGCTGTGCATCATTCCTGAAGCCTTGTTCAGTCACAGAGCCAGGCAAATGCCTTTCATAAAAAAGTGTCTTTTTATTCAACACATCCTGAATGTTGTAAAATCATCCTCCCCCTCCGTGATGGATGGGAATGGGCTGAATAATGCATCAGGTACTTACTGCAGAAATTGGTGATTCCTGCTGCTCTGTATTCCTGGAGTCTCTTTATTTCCCTTCGCAGCTCAAACTCCACTGTTTGACCCCACGAGGAAGCAGGAGGGGAACCCAAAGAACAGAAGTGGGTCAGTGGGGTGGACTGGGGAGGTGGCTGTTTCTTACCTGCCTAAGCTGACCAGGTCAGCTATGAGCACACAAACCACAGCCAGGGTTAACCTCCCTCCACAGGATCTCAAACCCTCTGTGTCCCAGCTCTCCCTGGTCACAGATTTAAGTTGGTTTCTAACAT
>NW_021939161.1:0-1676 GCF_001715985.3 Manacus vitellinus
GTATGAACATCATTCAATAAATCTGTAATAACCTGACTAGTAGCATTTTTCTGTTTTGCTAACCAACATCCTAATCTATTTAATGTAGTTAAAGCTTTTGCAGCTGCCACTCCAGGTCCTAGGAAAGAGGCAGCAATTCTTGTCCCCTGATTCCAAAATTATATGTCATCCCTACACTCACTAGTAAAGGTGTGTACATGTCTCCCGTATCTATTACGGTGTTCAAAGATCATTGTTATATTAGGAATGAACAAGATTATTTTTCCTATGGTACAAGGTCCTCCAATAATTTGTGTTGGTACCGAAGCCCAAGCTCTACCTTCACAAAGGAGGAAAAGACCAGATGGTAAGGTCATGTGATTTGAAAAGGATAGGTTACTGTTATCTACATTACCATAGAGACATGTTACTAAATGGAACGGTACCTGTCACATTCCATGAGGTGCTAGTATTGTTCCTAAACATTATGCATCTATATGCACCCAAGGATCCTAACAATTACAATTCTTGAGAGGTATTTGTACAAGGCTGACATAGGTACATGGCATGACCACCACCCAGCCCAGGAGTCATAAGTGTCATTTCTCATAAGATTCTGGCAGGAGGATGGTGTATGCAATGAGTGATTACAATGAGTGAACAATTCCTGTGGATCTAGAGGTACACCTACTAAGCAAGTCAAAGAACGATTGTTAGGTGTTGCAGTGCTAAGACACATGGTATCCTGACCCATTACATTGGCTAATGTAACCCATATGTTCTGTTTCAGTTGAGCCACCGGCCATCCTTGAGTTACTGCCACTACCGTTAGCAGTCCCAGCAGCTTTGCAAATATCACCCAGTCTCTCATGCTGCTTCACTTTCTGATGCATTGTTGTTGCTGTTGTCAGCATCAGCATTGTTGTTAACTGAGGTATCAACTGGCCAGACAAAATGAGCAGGAATCCAGCATAGTCTCCTATCTGTGGAGACACAAGCATATCCTTTCCCCCATGTTATTAATTCCATTGGAGAACTCAATTGACCCGTTTCAGGGTCCCTATATCTCACATAAGGTGTGGTTTGCCATGGGAGCCTAGGAAAATGTTGAGAAACATAAGTGTCATTATCAACCTGATTCAAAAAATTTAAAACATAGATTACTTTCCATAACTATTCTTGTGGAGTAATACCCGGGGAAGTCCCCCTTTTTTGTTTATGTAGCATGTCTTTCAGGGTGTGGTGAGCACGTTCAACAATTGCTTGACCAGTAGGAGAATGTGGAATGTGAATTCCCGAATTTTGTAAAAAAATCAGAGTATGTTGAGCCATATAGGCAGGGCCATTATCTGTTTTAATTTAAACTGGCACACCCATTACTGAAAAACAAGTTAACCAATGACAGCAAACATCACGGCTTTTCTCTCCAGCATGAGCAGTGGCAAAAAGCATATGTGAACAGGTATCAACAGACAGGTGAATGTATTTTAGTCTACCAAAGGAGGGATAATGAGTAACATCAGTTTGCCAGATGTCACAGGGCTGTAAGCCCCAAATGTTCTCACCATGTGGCAAAGGCAAAGGACTTATATCCTGGCAATCAGGGCAACTGTGATTAATGTTTTGAGCCTGTTCTCTTGTCAAACCATAGAACCGTTGCAAAGCTTTGGCATTTTGATGGAAAAAATCATGTGAAA
>NW_021939162.1:0-1560 GCF_001715985.3 Manacus vitellinus
TTTTTTTTGGATTTTTTAAGGATTTTTTTAGGATTTTTTGGGTATTTTTTAAAGGATTTTTTTAGGATTTTTGGGGTTTTTTTCTGGAATTTTTGGAGATTTTATTGGATTTTTTTTGATTTTTAAATGATTTTTTAAGGATTTTTTTGGAATTTTTTCAGATTTTTTTGGGAATTTTTTGATTTTTTTAGGATTTTTTGGGGATTTTTTAAAGGAATTTTTAAGGATTTGGGGGAGATTTTGTCTGGAATTTTTTCAGATTTTTTCGGATTTTTTTTCTGAATTTTTTGGGGATTTTTTTTGGAATTTTTTTGGATTTTTTTTAGGATTTTTTAGGATTTTTTTAGGATTTTTTTAGGATTTTTTTGGGGACTTTTTCGAATTTTTTGAGGATTTTTTTCCGATTTTTTGTCCATTTTTTGTCCATTTTTTGCCCCTTTTTTATCAATTTTTGGACCATGTTTTTTCCACTTTTTGTCCATTTTTTATCCCTTTTTTTGCCATTTTTTGACCATTTTTTGTCCATTTTTTCTCCTATTTTGGACCATTTTTTTGCCATTTTTGGACCATTTTTTTGACCATTTTTTGACATTTTTTTTGACCATTTTTTTGTCCATTTTTTATCCCTTTTTTTGCCATTTTTTGACCATTTCTTTGTCCATTTTTAGACCATTTTTTGTCCATTTTTTGTCCAATTTTTGACCATTTTTTGGCCAATTTTTTTGCCATTTTTTTGTCTATTTTTTGACCCTTTTTTTATCCATTTTTGGACCATTTTTTTCCACTTTTTGTCCATTTTTTATCCCTTTTTTTGCCATTTTTGGACCATTTTTTTTGTCCACTTTTTGTCCATTTTTTATCCCTTTTTTTTGCCATTTTTTGACCGTTTCTTTGTCCATTTTTAGACCATTTTTCGGTCCATTTTTTTTCCAATTTTGGACCATTTTTTTGTCCATTTTTTGACCCTTTTTTTTGCCATTTTTGGACCATTTTTTGGTCCATTTTTTGTCCAATTTTTGACCTTTTTTTTGTCCATTTTTTGACTCTTTTTTTAGCCATTTTTGGACCATTTTTTTTACCATTTTTCGACCATTTTTGACCATTTTTTGTCCCTTTTTTTACCATTTTTGACCATTTTTTGTCCCTTTTTTTTACCATTTTTTAACCATTTTTTGTCCCTTTTTTTTACCATTTTTTGACCCTTTTTTTTAACATTTTTTGTCCCTTTTTTTTACCATTTTTTTACCATTTTTTGTCCCTTTTTTTACCATTTTTTGTCCCTTTTTTTTACCATTTTTTAACCATTTTTTGTCCCTTTTTTTTACCATTTTTTGACCCTTTTTTTTACCATTTTTTGTCCCTTTTTTTTACCATTTTTCGACCCTTTTTTTAACCATTTTTTACCATTTTTTGACCCTTTTTTTACCATTTTTTGACCATTTTTTGACCCTTTTTTTTAACCATTTTTTGCCCATTTTTTAATCCATTTTTTGACCTTTCTTTTGTCTCTTTTTGGTCACTTTTAGGCCATTTTTTGACCATTTTTTGTCCAATTTTTGA
>NW_021939163.1:0-1179 GCF_001715985.3 Manacus vitellinus
CTGTCCCCTCAAGGGACAAGTGCACAGACAGGGATCAGGTGTTCCCGCTGGGCTCAGACACCAGGTCTGTCCAGCAGCACCCAGGGAAGGGAGGGAGGATCATCGTGCTCCGTTCCATCACTGTCACCAGGTCCAGTCACTGGGTGCAGACAGCAGGTGTAGTGAGTTGGCCCTGGATGGACACCAGGGACACCCTAAAGCCACTCTCTCACTTCCCTTTGCAACTGGGCAGAGGAGAGAAAAAACCAGTCAAGGATTCATTCATGAGCAGAGGTCACTTCCTGATCACCTTCACGGGCAAAACAGACTCCAAGGGGGGATATGAACTGATGCCGAAAAACCCCGGAATAACAGAACCGCTCAGAGACTTGGCATCTTTAAGCAGCAAGGTATTTGTTTCTTCAGCATTGGGAGCAAGGCAGCTCACGCTAGACAAACCGATCTGATGTAACTCACCCAGACCAACGCCTGTGGGGAGATCTCTTTCCCTCAGCCTCGAGGAGTGACCTTGGAGGGCATCCCCAGCCAAGGGAGGAATCTCCACACACTCCCTAGGGAGGGTTTTGTAAGAAAGAACTTTAGTGCATGAGAGGGGACTGGACTTTTTATAGGATAAAGTGATTGAGTGCCAGGCCCACCTTTCCAAGCCAGCTCTCAGCTTATCTGTTAACTCAGACTTCAACCAGCAGGGTGTGTGTTCAGTGTTGGACCAATCAGGATGGTTTGAGCAGAGTTAACACTGAGACAATACCCTGGCTCCAGCAGCTGATCTTGCGTGACAGCTTGATTATGAGCTTGATTGGACCTTGGGTCTGGCCAGGCTGGGACTATCCTGCCAGTCCACCAGCCAGGGGTCTTCCCAACGTGGGTCACTGGGAATGTGGGTCACCAAGCCTGTTCCCAACGTGGGTCACTGGGAATGTGGGTCACCAAGCCTGTTCCCAAGGTGGGTCCTCCAGCAGGTGATGGAGTTGGAGCAGCAGATGAAGCTCTTCATGCAGTTGGGGCACTCACAGGGCTTCCCTTACTGGTGGGTCTGTTGGTGTGTGGTCAAGGCAGAGCTGTGGGTGAAGCTCTTCCCACACTCCTCACACTTGTAGGGCCTCTCCCCGGTGTGGCTGTGTCGGTGCTTCACGAGGGTGGAGTTGCGTTTGAAGCCCTTCCCGCAGTCAGTGCAGC
>NW_021939163.1:1932-3603 GCF_001715985.3 Manacus vitellinus
CCCTGGGATTCCCGGCATCTCCAGCAGCCCGGAAAAGGCAGAACCCGGAGAGGGGGCCCCCAAAACACGAGGGACCTGCAACAGCCTGAACAGGGGGACCCCCAGAACCCCAAAGTGCAGAGAGCGTGAACTTCGGGGAGAGTGTTTTAGAGCCTTTTCCACGGGCCTCCCTCACCTGGCTGTGGTCTCCCTGTTTGTCAGCACTGTCAGGTTTGCCCACCTGAAGCCCCCCTCCATCTCCTCCCCGCTGCTGGAACTGCTGAGGTCAGTTCTGGACTCGGTGGTGCCTCCAGCACTGAACCCCCCCAGGAGGAACCAGGACCTCAAGGGTGCCTGGAGGAAAATGACTGGATGCTTTTCAGAAGCAATGAAGTGCCTTTTTTCTTCTTCACAGCATCCAGGATGTCAGACTGCTTTGTGCCACGTGTCCATTTTGTTGTTGTATTGCTGTATTTTATATTTGCATTCCTTTTTTGTTTTAACTTGTGTTACTGTTGCCCGTAACAAAGACACAAACCAACAGAGTGCCAGTTTATGCGGTGCTTTATTCGGGGCCCCGGGAACCTGAGGACTAGCGTCCCAAGTCAGGATTCCAAAGACCTCCATTCTCAGTTCAGCTTTTATACACAAACAAGTTTACGTGCAGTTTCCACAGCAAAACAGTTACATTCAGTTACAAACAAGCTCATAGCAGTTTCTACAACAAAACAGTTACAAACAAGCTCATACTTCATACTGATAACAATTAATAATCATCTACTCTAATCATAAATCTTCTTGAGTTGTCTTACTCCTAGAAACTGATTAACAGACCCTTACTACATCCAAGGTAACAAATCATTATATACATGCTTGACTAAATCCTTTGATTATTGTTGCCACTTCTTCAGCACATTCCATGCTCACAAACAAGGTTGCTAACTTACTACTTTGGAGTGTTGCTTACTAGGCCTACTCTCCTACTAAGCCTTAACCATTCTACTACTAAATTTGAATTATTCTGCAACATTACTGTTTTCTATAAAGAAATGTCATTAGTCATCTATTGCTACACCAGTACCTACCATTGCTGTGTACAGACACACTGAGGTGCCACGATCACTGTGTATTTCAAGAAAATCAAGTGCCCTGCAGTGACCTGTGTGTCCAAGATGCTTCCTCAGCCCTTCTCTGGAGCTGCAGGGGCAGTGCCTTTGTGCAGAGGAGGAGGGAAGAGATTCCCAGCCCAGCAGCAGGGCCAGGGCCAGGGGCTCCTGCTCTTTCCACAGCTGCTCTTTGCAGCTCCACACTCCCCTTGCCAGCCCTGCTGTGGGTGCAAGGCCTGAGTGCTCTGGCAGCTTGGTCGCAGTCCTGCTGCGAGTCCGTGCTGGGATCACAGGCAGGGACAGGCCCTGGCACTGCTGGCACAGTTTGGGGGCACAGCGGGAAACAGGGTCTGACTGGGGCTGTCCAAGCACCGTCCCCAAGGAGCACAGCTTGGTGTCGGGGCAGGGTAGGGTCAGGGACAATCAGCCAAGGCCCCTCAGTCCTTCCCCGTGCTCTGGGAGGGATGGGAAAGGGGATCAAAGGAGCCAGCGGGTGTCAAATGCCCCCAGATCTCAAGGGCCAGGCTCGGGGCTGAAGGGATGGAGAGCAGCCCTGCATCCAAGGCCATGGGGATAGTGGGGGATG
>NW_021939163.1:5860-8353 GCF_001715985.3 Manacus vitellinus
TGCCCTGCTCTGCCATATGGCCACTTCCTCTGCACTGCAGCAACTGTGAGAGTCCTGCTGAAAGATCCTAGAAGCTGATAGTAACATTTCCTGGGAAATCCCTGAGTGCAGCATTGGGATGTGCTTCTGTGCACAGAGCTCCCCGTGTCCATCCCTCAGGCCGTGGGGCATCTCAGACAGGGCAGAGCAGGTGACACCCCGCAGGGCTGAGGTGACTCCAGCCCTTGGGAGCAGCAGGAGCCAGGGAGACCCTGCCCCTGCTGCAATGAACTGTCTGTGTGTGCAAGGGAAGGACTCGTGTCTCTGAGCACCCCGGGGGTGTGAGCAGGGCATGAACCCAGCTCTGGTGTGGACACTTCACAGAGCCCTGATACACACACACACTGCTGCTCTTCCTCACCCTCCTCCCCAGTCCCAATGAGAGGTCTCTCATCTGCCTTGGAAGCAACCACTGCAAAGGCCTCTCTGCTGGATCCCCTTCCTTGGCTCTCTGGCTGGTGCCTGCCGATGCACAGCCTTTGGGGAGGCACACATGGGGAGCTTCTCACCTGTGCACTCAGAAGAGTTCTGCGGGCACAAGTGACATTGGCCTTCAGAAAAATACTTTTCTTCCCTTTCCTCAAGACCCCGCTGAACACGCTCATCTACAGCCCGTGGAACAGAGAATTCATGACTCTGAGAAAAACACTCAGAAAAGCTGAGCTGGAGTTGTGATCCTGTGGGAAGAAATCTCTTCTGATTGTCTTCTAATCGGGCCCAGAGGACCTGCACTCTTTGCCAGGCATTGCCCTGGAAATGTGCCATGTGGGGAGGGCTTTGGGTGTGGGAAGGGGCAGAGAGGTGCTGGGGGACCTGGCTGGTGTTACCATGAGACCTCTCTCAACTATCTCAGGAAAGACAGAGCAATCAGGGGGGTTTCCAAGTCCTCAGAGAAGGAAAATACCAAATCTGTCTTCAGGAGGGAGAATTAGGGACTGGTCAGCTCCACCTCAGTCCTTGGGAAGGTGACAGGACAAGCTCTCCCACAGTCATCCCCGGGCACTTGAAGGCAAAGAAAAACACAGCACAAAGTGTTTGGGAGGGCAAAGGAGGGAACGGGGCACACTTGGACTTTGGGAAGGCCTCGGCCATGGTCTCCCATCATCTCCCACAGCCAGACTGAAGCAGTGGACGATGAGGGAAGTTTGGCTGGATGACCAGGCCCAGAAGTCACCAGTGGTCTGGAGCTGTCCTGGCAGCCAGTCACTGTTGTCATTCCTCTGTGCCCAGCACTGGGCCGCTACTGTGATGCACATGAACAATTGTCTATGTCCATTGACCACAGACCTTCTCTTCTTGATGGGAGGAAAACCACTCAGGTTCCCAGTGACCTTTGAAGTCAACGAGAAAGTTTGCTCAGGTGACCTGTGAGTTTCTTGTCCCACTGCAGGCATTGCTGCTCAGATCCAGGGCTGCCTGGCAGCTCCCCCCAAACAGCCCTGAGCATTTCCTTTGCTTCATCTTGTCTTTTTCCTTTTTCTCTGCTCACAACTTGCTGCCATTGCTGGCTCGCCCCCCCCAAACCCGATCCAAATGAGGATTCCTCGAAGGGAAAAGGTGCCAGCACAGAAAGCCCATTGACCATACCCATCCCATTGACCATCCCTGTATCTCCCCCTGCAAACAGCCCATGTCTGTTTGCCCTTCCCTCCCTGGCCCCACTTGGCATCACAGGATCACGCACCCTGGGGAGCAAGATCATCCAACAAGCACTTCATTAATAGTCTGTAGCGCCCTGCAGTGCCTCGGGCTGTTCCCTTGCCAGAGGCACCCCAGGCCACACACATTGACAGCATGTGGATTATTCCTGACAATCCCAGTCTTTGGGCACTGCACTCCATGCACATCCCCCGTTCATTAGAGGCTCCACGGGAGGGCAGCTCTGCCGGAAAGAACAACACACTGACAGAAGGCCTTGGGGTCAGAGGGACGGCTTGGTGTGGCTGTAGAAACCCAATACTCACAGGACAAACACCCAAAGCACAGAAGCTGCTGGACAGTAGCTGGGAAACACTTGGGAAGAGAGACGGGTGGCTCAGCCCTGCTGGAACGTGACCACGTGAATCAGCTGCCTCAGGGTGTCCTTGAGCTCCTGGTTCCTCAGGCTGGAGATGAGGCCCCTCAAGCACCCCCGTCCCTGGGGCACCACCCAAGTGCCCTTCAAGAACCCTGAGCCCCCAAGTCCTCCAAGCACCTCTCCTGATCATGGGGTGCCCCCCAAATTTCCCCCAGTCATTCCCCCCACCCCCGGCATCGCTTATTTATTGCCAATAAAGAGAATTTTCCCTCCCCCACCCCAAACCTTTGGGGGGGGGGTGGGGACCCCGGGACAGCCAATCACAGCAAAGGGGGAGGGTCTTTGGGCAGGGCTGGGCACGCCCCCACAGGTAAGAACTCCCCTGACCCCCCCCAGTTCCGCTCAGTTGCCCCCCAAGTCGTGACAGGTCAGTGAGG
>NW_021939163.1:11909-14171 GCF_001715985.3 Manacus vitellinus
CCAAAATCCATCCTGGGGCCTCCCTAAACACATGCTTGGACCCCACATCTTCACCTTGGGGTCTCCCTTACCCAGAGAGGACCCCAATGCCCATCCTGGCATCCCCAGGGTCCCCCCAAACTCTTCCCCCCTCCAGGGGTGACCCCAGATCTCAATCCTGAAGTCTCCTCAGCCCCCTTTTCTCTCTGTACCCCCAAATAAACCCCTCCCACACCTTCCCCCTACGTCTCCCCAACATTTTTTGGGGGCATTGCTCCCCAAACCCCACCAGTGAGTGTGAAAACATCCACTTTACAGCGATCAAAAATGGAGGGGGGGGGGAAGGAGGGGGAGAGAGAAGAGTGTCAAGACCGCCAACCCATTTGAGTCCCCTACTCAAAAATAGTGGAAATTCTGCTAATCAGGGAGTGGGATCCAGCCTTTTGTGGAAATTGGCACTTGGGGAACGAGTCTGAGTTCAGGACAACAGTTTGAGGGGTCCAGAGCCCAGTTTGAGGGACCCAGATCTCAGTTTGAGGTGCACAGACCCCAGCCTGGAGAGCCAAGATCCCAGTTTAAGGATCCTAAACCCCAGTTTCAGAGGCCCAGAGCCCAGTTTAAGGGGCTCGGACCCCAGGGGATGGGTTAGGGATGAGCAGGAAATCTGGCCATAAATTACTGCCACCAGCAAGGCACTGTCACCCCTGCACAGGACCCCATCCCATCCCAGGACCCACCCTGTGAGTCTGATCCCTTATCCCAGGACCAGCACCCACGCTGTGTGATCCCTTATCCTAGGACCAGCACCCATCCCCTGAGTGTGATCCACTCTGGGACCAGTGCCCCCCGCTGTGGTCCAGCCCCAGCCCTTCCTGGTGATCCCCCTGAGTCACCACCTTCCAGGAAGGCTGCAGGCCAGGCTTCTCCTTATCTCACCACCTCGGGAAGCTTCACCCTGGCATTCCTGTTTCCAGCCACATTACCCCCTTCGGCATCTTGACCCTCTTGAACCCTCCCCATATCAGCTCATTCCTGGGTCACAGATCTCAGGAGCTTGTTCCTTACCAAAGGGTTATTGATTCTGATCTTGGAAGTCCCTGGAAATAACGTCTCAGTTCTGTCCATGCTGTCCCAAAATCCCTCCCCGCAGCAGGAACACCCTGCAGTTGCTCAGGCTCCTGAAGCAGCTGCACCTGTTTGTGACAGATGTTACCTGTGCCATTACCTTTCCATAGGGATACCAACCCCCCCTTCCTGCCTCTGGGATTGTGTGTATGGGGGGGGGAAGATCCCAGTTAGTGAACTCCAGTAAAATCCACTCTGCTCATTGGAAAACCCACATGTTAGAACCTTTCTCTTAAAAGGGATGGAGAAATGTCTCTGCATCCCAGAGCTGTGGTGATAATAAATCACCTGAGGAGCACTGAGGAATTAGGTGTGCAGGAACCGTGCAAATAAGGGATGAATAATCCATGGACAGAAATTGGGCTACTCAGCAGTTAAACTCCCAGCTTCAGTCAGGAATGTGACCTGTGGAGCAGAACCTGTGGTGCACAGGACACAAGCTGGAGAGGGGGTGTTTCCCAGCCCTGAAATCACACGTCCCGTGGCCTTGAAACTGGATTTAAAACTGGAACATGAAAATCTTCATTAAACATTGGAATAACATAAAGTTACAAATTAACTTTAACTCAGCTGCAGGGAGAAAAGTCACAGAATCATCAAATTACTAAGGTTGGAAAAGGTTGGAAAAGATCTCCAAGGTCATTGAGTCCAACCTGTGACCAATCCCCCCCTTGTCAACTAGGCAAGAGCACTGAGTGTCACGTCCAGTCGTTCCTTGGACACCTCCAGGGATGGGGACTCCACCACCTCCCTGGACAGCCCCTCCCAATGCCTGACACCCTTTCCATGAAGAAATTCCTCTTGATGTCCAACTTGAACCTCCTCTAGCACAACTTGAGGTCGTTTCCCCTTGTCCTGTCCCTTGTTCCCTGGGAGCAGAGCCCGACCCCCCCGGCTCCTCCCTCCTGTCAGAGGGAGTTGCAGAGCCAGAAGGTCCCCCCTGAGCCTCCTTTTCTCCAGGCTGAGCCCCCCCAGCTCCCTCAGCCGCTTCTCACAGGACTCACGCTCCAGCCCCTTCCCCAGCTCCCGTCCCCATTCCACCCGTACCAGAGCGAAAAACCAGCCGCGACCTGAACAAAACCCGTGCGAGACCACGATCGGCTGCTTTTAACGCGGTGCCTTCACCCGATCCGCGTCTACCCAAGCCCACCTCCTCCC
>NW_021939163.1:14882-24159 GCF_001715985.3 Manacus vitellinus
CCTCTGCTCCCCGAGGGCTGCCCGTGCCATTGGTAACTGGGAACATTCCTTACGTTGGGATCCACCGGGCCCCCTCCCCGAGAACTGCGCCGGCGCTTCCAATTCTCCCCGTGATTCCTGAACTGAGGGAAAGGTGAAGGGCGCCGGCCCGGCCGTGTCCCTGCGCTGTCCCTCCGGTGCCGCTCCAGTGTCCCCATGGCCACCTGCCCCAAGCGTCCCGGTGACCGGGGGGGGGTTCCGTCCGGGAGCGGCGGGGGCTGCGGATCTCACAAGGGATGCTCCGGGCACCGGGATTTGGGGTTCAGCCCCCGGCAGCGGGGCCAGAGAGGGTGGAAGGCACGAGGAGTTGGGGTTAGGCTCAGGGCACAGAGAGGTGACCGAGCAGACAGGTGCTCGCCCAAATCCATACACGGAATCACAGACTGGTTTGGGTGGGAAGGGACCTTAGAGACCACTCAGTTCCACCAGTTCCTGCCACAGGCAGGGACACCTTCTGCTAGACCAGGTTGCTCCAAGCCCTGTCCGACCTGCCTGGGAACACTTGCAGGGATGGGGCACATAAACTGCTCCAGCATCTCATCCTCTGTGTGTGACCTTTGGTCCTTTGTCCCTCCTCTGTGCGCCTCCTGCTGTGACCCCCTGCCCAACCCTCACCTCCACCTGTCTGAGGGTGTTGGTGTTTCCAGAGTCACCTCAGCGATGTCCTTGACCTTGCACAGCCCTGGGACAGGAGAACCACGAGACCGAATGTCTCTAACACAAACTTGACAGCTCCTTTCCACAGGGTGTCACCTTCAGCCTTGTTAGGAATTCAGGGCTTTTCCTAGTTTCGTCTAAACTTTTTGGTGGACAAGCTGCATAGGACTGGATCATCCTTAAGGAAAAAAAACCAGCAAATCCCAAAGGAAAACAAAAACCAACCAAACAAAGCTCCCACAATTGCAATTCCCTTTTTTTTTTCTACCTCATCTTCCTGTCAGTTATAGCTCAAACAAGGTGTAAAATGTTTGGGAGGGTTGAGGTTTGTCTGGAGGTTTCCTGGTATTATTTGTTTTATTTTCCTACCCTGTGGCAGCAGTTTGGCAAGAAAGCTCAGGCAAGAAGGGAAAACCTGGATGAGAAGGGAAAATATCATTTTACAACATCTGTGGGTTGTGAAAACCCCACGGATAACACTTCAGCTTCTGGAAGCCACCCCCCCCATTCCCTGAGCTGTGCAGCACTGACTCTGCAGCTCTGCCTTCCAGGCTCTATCCCAGTTCTTCCCACAGTTCTTCACCTTTTGGTTTTACAGGTATTTTCAGTATTCTCTGAAAATACCTTTTTTGCCTGTGTGACACCTGTCACAGCCCGTGTCCCTCACCAGCACCTTTGGGATGTGCCCCTCGCTTCAGCCCGGGACATTCCCTCATTCTCACACTCCTTTTCCTGCAGCAGCTGCTTCGGACCGTGGTCTGGCACAGCTGGAGGTCGAGCTATAGCAAACCTGCCCCAAATGTGCACCTGAGCAAACCTGGGGCCGGGTTCAGCTTCGGTGAGTGTGGCAGGGCTGGGGAGGGAGGGAACAGGGAAGGACAAATGGCAGCAAATGAGACAAAAAACCAGAGACCCTCCCCAAAAAAACCCCAACCAACCCCAAAAAAGCCAAACAACGGCATTGGAGTTCAGGAGGAATTTCAAGGTAGGTGTTTATTTGGAATAGATTTCTATTCTTTTTATAAAAACTATTTGAAATCCGAAATCCCTTTTCCTTTCCAGCTCAGGACTGCTGGGAGGACGTGTGCGATACTTCTGAGACCTTCTTTTACCTGTCTTGAGCTCTTTTCATTGCCAAAGTTACCTCAGCATTGAACGATGATCCTGCATTGGCTTTTAAACTGTTAAAAGAACCCTGTGTAGCATCAGGGGAACGCAGTGGGTCCAGGGATGTGACACACAGATTCCTCCTCACTTGAGCTATTACAGCAAATTCTGTGGGGCAGCAGCAGATGTTTGATGGGTGTTTTTACTAAAACATTTTGTTACCTGGCACTTCCTGCTCTATTTTCAGTAGTTTTTGAATAATTTGGTAAGTAATGGTGTTGTGGGCATTGCTCAGAGCTCAGGGGAGTTTCAAAGGGAAGGAGAAAATTAAACATCTTTGTGATTTTTTTACCTCTTATTTTCCACTAGAACTGACAGATGAACAGAAGGAATTCCAAGCCACTGCCTGGAAATTTGCTCTGGAGGAGATTATTCCTGTTGCTGCTCAGTATGACAAGACTGGCGAGGTAAATCCACCACACAGCAGGGGAAAACCAGACTTTTCTCTTAATGTGAATTTTGAAATGTTACCTGTGATAATCAATCGGGATTTTTCCTGTTCCAGTATCCTGTGCCACTCATCAAACGGGCCTGGGAGCTTGGGCTGATGAATTCTCACATCCCAGAGAGCTGTGGTGAGTGATGATCCATTTTAATCCCTAAAATAAACCAAAGAAAAGGTCTTGGAGGGGATTTATGTGTGAAATTGTGGCTTATGTGTAAAATTACCAGTTGCACCCTGGAGTAATCCCAAAAGGATCCATGGGCAGGTGGACACACACAGGTGGGCCAGGTGGGTGTTAAACACTCGAAATTCAGGAATGGATTTGAAAAATCATCATGTTTCATGGTGAGAAAATCATCAGCACAGTCTGGCTGGGATACCCACAAATAACCTGGAAAAGGAGGTCACTGGTGAGACTGACTTAGTGGGTGTGGAAAAATAGAGACTGGTGCCTCCCAAGAGCTGTGGGAGAAGGTCATGGAACAGGGTGTTAAAATGAAATTCAAAATGGGAAAAGAGATGGACACAGGAAAGGGGAAAAGTGATCCAGACTTCCCAGGTAAATGGTGTCTGCTGCACCAGTCCCTGCCTCTGAAAAAAGGGAGTTGGGGGTTCTAATAGGTAGTTTTGTGAGGTGTCAGAGCCCTCATGGCCCTGCCTCTGCTTCCCAAGAGCTTCTGGGGGAATGCTTGGATGTAAAGCAGTGACAGATCCTAGTGGCACCTCCTGGCCATTTTGTGCCACTTGTTCCACCTTGAGCGCAAAACTCCCCCAGAACCATAAAATGGGATTTTTAAATCATCTGACTGAAATGAAAATAAAGAAATAAAATAACAAAAGTATAAATCTGACAGCACATTCTTTCCCAAGCCCGTGGGGGGATGTCCAGTGGAATGCAGTGCACACAGGGGATGTTTGGATAATAAAAGCTTGTAAATCACTAATATTTTCCGCTTGAGACTCCACTGAGCTCTGACCTGTCCCCTACAGGGGGGCTGGGGCTGGGCTCCTTCGAGGCATGTTTGATCACAGAGGAGCTGGCCTATGGATGCACCAGGGTGCAGACAGCCATCGAGGCCAATTCCCTGGGGATGAGTCCTGCTCAGCCCCAAACTGCACTCTGGGACCCTCAAACTCATCTCTGCATCCTTTAAACTGGGGTTTCAGCCCTCAGAACTGGGATCTAGGCCCTCCAAACCGGGCTCGGTCCTCCAAACCGGGTTTGGGGCCCTTGAAGTGACGGATTAATGCTCTGAACGTTGCCTTGCAGCAAACGCCGGTGATCATCGCTGGGAATGAGCAGCAGCAGAAGAAATACTTGGGAAGGATGACAGAGGAGCCCCTCATGTGTGTGAGTGTGACCAGGCAGTGACAATAATTAGTTAATTAACTAGCTGATGACAGAGGAGTCCCTGACGTGTGTGAGCGTCACTGGGGATCCATCGGTGCCCACAATTCCACAGTAATTTCATGGCTGCCCAAACTCAGGCCGTTGATTCCTCGGGGTGCTGGCGTTTGTTACCTCCAGGCCAACTGCGTGACGGAGCCCAGCGCGGGCTCGGACGTGGCCAGGATCAAGACCCGGGCGGAGCGGAAGGGAAACGAGTACGTCATCAACGGGCAGAAGATGTGGATCACCAATGGCGGGAAGGCCAACTGGTGCGTTGGCTGGAACCAGTGTGGCTTCGCAGTCCCACTGGGCTCTGCTGGTGTTCCTGGAAGGGCCTGTCACCAACCTGAGTGCTCCACTCTGTCACCAGCTCATCAGGATGAGGCACCAGCAGCCCCTGTGGGTGCCCAAACAGGGAATGGAGTGATGACATCACAGCTCGGTGACATCATGGCTCGATGATGTCAAAGCCCCAGTCAGGAATGCAGCTTTATTTGGGCTGAAACCAAACCAAATCCGCTCTGCTTTCCCCTTGGGACAGGGAGTTACTCAGCGTTCACTCACAGAGCGCTCAGGTTACCCAGCCCTGCCCTGGCTCTGGGACAGGGATCAGCTGCTTCTGACTCAGCCACGAACCTCTCCAGGGAAAACAGGAAAACTCTGGAACTGGGGAGTTACATTGAATTTCCTTAAGGGAAGGCGTTTCCAAGGAGTCCCAGAGCCTGCCCAGCACAGCAGGGCAGCACAGACCCTTCCCCAGGGCTCAGCACGCCATCCCTCCCCACCCCAACACACCAAGGCTTTACAGTTCAAGAGGAAAAACTTTATACAAAAAATATCTACAAAAGTTGGGGTTTCTCACTGTTTAACTTCTTGCTTGAAGCAGAACCATCACAGAGACTCTCCCAGCACATTCCTGACCCCCAGCAATGGGATTTCAACAATTGCTAACAGAAAAAATTGCATTTACAACTGATACTGAGTAAAATTGAGATATTGGCAATTGAGAGGATAAGGCTTTGCACACAATACTGTATTCCCTGAGCAATAATCCTTACGGATGTTCCGGGAATTGGTTTATTTGGGGCTACTTGTGAGGCTGAGTGTGATATTGAGACACAACTCATGGAGAAGGCAGAGAAGCTTTGCAGGTAGATCTGAGGGAATTTCATTAAGTCTTGATGTTTGCAGGAAGAGAGGCCCTGAGAACACTGACATTCCTCACACTCCTCCCTCCTCGTTGGTTGGGGTTTTTTTTGGAAGGGCTCATTAAAAAGGTTTCCTGTATGGTACACAGATAAAAACTGGGGACATTTCTGTCCAGCAGTGTCTGCTTGCTGAGGATGAGCCAAGCCCCCGTCTCTGTTCCCCCACAGGTATTTCCTGCTCGCCCGCACTGACGCCGACCCCTGAGCCCCAGCCAGCAAAGCCTTCACGGGGTTTATCGTGGAGGCCAACAGCCCCGGCATCCAGATCGGCAGGAAGGTGAATTGGCAAGAGCTGATTAATATTCAGGGGGGTGAAGGTGTCAGCAGCCAGGTGGAGAACTTCCCCCAAAACTTCACAGTTCGCTGGAATTTCGCCTGCTCCTGCCCCAGGAAGGCGCTCTGGAGTTCTCTTTGTGGGGGGGGAAACAAAAACAAAACAAAGAAACTGCCATTTTTAGTAGCAGCAAAACTAGAGATTGAACATTTGGAACTTGAAAACCTCATTTATTTAGGAATTTGTCTGTTGGCAGCACAGCTGGGTCTCACAGCTGCCTTCACTGAGGTTCTTGGCTGTTTCCTCTCCCATGTCAGAGGGTAGAATTGAATTACACATGTAACTGAATCCTCCAAAGGATAAACTGAACCAGAAAAAGCCAAAGGAGAGATTCTAGCCCCAGGATTGATATCCCACACAGTGGGACAGGTCAGGGCCTTGCTGGGCTGGGAAGGCAAAGTTGGTATTTCTTGTCTCTATGATTGGTTTTAGCTAAAATTGAAGTGGTTTGGGGGGAAAAAAAAGCTTCTTTGAGTAAACTAAATCTCAGAAGAATCTGATTTAGTGGCACCTCTGTAAATTCCCTTTTCCAGGAGCTGAACATGGGCCAGCGCTGCTCGGACACGCGCGGGATCGTCTTCGAGGACGTCCGAGTCCCCAAGGAGAAGGTGCTGATCGTGGAGGGGGCTGGCTTCAAGATCGCCATGGGCGCCTTTGACAAGACCGGGCCCCCCGCGAGTGCCAGAAATGGGCTGTTTCTAACCTAAGCTGGGGATTTCTGCTGCTCATCCTGCACTGTGCCTGCCCCAGGTGGCAGCGGGGGCCGTGGGGCTGGCGAAACGAGCGCTCGATGAGGCCACAAGGTACGCGCTGGAGAGGAAAACCTTCGGGAAACCCATCGTAGAGGTGAGTCCGAGGGATTGGGCGTCAAAAATGGCAAAGTCTAATTCAACATGGAGTTGAGGGATGGATCCCAGTTCTGTAGAACTCCTCAAGCACAACTTCCCAAGTGTATTGAATTTGCAAATTAGGAAATGAAGATATAAAATCAGATTATGGGGAAAAAATTTATTCCCAGAAAGATTTCTCCAGCCCTGGCACAGGGCTATGGGGGACTCCCCGTCCCTGGAGGGTTTCATCATGTGGATGCAGCACTTGGGGACACAGTTTAGTGGTGAGGACAAGGGTTGGGCTCGGTGATCTTGACACTCTTGTCCAGCCTCAACGATTCCATGGCTCCTTGAGTCCCTGAAGAAGGCACATTCCCCTCAAGTGTCCCTGCCCTTTGAAGCTCACCCGGTGGGTCTCCCCGCTCCCAGCACCAGGCCATGGCGTTCCTGCTGGCAGAGATGGCCATGAATGTGGAGCTGGCCCGGCTGGCGCACCAGTACGCGGCCTGGGAGGTGGACGCCGGCCGCTGCAACACCTTCTACACCTCCGTCACCAAGGCCTTTGCCGGGGACGTCGCCAACCAGGTGGCCACCAATGCCGTGCAGATCTTTGGGGGGAACGGGTTCAACACGGAATATCCCGTGGAGAAGCTCATGAGGGATGCCAAAATCTACCAGGTGAGTGGGACAGAGCGTGGGGCCTCCACAGCGACACAGGTGTTCTATAGAGAATAATTAACACCTGAGTAGTTGCAATCAGGATGGACACGGGATGAAAAGATTTGGAGGCTGAGAGCAACAATCCTTCCATTGGCAGAAAGGCCTTAAATTTGAGATCCTCAAATACTCACACACCGGGCAGGTGCTTCAGCTGAGCTCTCACGAGCACTAAGGAACACGGATTAATTAATCAGCATTAATTACCCTGTGTGGGCTGCAGGAACAGCTGTGGGGCTCAGCCTGTGGTGATTCACTTCTTTAGGTATTTATTTATTGGGTTTTTTTCCAAAAGAACAAACACGGTCATATTTCCTCATTTTTGGCCCACAGACACCCCTAATCCCCAGCAGTTTTTCTGCAGTATTATTGCCAAGAAATTATTCCAGGCCAGAATTTCTCTCTTGACTCCAGTTCGTTATTCAGCAGGAAAGATTACATTCCATTTAGCAAACCCAGGGATCTTCACCTTTCCCCTCTTTCTGACATTACCCATGACTGGATGGAAGAGATCCAAACAGGTCTCAGGGAACAGGGGTCACAGCTGCTGTTGTTACTGTTGATTCTGGGTAGTTGACATTCCTTTTACAGCTGACTTTAAAATTCCAACTGTTCTCACCAGCTAGGAATTTTTCCCTCCCCAAGGACAGAAAGCAGCTGTTTGCAATCTAAAAATTATCAGTCCTGATTTCAATCCTGCCAGGGAGGAACTGAATGAGATGCAGGCCTTTGTCAAAATCAGGCTCTTTTCCTTTTCTGGGATTTTTGTTTCCCAGGATCCCAGTTATCCAATTCTCCATCACACAGATCGATCTTCAATGCAGAGCCAGGGAAGCTGGGACCTTGAAATTGTTCCAATTACTCTGCTTTAGTATGAATTTTGGGGTGTGTTTCCTGCTCCCTCCATCCCTGCAAGAACTCAGGAAAGGCACTGGGCCGTACAATTCCAGCAGCTTCACCTGGAAAAGGTTTGTGTGGTTTGGGGAAGATTATCTTGATTTTGAGACTGCAGAGAAAGTGGATCTGCAGGAGTGGGAGCAATTTGCCAATCCTACTTCTGGTAGAACTGGGAGCTGAAACACTGAAACCCCCAAATTCTGCTGCCCTGGAGCTGCGACAGGCTGAGCCTGGGGGATCCCTGGATCCCTCCTGCGCTGCACACACAGGTGTTTGTGTACCTGGGATCCCTGGATCCCTCCTGCACTGGGCACACACACCTATACGTGGTTATTGCCTGTTGTGGGTCATGGTCACACTCATTTTTCCTCCTTTTCTCTCTTCCTGCCCCCGGGCTCGGCGCTGGGAGGGTCCCGGGTGGGCAGAGCTCTGGTTGAGCCCCCTTCCCAGCACTCGGCTCCCCCAGCCATGGCTCTCCCTGCAGATCTACGAGGGCACAGCGCAGATCCAGCGGGTGATCATTGCCCACAAGCACCTGGGCAGGTAGAGGGCCTGAGGGACGCGGCGGCTCCGGGTCCTGCCTTCCAGGGAAGGAGATTTTGCTGCATTTCTCCGTTAGAAACATCTGGGAAAATCCCTTTTCCTCCAAACTCCTCTTCTTGTGCCTGATCCAGCACAGGCTCTGGGACCCCATCCGTCCCTTCACCCGTCCCCCCAGCTGACCGTCTCAAACATCCCTGAATCCCACAGGGATCGGTGTCTCCCTTGCCCACTCTCCTTTTGGCAGCAGAGGAAGAAAAAACCTTCCCTGGCAAACCTTTGTGATCAAAAAGTGAACAAAATTTGGATTTTTTTATTTATTTCTGACTTCTTGTTGATTTGTTCCCGTGAAGGCAAAAAATCCAGCACATCCCAGGGGTCGGATTTGGGGGGTTTCCATGTGTGTAACAGCACTGATCGGCTCCCAGTGTTTACGCCTGGAGCTTGAGCAAACGGATCAGTCTCAGGGAACCTAAAAAACTGGCTTTGCCTCCTGAGGAAGGGCCCAGCTGGCTCTGGCACAGGGAACGCAGGGCCCCAGTTCCCCAGATCCATAGGAAGCACTGTGGGTTTGGGGCCTTTCATCAGCCAATTTGAGAGGAAAACAAAAGTGAATCCGTTTCTTGTGCCTTGAGCTGGATTTCCTTGTTACAGGCAAGCAGCAATGATGGTGCCTGACAGGGGCCACGTGTCCGGGGGCCAAAGGAGCAGGATGGGGCAATGGGAACGTGGATTAACTGATCCCATGGGAAAAGCCTGCAGGAAAGGGGCTCGGTTTGGGCATTGCAGCGTGGGCTGAGCTGGGGTGACCCCAACACAGGCTGGAGATGGGGCCTGCCCAGCACAGCGGGTTTCCCTGGAAAAGGGCTGTTTGGGAGTCGCTGCTGCATCCCAGTAAAAGCTGTCGTGCGGGCGGGACAGGGGCGGCTGTTCCCACGCTCCTTGCACGCTCCGGTGGGATCCGGTGCAGTGTGCAGGTCCCAGCGTGGGATGGGCCCCGGGTGGGGCTGGCTGGTGGGAGTGGACAGGGGATGGATGGGCTGGGGATGGAGG
>NW_021939163.1:25047-27617 GCF_001715985.3 Manacus vitellinus
CGGGCTGTGCTCCGGGGTCCCGGCTGAAGGCGGGAGCGTCCTGCTTTGGGGACAGGGTGTGTGGGCTGGGCTGGGCCGGGCCGGAGGAGGCACCGCCTGGGCCGGGGATGAGTGCTGGCATGTATTAGCTGAGCTGAGCTGATGTCTCTCACCGCTTTAGCTCTAGAATTACTCTGAGGCCCAGCGAGCTCCAGGTCCCTTGGGAGGTTAGCGCGGAGCTTTTCCAAACTGTGGGATCAAGGTCCCATCGTCCCAAACTGTGACGCAGCGAGAGGGGGAGGGGGGCACAGGTTGTGTTTTGCTCGGTTCCCACGCTGGGCAGGAGCAGTTCTGGGCTCAGTCCTGGCTGTTGTGCGCGGGGGGGCTCTCCCCTGGCCTGAACTCCATTGTTTGGGGCTTTGTGGCCATATCCGGGGGGAAATGTTGACTCGGGGTGTCCCTGAGTGCCACGTGCGCTGCAGTGCCACGTGTGCGGCCGGGCTGGTGCAGCTCCGGGTGGGAGTGGGCAGGAGGGAACTGGCACCTCCCATCAGCTTTGCCCTAAAACCAGAATGTTTTCTGTCCCACCCAGGTCTTTGGGACAGCCCAGGGCTGTGCCATTTTGGCTGGCCCAGAGCTGTGCGCCAGCATTTTGGAGAGTCTGCAGAGCTGCAGCTTCCGGTGGGGCACGACAGGTGAGGTTTGGGGTGACCCAGCTGCCGGCAAGGTCCCTCTTCCAGGGCGTTTGGATCTCCAGACGGGTCTCCAGCCAGCTGGAAAGGTGTGGGTGCATGTGTGCAGCTCCCTGGCGCTTCTTGGGCACCTGTCAGCTCCCGAGAGACTGATCCGTGGGGTGAGAAAGAAAACAGGCCAGGGGCACTTGTTAGATTGGGTCTTTTTGTGTCTGTAAAATGCAGGTTTGGCAGTTGGTTTCATATTTATAAAGAGGATTTGAACATTCTTTTGTTGGTATCACAGCCTGTGATTTGTTCCATTCCTACCACTCTGCATCCTGGGAGACACACTGATCATCATCCAGGCTCGGACGGGGAAAAGCCCCCGAGCCCCAGGTTGCTCCTGGGAGGAGGTGGTGCAGCAGGGCGGGGGTCACAGGGATATTATGGGGCTTTATCCAAGGGGAGGGTGATGCCCATCCCTCTGCCCATGGTGCAGGTCCTGTGTCACATGGTGGGTGCTGGTCCCCAGCCCCTCAGTGATGGGTGTCCCGTGTCACACGGGCGGTGCTGGTCATCAGCCTCTTGAGCCACCATCCATGTTTCCCACCTGCCCCTTCTCTACACTCAGGGAACAAACAGGCAGAGAGACCTGAGCAGCTGGGGGAGCTCAGGGGGGGAAACCAAACCCATGTGATGGATATTCAGTAATCCAAAGGAGGCAGCCTTCCCTCTTCCTACCCTGGAAAGGTCTGGAAGGCCCTGTAATTTGGAAGCTGGCAAAGCCCTTCCCTGTCAGAGGTGACAAGGAGGTCCCACAGCACCGTGTGGAAAGGGGCCCACGTTGGAGCAGTTTGTAGAGGACTGTTGCCTATGGGATGGACTCCTGTTGGAGAAGAACTGTCTCCCTCCCTCCCAGGAGGGACTCATGTTGGAGCAGGGGAAGGACTGCCACTCCTCTCCCTGAGCAGCACCACAAACAACATGAGATGACCATGACCCGATTGTGACCAGGAGATGACAATGACCATGACTGTGACACAACTGTGACCTGACTCCATCTCTGAGTCCTGGGAGGATGCCCAGGGCATTCCAGTTCCAAGGAGTTGTTTTACCCAACTCCACAACCTCTATTTTTGGCTTCAGGGGATGGATCATCCCATCCCACCCTACCCCACCTCTGCCCACTGCTGATGACAACACGTGTTTGTGTTGCCCAGGTTGGGACATCTCAGCATCTCCAGGGCCAGTGGGGGGTTGAGTCCAGCATTTCAATGGACAGAGAGACCAGGCTTGAACCCCTGGGTGCCCCCTGCCCCCACTCCCAGCCTGACCCTTGCTCCCCCCCGGATGCCGGGATCACCACGGGACGGGGGCGTCACCGTCAGCTTTTATTAACCCTCAACGAAAGTTTCACCGTTGACCCCCCACCCTCTCCCCAAGTCCCACCTGGGGCCCCCCAGCACCCAGGGAGGCCCCTTGCCCCCCTAAACTCCCCCCGCACACAGGGGGCTGCTCCAGCCCCCTCAGTCACGTTGCGGCCGCAGCTTCATCTCGGTGAAGGGGATGGAGACGTTGAAGCCTTTCCAGGGGAACCAGTGGATGCCCTGCGGGGAGGGGGGGTCAGGACCTCCAGAGACCATATTGACCCCTACAGGTTCCATAGACCCTGTGGATCCCTTTAGAACCCCCTAGACCCTATAGAATCCCCACAGACCCTATAGACACCTCTAGATCCCCACAGGCCCTGTAGTACCCAATAGAGACTTATAAACCCCCATAAACCCCGTAGACTCCTACAGACCCCCACAAACCCTTATAGATAGATCCCTATAGACCACCACGGGTTGCCATAGACCCCACAGACCCTAGAGACCCCCAGAGATGCCTACAGACTCCCACAGACCCCTGTAGGCC
>NW_021939163.1:29582-31286 GCF_001715985.3 Manacus vitellinus
CCACCCATTCATCCATTGACCCATCCATCTCATCCCTCCAACCCATGAGACCCCCATCCATCCACACACCCAACTATCTATCCGTTCTCCAACCATCCATCCATCACTCCGTTCCACACTGTCTTCCATTGTTCAATCCATACTTCCTTCCTCTTGTTATTTCGTTCATCCTATCCATCCATTCATGCATCCATTCATCCATCCACCAATCACCCATCCACACCACCACCCATTGACCCATTCCAGGAACCCCACTACCCATCCACCCATCCAATCCAGGATCTCCCATCCATTCTCCATCCATCTTACTTCCCACCCCACAGGACCCATCCCCTCTCCATGAACCTTCTCCCTTACACACATTCATTGATCCATGAAGCTCAGGATCCACTTAGGGTCCAACCACACAATAAGTCATTAAATGTCCAAATAGTCACCTGAGCACCCGCACATCCATTCCTGCTTCCATCCATCCATCCATCCATCCATTCCCTGCTTCATCCCTCCATCCATCCATCCATCCACCCATCCTCAACTCTTTGACCTTCCCCCTCACCTATGACAGCCTCAGTGGAGACGTGATCGATCCTCTTCCCGCCCCGCAGCCCGTAGAGGTGGAAGTGGTACTGGTGGGATGGGGACAGCCCTGGCACCGTCACCGAGCGGGACCCGCCATCAATGGGCAGGGCCTGGGGCTGGCCCTGGGCATCCCGGTACTGCAGCGTGAAGGAGTCAAAGGGGCCCTCGGGGACACTCCACTGCAGCCCCACGGAGCTGGGGGTGATACTGGAGACCCTCAGCTCTCCCAGCACTGCCTGTGCCGGTAGGGCCTCAGATGGAGGAGGTTCAGTTTGGGGGTGCTCAGGTTGGGGCTCCTCTGAGGGCAGGAGTGGCTCCTCTGGCTCAGCTGCAGCTGCAACAGAGGGGATGGTGATGGTTGTGGCTGTCCATGTGTCCATCAATGTGTCCATCCATCAATTACCCAACTATCCATCATTCATCATCCATTCAGCCATGTCTTCCTCCATCCAAAAACAACCATCCATCCATCCATCCATCCATCCATCCATCCATCCATCCATCCAATCTACCACCCAACACTCAACCCAACTCCCCGCCTAATCCCACATCCATATCTCTGGATTTTTCTCCTCGCATCCCGCCAGGCCTCCACCCCTGACATCCCATAACCCATGGAAATTCTTCCATGCGTAAGAAATCACATAATGCCACCAGGAATCCTCCGTCCATCTCATCTGCCCCACCGCAATCCAACTACTTATCCACCCATCCAGCTTCTTCCATCCAGCTGGGCAGGAACCCACCCACCATTCTGACCAGAATCCATTCAGCCATTCAGTTCTCGATACATCATGGACAGACGATGATGATGATGTCAGTTACGGACTGAAGATGGATGATGGATGAAGAGGGATGATGATGATTATGTTGATGGATGATGAATGAGAATAATGATGATGGGTGAGGATCATTATGGAGATGGGGAATGATGAAGATGATGGTGGATGATGGCAGATGTTGGTCAATGGGTTGGTGGAAGGGTCGATGATTGATTGGATGGTACCAAGTTCAGTGGGTTCTCTATGGTGGGTGGAAATGTCATTGGGAGAGGATCCCATGATCCCTCCATGGCTTGATCAATCCATCCCTCTCACTTTCCCCTCACCTGTGATGACATCAGTG
>NW_021939163.1:31448-33152 GCF_001715985.3 Manacus vitellinus
CCTGGGGCTGGCCCTGGGCATCCCGGTACTGCAGCGTGAAGGAGTCAAAGGGGCCCTTGGGGACGCTCCACTGCAGCCCCACGGAGCTGGGGGTGACACTGGAGACCCTCAGCTCCCCCAGCACTGCCCGTGCTGGGGGGGCCTCAGTTTGTTGGTGTTCATGTTCGTCGTCCTCAGCTGGGGAGTCCTCAGTTGGGGGAGCCTCTGAGGGTGAGGCTGGTGCTGTGCGGAGATGGGACAAGGCAAGATGTGGAGATCCACCACACACCTCTCCTTCTGTGCACCCATCCACTCTCCAGCCACATTCAGCCCCCTGTCTGTCCTTGCATGACCCTTTCACCCTTCCCCTCACTCACCCAGGGCACAAACCAGCCATGGGCTCATCCCAACCTGAAACCATCCAAAAACATGTCCACCCATCCATCCATCGATCCATACATTTCATCCATCCCACCCACAAGACCCTCATCCATCCATCCATCCATCTATCCATCCATCACTCCATCCCCCCTTCTTGCATTTCTCCATCAGTCCTTTCTTCCTCTTCTTTTTCTGTCCATTCCATCCATCCATACCCCCATCCAAGAAATCCATAAGGGCCTAGGCATGCATCCATCCATCAATAAATCCATCATCCATCCACCCATCCCAAGAGCACCACATTCATCCATCCAATCCAGAAGCCCCCAGCCTTTCTCCATCCACCTCTCTTCCCACCCCACAGGACCCATCCCGTCTCCATGACCCTTCTCCCTCACACCAGTTCATGGATCCATGAACCCCAGGATCTCCTTAGGCTCCAAACACACATTAAGTCGGTAATGTCCAGTTAGTCACCTGACCATCCACCCTTCCATTCCTGCTTACATCCATTCATTCATCCACCAATCCATCCCCATTTCCATCCATTATACATTCATCACTCTATCCGACATCTCTTTCTACTGTTCCATCAATCTGTCCTTCCTCTTGTATTTATGTCCATCCTTGCTCTTTATCCTACCACTCATCCACCACTCATCTGGGCATTCATCCAACCATCATGAACCCATGATCCATCACCCTCTTGGTTCCTCCATCCCTCCATCCAATCCCTCAACCATCTTCCATCTCTCCAACCCTTCGTCCCAATCTCCGTCCCTCTCATCAACACTCCATGCATCCCTCCATTCACCCACCCACCCTCAACTCTCTAACCTTCCTCCTCACCTGTGACAGCCTCAGTGGAGACGTGGTCGATCCTCTTCCCACTCCGCAGGCCATAGAGGTGGAAGCGGTACCGGTGGGATGGGGACAGCCCTGGCACTGTCACCGAGTGGGACCCTCCATCGATGGGCAGGACATGGGGCTGGCCCTGGGCATCCCGGTACTGCAGCGTGAAGGAGTCAAAGGGGCCCTCGGGGACACTCCACTGCAGCCCCACAGAGCTGGGGGTGATGCTGGAGACCCTCAGCTCTCCCAGCACTGCCCGTGCTGGGGGGGCCTCAGTTTGTTGGTGTTCATGTTCGTCGTCCTCAGCTGGGGAGTCCTCAGTTGGGGGAGCCTCCAAGAGTGAGGTTGGTGCTGTGCAGAGATGGGACAAGGCAGGACATGGAGATTCACCACCTGCCTTTCCTTCTGTTCATCCATCATCTGTCCAGCCACACACAGGCCCCCTGTCTGTTCTTCCATCCTCAGCCCTCCCCCCTGCTTCACTCATCCAGG
>NW_021939163.1:34319-37666 GCF_001715985.3 Manacus vitellinus
TGGGGGGCCTCAGTTTGTTGGTGTTCATGTTCGTGGTCCTCAGCTGGGGAGTCCTCAGTTGGGGGAGCCTCCGAGAGTGAGGCTGTGCAGAGATAGGATAAGGCATGATGTGGAGATTCACCACCTGCCTGTCCTTCTGTCCATCCATCATCTCTCTGGCTATATTCAGTCCGCTGTCTGTTCTTCCATCTTCAACCCCACTCCCCTGTTTCACTAATCCAGGGCACAAACCAGCCATGGGCTCATCCCAATCTGCACTCATCCATAAATATTCTCCACCCACCCATCCATCAACCAATCCATTTCATCTATCCTATCCAGGAGACCTCCAGCCAGCCAGCCAGCCACCCACCCACCCAGCTATACATTCTCCACCCATCCATCCATCACTCCATCCGCCCTTCTTCCATTGCTTCATCCATCTTTCCTTCCTCTTGTTTTTCTTTTCATCCATCATCCATCATCCCATCCAAAGAGCCACACATCCTTCCATCCAATCCAGGAGCTCCCATCCATTCTCCATCCACCTCTCTTCCCACCCCACAGGACCCATCCCCTCTCCATGACCCTTCTCCTTCACACCCATTCATTGGTCCATGAATTCCAGGATCCACTTAGGGTCCAACCACACATTAAGTCATTAATTTTCCAATTAGTCACCTGAGCACCCACCCATCCATCCCTGCTTCTAGTCATCCATCCATCCATTCATCCATCACAACTTCCATCCATGATACATCCATCACTCCATCCCACATCTCTTTGCACTGCGCCTCTGTCCTTTCCCTTGAATTTCTGACCACCAGAACTCTTTATCCTGTCACCCATCCACCCATCATCTGGACACTGATCGAACCATCATCCACCCATGATCCATCACCCTCTTGATCCCTCCATCCCCACAGCCAACTCATAACCAATCACCCATCTCGCCAACCTGTCATCCCACTCTCCATCCCTCCCACCAACACTCCATGCATCCATACATCCATACATCCATCCTTCCCCAACCTAATCCCTCCATCCATCCACCCAACTACTCTCACTCTCTGACCTTCCCCCTCACCTGTGATAGTCTCAGTGGAGACGTGATCGATCCTCTTCCGGCCCCGCAGCCCGTAGAGGTGGAAGCGGTACCGGCGGGACGGGGACAGCCCCGGCACTGTCACCGAGCGGGACCCGCCATCAATGGGCAGGGCCTGGGGCTGGCCCTGGGCATCCCGGTACTGCAGCATGAAGGAGTCAAAGGGGCCCTTGGGGACACTCCACTGCAGCCCCACAGAGCTGGGGGTGATACTGGAGACCCTCAGTTCCCCCAGCACTGCCTGTGCTGGTAGGGCCTCAGATGGGGGAGGCTCAGTTTGGGGATGCTCAGGTTGGGGCTCCTCTGAGGGCAGGAGCGGCTCCTCTGGCTCAGCTGCAGCTGCAACAGAGGGGATGGTGATGGGCTTGGCCACCCATGTGTCCATCAATGTGTCCATCCATCAATTACCCAACTATCCATCATTCATCATCCATTCAGCCATGTCTTCCTCCATCCATAAACAACCATCCATTCATCCATCCATTCTATCTACCACCCAACACTCAACCCAACTCCCCACCTAATCACACATCCATATCTCTGGTTCTTCCTCCTCACATGCCCCCAGGCCTCCACCCCTGACATCCCATAACCCATGGAAATTCTTCCACACATAAGAAATCGTAATATGGCCACCAGGAATCCTCTGTCCATCTCAGCTGCCCCACCTCAATCCAACTACTCATCCACCCATCCAGCTTCTTCCATCCATCTGGGCAGGAACCCACCCACCATCCAGTCTGGAATCCATTCAGCCATTCAGTTCTTGATCTGTCATGGATGGATGATGATGATGATGATGATGATGATGATGATGGAAGCTGATGATGATGGATGAATGATGATGATAATGGATGGTGGATAATAATGATGATGGATGACAGATGATGAAGATGATGGTGGATGATGGTGGGTGTTGGTCAGTAGGGGGTGGAAGGGTCGATGGTTGACTGGATGGTGCCAGGGTCAGTGGTGGCTCAATGCCTGGTTGGGATGGGACGGGGATGGGAACCCTTGATCCCTCCATTGCTTGATTCATCCATCCCTCTGACCTTCCCCCTCACCTGTGATGGCCTCAGTGGAGACATGGTCGATCCTCTTCCCGCCCCGCAGCCCGTAGAGGTGGAAGCGGTACCGGNCCATCCAGCTTCTTCCATCTATCTGGGCAGGAACCCACCCACCATCCAGTCTGGAATCCATTCAGCCATTCAGTTTTTGATACATCATGGACAGACGATGATGATGGTGACAATTATGGATTGAAGATGGATGATGGATGAAGATGGATGATGATGAATGAGAATAATGCTGATGGGTGAGGATCATTATGGAGATGGGGAATGATGAAGATGGTGGATGATGACAGGTGTTGGTCAATAAGTGGCGGAAGGGTCAATGATTGATTCGGTGGTACCAAGGTCAGTGGGTTCTTGATGGTGGGTGGGAATGAGATGGGATGGGATCCCATGATCCCACCATGGCTTGATCAATCCATGCCTCTGACCTGTGGTGGCCTCAGTGGAGATGTGGTCGATCCTCTTCCCACCCCGCAGTCCACAGAGGTGGAAGCGGTACCGGCGGGACGGGGACAGCCCCGGCACCAACACCGAGCGGGACCCGCCATCGATGGACAGGGCCTGGGGCTGGCCCTGGGCATCCCGGTACTGCAGCTTGAAGGAGTCAAAGGGGCCCTCGGGGACGCTCCACTGCAGCCCCACGGAGCTGGGGGTGATGCTGGAGACCCTCAGCTCCCCCAGCACTGCCCGTGCTGGGGGAGCCTCATATGGGGGAGGCTTAGTTTGAGGGTGGTCAGGCTGGGGCTCCTCTGAGGGCGAGAGCGGCTCCTCTTGCTCTGCTGTGTCTGTGACAGAGGAGATGGTGATGGGTGTGGCCATCTATTTGTCCATCAATGTGTCCATCCAATATTTACTTAACTATCCATCATTCATCATCCATCCATCCATATCTCTCTCCAACCATAAACAACCATCCATCCACCCATCTATCCATCCATCCATCCATCCCTCCTATCTATCACTCAACCCAACTCCCCACCTAATCTCACATCCATATCTCTGGCTCTTTCTCCTCACATAAACCCAGGCCTCCACCCCTGACATCCCTATTTCCCGTGAGCAATCTTGTAGCATAAGAACATGCATACAGCCACCAGAAACCCTCCATCCATCCTAGCTTCTCCACATCCATCCAACAATTCATCCACCCATCCAGCTTCTTCCATCCATCTGGGCAGGAACCCAAC
>NW_021939163.1:37942-39483 GCF_001715985.3 Manacus vitellinus
GGTTGGTGGAAGGGTTGATGTTTGATTGGATGGTGCTGCGGTCAGTGGATGCTCAATGGTGGGTGGAGATGTCATCGGGATGGGATCCCATGATGCCCTCATGTCTTGATCAATCCAGCCCTCCATTCCTCTCACTTTCCCCCTCACCTGTGGTGATGTCAATGGAGACACGATCGATCCTCTTCCCGCTCCGCAGCCCGTAGAGGTGGAAGCGGTACCGGCGGGAGGGGGACAGCCCCGGCACGGTCACCGAGTGGGACCCTCCATCGATGGGCAGGGCCTGGGGTTGGCCCTGGGCATCCCGGTACTGCAGCGTGAAGGAGTCAAAGGGGCCCTTGGGGACACTCCACTGCAGCCCCACAGAGCTGGGGGTGACGCTGGAGACCCTCAGCTCCCCCAGCACCGCCCGCACTGGGGGGGCCTCAGATGGGGAAGGCTCAGTTTGGGGGTGCTCAGGTTGGAGCTCCTCTGGGGGCAGGAGCGGCTCCTCTGGCTCAGCTGTGGCTGTGACAGAGAGGGTGGTGATGGTGTTTGCCATCTGCTTGTCCATCCAGCTGTCCATCCCACCATCAATCCATCCATCCAATCATGTTTCTTTCCATGCACTCTTTTCTTTCAATTGGTTTTTTAACCTCTCCCTCCAAAGGATTATCAAATCACCACCAAGTTGCTCCAACACACATCATCAATCCATCATCCATCCAGCATCCATTATTTTCCTTCTTTCAATCCTTGAATCCATTCCACCATCACTCTTCACTCCCTGCATCAACCCATACCCCCACACTGACCCCCTCCTTCATTCAGGGCACAAGCCAACCATGGGCTCAGTCTCACATATGCCCGTCCAACCACATGTCCATCTGTCATCCATCCATCCAAAACACCCAGGAGACCCCCATCTGTCCATTCATCCATCACCATCCATACCTCATCTATCATCCATCCCTCCATCAGTCCATCCATCCATCCCATCACCCATCCAACACCCAAACCAACTCCCCACCCAGTCCCACAGCCATCTCTCTGGCTCTTTCTCCACAAATCCCTGCAGGCCTCCTCCCCTACCATCCCCCATTTTCCATAGAAAATTTTCCATCCAAGAGGACATGTGTCAGGCCACTAGGAACCCTCCGTCCATCCCAGCTGCCCCACATCCATCCAACCACTCATCCATCCATCCACGTTCTTCCATCCATCCACGTTCTTCCATCCATCTGAGCAGGAACCCACCCAGCATCCAGTCTGGAATCCATTCAGCTGCTCCATTCTTGATTCATCATGGATGGATGATGATGATGATGATGATGGAAGGTGATGATGATGGATGGATGATGATGAAGATGATGGAAGGTGGATAATGATGATGATGGATGACAGATGATGAAGATGATGGTGGATGATGGCGGGTGTTGGTCAATAGGTCTAAGTAAGGGTCGATGGTTGATTGAATGGTGCAAGGGTTGGTGGGGGCTCAATGTCAGGTTGGGATGGGATGAGGTGGGATCCCTTGATCCCTCCATCACTTGGTACATCCATCC
>NW_021939163.1:40560-42932 GCF_001715985.3 Manacus vitellinus
ATGTCATCGGGATGGGATCCCATGATGCCCTCATGTCTTGATCAATCCAGCCCTCCATTCCTCTCACTTTCCCCCTCACCTGTGGTGATGTCAATGGAGACACGATCGATCCTCTTCCCGCTCCGCAGCCCGTAGAGGTGGAAGCGGTACCGGTGGGATGGGGACAGCCCCGGCACGGTCACCGAGTGGGACCCTCCATCGATGGGCAGGGCCTGGGGTTGGCCCTGGGCATCCCGGTACTGCAGCGTGAAGGAGTCGAAAGGGCTCTCGGGGACGCTCCACTGCAGCCCCACGGAGCTGGGGGTGACGCTGGAGACCCTCAGCTCTCCCAGCACCGCCTGTGCCGGTGAGGCCTCATATGGGGGAGGCTCAGTTTGGGGGTGTTCAGGTTGGGGCTCCTCTGGGGGTGGTGGTGGTTTCTCTTGCTCAGCTGTGGCTGTGACAGATGGGATAGGGATGGGTGTGGTCGTCTGCTTGTCCATCCATCACCCACCCAGTTATCCATCACTTATCACCCATCCATCCATTTGCCAGTCCATCCATAAACAGCCATTTGACCATTCATCCATCCATCTATCCATCCCATCTACCACCCAACACCCATCCAAAGTCTACACTCAGTCCCACATCTGTCTCTCCAGATCTTTCTCCCCACATCTTCCCAGGCTTCCGACACTCCCATCGCCTATATCCCGTGGACAATCCTCCACACACCACGACATGCATCTGGCCGCCAGGAACTCTCCAGCCACCCTGGTTTCCCCATATCCATCCAAACACTCATCCATCCATTGAATTTCTTCCCTCCATCTGGGCAGGAACCCACCCACCATCCCATCCAGAAACCATTCAATTCTTGCTCCATCAGGGATTGGCAGTGATAATGGAAGATGATGATGGTGATGGATTGTTATGACAATGGATGGATGATGGAAGGTGATTGAGGAATGATGATGATGACAGGTACTGGGTAATAATGATGGAGGGTAGATAATGATAATGATGGAGGGTAGATAATGACAATGATGGTGGATGACAGATGATGAAGATGATGGTGGATAATGGCAGGTGGGGATGTCATCATGATAGGATCCCTTGATCCTTCCATCCTTTGATTCCTCCATCCTCTCATTTTCCCCCTCACCTGTGATGACATCAACGGAGGCGTGGTCGATCTTCTTCCCACCCCACAGCCCGTAGAGGTGGAAACGGTACCGGCGGGATGGGGACAGCCCCAGCACCTTCACTGAGCGGGACCCGCCATCGATGGGCAGGGCCTGGGGCTGGCCCTGGGCATCCCGGTACTGCAGCATGAAAGAGTCAAAGGGGCCCTTGGGGATGCTCCACTGCAGCCCCACGTTGCTGGGGGTGACGCTGGAGACCCTCAGCTCCCCCAGTACTGCCCGTTTCGGGGGGACATCATATGGGGGAGGTTCAGTTTGGGGGTACTCAGGTTGGGGCTCCTCTGAGGGCAGGAGCGTCTCCTCTTGCTCAGCTGTGGCTGTGATGGAGAAGGGATGATCCCGGTCATGACCATCCGTGTCTCATCCACATGTCCATCCCTCATTTACCAAACTATCAATCATTTGCTATCCATCCATCCATGTTTCCATCAGCAATTTCCAAGCTATCAATCATTAAACATCCACTCATTCATCCACGTCTCCATCCATCCCTAAGCATCAATTCATCCATCCATGCAATCAACCACCCAACACCAAACCCCACCCAATCCCACATTCATCACTCTGGTTCTTTCTCTCCACATGGCCCCAGGCCTCCCCCCTTACCATCCCCCACTTCCTATGGACAATCTTCTATTCACCAGGACATGCATCTGGCCACTAGGAACCCTCTAGCTGTCCCAGCTTCCCCACATCCACCCAACCACTCATCCACCCACTGGATTTCTTCCATCCATCTGGGCAGGAACCCACCCACCATCCAGTCCAGAATCCATCCAGAGTTCATCATCCATCATGATGGATGATGATGATAGTGGATGGACAATGATGATGAAGATGGATGATGATGATGATGATGAAGATGATGGTGGATAAGAGCAGGTGTTGGACAATAGGTCAGTGGAAGGGTTGATGGTTAATCGGATCATGCTGAGTCAGTGGATGCTCAGTGGTGGGTGGGGACGTCATTGGGATAGGATCCCATGATCCCCTCATGTCTTGATCAATCCAGCCCTCCATACCGCTGACCTTCCTCCTCACCTGTGGTGATGTCAATGGAGACACGACTGATCCTCTTCCCACCCCGCAGCCCGTAGAGGTGGAAGCGGTACCGGCGGGACGGGGACAGCCCCGGCACGGTCACCGAGTGGGACCCGCCATCGATGGGCAGGGCCTGGGGCTGGCCCT
>NW_021939163.1:42947-47526 GCF_001715985.3 Manacus vitellinus
CCTGGGGCTGGCCCTGGGCATCCCGGTACTGCAGCATGAAAGAGTCAAAGGGGCCCTTGGGGACACTCCACTGCAGCCCCACGGTGCTGGGGGTGATGCTGGAGACCCTCAGCTCCCCCAGCACTGCCTGCGCCATGGGGGCCTCATATGGGGGAGGCTTAGTTTGGGGGTGCTCAGGTTGGGGCTCCTCTGAGGGCAGAAGTGGCTCCTCTGGTTCAGCCGTGCCTGTAATGGAGAGTGGGTGGTGATGGGCATGGCTATCCATCTCTCCATCTATATGTCCTTTCATCATTCACTGAACTATCCATCATTCATCATCCATCCATCCATCTAGATGTCCATCCACCCATACATCCATGTGCCAATCCATCCATAAATATCCATTCATCCATCCATCCCATCCATCATTCAACACCCAACCCAACTTTCCACCCAATGCAACCTCCATTGTTCTGGCTCTTCCCCCCCACATCCCTCCAGACCTCCACCTCTACACCAGACCTGCATCCCATTACCTATGGAAAATTTTCCATGCATAAGGACACGCATTGGGCCACCAGGAACCCTCCAGTCATCCTGGTTTCCCCACATCCATTCAACTATTCATCTGTTCATCCACATTCTTCCATCCATCTGGGCAGGAACCCATCCACCATCCAGTCAGGAACCAGTTTAGACATTCAATTCTTCATCCATTATGATGGATGATGATGATGATGATGATAGTGGATGGACAATGATGATGACGATGGATAGAAGATGGATGATTGATGAAGATGATGGTGGAAAACAACAGGTGTTGGTCAATAGGTAAGTGGAAGGGTTGAGGGTTGATCAGATGGTGCTGGGGTCAGTGGGTTCTCAGTGGTATGTGGGGATGGGATGGGGATTGGATCCCATCAACCTTCCATTCCTTGATCAATCCATCCCTCTGATCTTCCTCCTCACCTGTGGCAACATCAATGGAGACACGATCGATCCTCTTCCCGCTCCGCAGCCCGTAGAGGTGGAAGCGGTACCGGCGGGACGGGGACAGCCCTGACACGGTCACCGAGTGGGACCCTCCATCGATGGGCAGGGCCTGGGGTTGGCCCTGGGCATCCCGGTACTGCAGCGTGAAGGAGTCAAAGGGGCCCTCGGGGACGCTCCACTGCAGCCCCACGGAGCTGGGGGTGACACTGGAGACCCTCAGCTCCCCCAGCACTGCCCGTGCTGGGGGGGCCTCAGATGGAGGAGGTTCAGTTTGGGGGTGCTCAGGTTGGGGCTCCTCTGGGGGTGGTGGTGGCTTCTCTTGCTCAGCTGTGGCTGTGACAGATGGGATAGGGATGGGTGTGGCCGTCTGCTTGCCCATCCATCACCCACCCAATTATCCATCACTTATCACCCATCCATCCATTTGCCAATCCATCCATAAATAGCCATTTGACCATTCATCCATCCATCTATCCATCCCATCTACCACCCAACACCCATCCAAAGTCTACACTCAGTCCCACATCTGTCTCTCCAGATCTTTCTCCCCACATCTCTCCAGGCTTCCAACACTCCCATCGCCTATATCCCCTGGATGATCTTCCACACACCATGACATGCATTGGGTTGCCAGGAACTCTTCAGCCATCCTGGCTTCCCAAATCCATCCAAACACTCATCCACCCATCCACCTTCCACTATCCATCTGGGCAGGAACCCACCCACCATCTAGTCTGGAATCCATTCAGCCATTCAATTCTTCATCCATAATGGATGGGCAGTGATAAAGGAAGATGATGATGATGGTGATGGATTGTGATGACAATGGATGGATGATGGAAGGTGATTGAGGAATGATGATAATGATGGATGCTGGATGACGATGATAATGATAGAGGGTAGATAATGACAATGATGGTGGATGACAGATGATGAAGATGATGGTGGATAATGGCAGGTGGGGATGTCATCATGATAGGATCCCTTGATCCTTCCATGGCTTGATCAATCCATCCCTCTCATTTTCCCCCTCACCTGTGATGACATCAATGTAGACGTGGTCGATCCTCTTCCCGCCCCGCAGGCCATAGAGGTGGAAGCGGTACCGGCGGGACGGGGACAGCCCCAGCACCTTCACTGAGCGGGACCCGCCATCGATGGGCAGGGCCTGGGGCTGGCCCTGGGCATCCCAGTACTGCAGCGTGAAGGAGTCAAAGGGGCCCTTGGGGACACTCCACTGCAGCCCCATGGAGCTGGGGGTGATGCTGGAGACCCTCAGCTCCCCCAGCACTGCCCGTGCTGGGGGAGCCTCAGTTTGGGAGCTCTCAGGTTGGTGGTCCTCAGTTGGGGGTGCCTCACTTGAGGGGGCCTCAGCTGGGGGGTCCACCAAGGGTGGGGGCAGATCATCTGGGTCAGCTGTGGCAGGAACAGAGAGGGGAAGGTGATAAACATCTGCAGTCACATGTCCATCCACATGCCCATCCAACATCCACTCACCTATCTTTTATCCATCATCCACCGTCTGCCCCCACCCTCTCCCCACCATCCCATCCCCACCCACCATCGAGCATCCACTGACCCCAGCACCATCTAATCAACCTTCGACCCTTCCACCAACCTACTGACCAATGCCCATCTCATCCACCATCATCATCCATTCACCTTACATCATCATCTTCAGCATCATCCACCATCGGCATCCATCATCCAGCCATCCAACCAACCACCAATCCCTCCATCTCTCTACACTCCCAAGGTCCCAGCCATCTCCCCATCCTCAACCTGTCACCAGTTTCCCAGCCCAGTTCCACTCATCACTCCTTCTCCCCAACCACATCATCATCCACCATCAAGTGCCCACCAATCCCAGGAAGTATCTGTTCAATGGTTGATACTTCCCACCTTCCTATTGACCAACAATCACAATCATCCATCATCTATCATCCATCCATCCTTCCCAACATAACTCCATCTCCTGGACCATCTTCTGGCTACCTCCATCCATCCATGCATCCATCCAACCAGGCTTCTTCTACCCTGTGGTGGGGGAAAAAAAAGAAGTTTTCCCCTTGGAGTTAAAAAAATGGTAACCCCCCAGGGGGTGGTGACCCTTGGGGTTGAGCCAATGAGCGCTCCTGCAAAATATAAACATATCAACAACCAGACTGGAAAAGTAGGGTAGTAGTTGTTGTTGGAGGAGAGTGGCCATGTTCTAAGCCACAAGGAAGGGGTCGGGAGCCCTGCTGGGGGCTAGGCTCTCCCCAGCCCCCAGCTGAGAGGCTGCAGGAACCTGGAACAGTGTTAGACTGGGCCAGGCATCTGTAGCTAAGAGCTGGGGGGAGTTTCTCCACTGTGAGCAGCAGCAGAAGCAGCAGCAGAAACAGCACTGACCAGAGAACAGTGGTAGAGAGCCAGAAGAGATAAGAACTGAAGAAGCAACTAAACAAGCATGCAGCAGCAGAGAGAGAACTAAACTCTACAGAGAGAGTTGGGGTAAGAACTGAAACAAAAACCCCCCAAAACCCTTTTGTGACCTCTCCTAAGTGGAGGGGGTGGACTCCCACTTGAGGGAAGTCCTAAAGTGCAGCATGCACCAAAGAGAGGAGCTAAGAAGCTCAAGGCGTCCCAGAGCTGGACTGGTATGGCCAGATGAAATGCAGAGGGGAGTGACCTTGGCCCCCCTGCTGTTGCTGCTAAGCTAGCAGCCTGAGACACAGCATGGGAGCTCTGAGAGAACTCTTGAGGCAAAGGTTTTCAAACTGAAAGCTGCCCGAGACGTTCTGACTTGAGGGAACTTGACCCCTCGAGGAAGGGACCTTCATGGGATGTCTTACACCCCATGATATGATGTGGTGAGGCGAGCCTTGTCCCTGCTATGCAGTCCACGGAAGAGAAAGACCCTCGCTTAGAGTCAAAGGGTCGAGAGGGGCTTAGAGACCCCCCTCGTGTGTATCTGGAAAGAGATCCAGTTACAGCTGCTGCATGGAAGAAGAGAGACTGCTGCTCTGAGAGTTGAAAGGATCCTTCCTTTTCCCTTCTGGACTTTTTTTGGAGGGAGAAGAGATTGATCCATTGTAAATACTGATGTATCATAGGAGAAATAGTTAAAGATTATGTATATGAGGTATTGTAACATTTATTTGTAGAGTGCATTGTAATATAATTCCCTTTCCCCCCATATTTATTCTTGTGTAGTGTCTGGAAAACCCATCTCACACTGGGTTGAGATGTGGGAGGGGGCTTGAACTCGAGAATTGGATTTTAGGGGGTCTCAAACCACCACACACCCACCCACTAGTGAGTTCATTCAGTCACCATCCATCCACTCAACTCGCCATCCATCCCATCATTGTCCAGTTCTCGTGGCATCCAATGATCCTTGTGATAATCTGCCCATCCTTCTACTCACGAATCCATCCAACTCTCCACCCATCCATCCATCATCCATCTCTGTGTCTATCTCTCCGTCCCTCTCTCTGTCTCTAAATTTATTTCTCCAATCCTTCCTCCCTCTGATTTTCCCCATCACCTGTGGTGACGTCAACGGAGATGTGGTCGATCCTCTTCCCGCCCCGCAGGCCATAGAGGTGGAAGCGGTACCGGCGGG
>NW_021939163.1:48451-51275 GCF_001715985.3 Manacus vitellinus
TGTCCCTTCCCCCCATCCCCTTCCCCAGGACATTCCTTCCCAGTGTCCCCCCGTCCTGTTCCCAGTGTGTCACCCACCTGTGGTCCCCAGGAGTGTTCCGTCCCCTCGGGGTTTGGAGGGGGGTCCCTGTCCCTTCCCGAGGGCCATGTGCCGGCGCAGGACATATTCCAGGATGGCGCGGGCCACTGCTGGCACTGTCTGGTTGCCCCGGAGTGGGAAGTTGGTGGCCCGAAGGTGGCTCTCAAGGCGCTGGAGCAGGGACCCACTGTACGGGGACAGCCGAGCCACCAGTTCCTGCAGGGAGGGGATACCCGGGGACAGCGGGGACCATGGGGACAGCTGGGACCACGGGGATTCTGGGAACTCTGAAGATAATGGGGACTTTGGGGGCACTGGAGACCCCAGAGACTGTGGGGTTGGAGGTGACCTTGGGGACACTGGGGTCACTGGTGACTCTGGGAAGCTTGGGGGTTCTGGGGATGCTGGCCACACTGGGAAGTCTGGTGACACTGGGGACCTTGGGAATTCTGGAGACACTAGTGACCCTGGAGATTCTGGTGACACTGGTGATTCTGGTGACACTGGTGACCTTGGGGGCGCCGGGGATCCCAGGGACCCTTGACCTACGGGGGATGCCGGAACCCGGGGGGATGCTGGTGACCCCAAAGACCCATGTGAACCCAAGGACACATCTGGTGATGCAGGCGATGCTGGTGACCCTGGGGACCCCAGTGACCCTGGGGACCCTCGGGCTGACGGTGCCACTGCTGGGGACCCCAGGGAGCCCTGAGGGGACCCTGGGGACCCCTCATGGGGGGGCACAGCCAGGACAAGTGCTGTGGAGCAAAGGGGACTGGGGTCACTGACCTGTCCCAAGAGTCCCCAGTGGGGACACTCCTGCCCCAGCTCTGTCCGAGTCCCCAGTCCCAATGCTGTCCCCATCCCTGGGCCATCCCCCTCCCTGTCCCCATCTCCATGCTCTCCCTATGTGTGTCCCTAACCCTGTCCCCATCCCTGTCCCTGTGTTCATGCTATCCCACGCTGTCCCCAAACCCATGATTATTCCATCACTGTCCCCCTTCCTGTGCCATCCCTATTCCACTATTGTCCCCAACGCTGTGTCATCCCTGTCCCTGTGCCTGTGCCATTCCCATCCCTGTCCCCATCACTGTGCCACCCCTGTCCCCATGTCTCTGTCACTGCTGTCTCCATACCCATGCCACCCCCTTCCTTGTCCCCCTGCCATCCCTGTCCCTATCCCTATCCCCATCCCCATGGCCATACCATCGCTATCCCCAACCCCATTCTTTTGCCATCCCACCCCTGTCCCATGCCACTGTCCTCACTGCTGTCCCATCTCCCCCCCCGTGCCATCTCTGACCACACGTCTGGGCTGTTCCCATCCCTGTCTCCTTGACTGTGACACCGTGCCATCCCTGTCCCCACCCTGTCCCCATGCCACCCTCTGTCCCCACGTCTGTCCCTCCATCCCCACTCCCATCCCTGTCCCCACAGTGTCCCCAACCCCGTCTCTGTCCCCCCCACCCTTGTCCCTGCAGTGTCCCAGTTGTCCCAGGTGCCTCCCAGCTCGCGTGGCAGGCGCTAGGGACCCCAGCCCTCCCATCCTGTCCCCGTGCCACCCCCATCCCCACCCCCCTGTCCCCACCTGTGCGCAGGCGCAGCACTCCTGCTGCCCCCAGGTGAGGCCCCCGCCGGGCCTGGACCAGCAGCTCAAAGGGGCGGCCTGGGGACAGCCCTGTCACCGAGAAGGCCACAGCAGAGCCAGGCAGCTCATGTGTCGTCATGGCCATGGGGTCATCCTGGGGATGGGGACAGTGTTAGGGGACAAGGCAGACACCTTGGGGGGATACTGGGGACACACTAGGGGTCACACTGGGGACATGTGTGGGACATGCAGGGGACACCACGGGGGGGACACATTGCAGGGACACTGCGGACATGGGGACACATTGGGGAGGTGTTGGGGACACACTGGGGACACCACGGGGACACACTGAGGTCATGTTGGAGACACGTTGGGGGGATGTCTTGGGTACGTGTTTGGAACACACTGGGGACACCAGAAGGGGACACACCGGAGGGACTCATTTGGGATATGTTGGGGACATGCAGGGAACAGCATGGGGGGACACATTGGGGACATCATGGGTACATGTAGGGGACATGTAGGGGACACATTTGGGCCAGCCCACTGCAGTCACATAGGTGGTGTGGGGGTCTCACCCTTCCAATGTCCCTGTCCCCCTTCCCCACATCCCTGGCCCCCATGTCCACCTCATGTCCCCTGCCATGTCCTCCCTGTGTCCCCACTCACCAGGGGAACAAGTGTCACCCGGTAGCCATCGGGAGGGGGGGAGGGCCGGGGCCAGGTGACACGCAGGGATGTCGAGGTGCGGGTGGCCAACCGTGGTGTCACTGCGGGCACCTCTGCAGGGACAGCATGCGGACACCATGAGGACACCAGGGGGACATCACAGGGACATCTATGGGATGGGGGTGCCCTGGGGACACCCTGGGACACCTTGGGAATACCATGGGGACACCAAAGGGACACCACGGGATGGGGACACCGGGGATGGGGCACTGGAGGGTCCTGGGAGGGGCACGGGGGCACCCTTGGGGACACACTGAGGTGGCACAAGAACCCCCCATGGATGGGAAAAGAACTGAGGGAGCACTGCAGATACTGGGATGGGGGCACTGGGATGATATTGGGGGGCACTGGGGAGCTCGGGGGGGGCATTGGGACCCACTGATGTTGCACTGGACCACCCCCCCAGGTCGGGGGAACAGCCGGGGATGT
>NW_021939163.1:52459-54072 GCF_001715985.3 Manacus vitellinus
GGGAAACACTGGGGGGGACAACTGGGAGAACCGGGGGGCACCCACGGGGGGAGATGGGGACACACTGGGGACATTGGGGACACTCGGGGAGAAGTGGAGACATGGGGGTACACCCGGGGGGGGGACAGGGGCATCCGTGGGGACACAGGGACACTCACGGGGGGATATGGGGACACTAGAGGGATACCCAGAGGGACACAGGGGATACGGGTGGTGGGGACACTGTGGGGAAACAAGGGGATATGAGGACACTGGGGTGAAACCTAGGGACATAAGGGGACACCTGGGGAGGACCCCCAGGGGACAAAGGGATGCCACAGGGATACCCAGGGGACACCCATCGGGGGACATGACAGGGGGACATGGGGCATGGGGACACTGGAGGACACCTGGGGAACACCCACTGGGACACCACAGGGGAATGGGGACAAGTGTGGGGGCACTGGGGGGACATAGGGGGACACATAGTGGGGACAGGGACATCCATGGGACAGCCATAGGGGCACCCAGGGGACACAGGCAGACACGGGGACACTTGGGGGACACCCGGGGACACCCACAGTGGGGGGGCCATGGACATCGTGGGGTGACACGGGAAACACCCAGGGCACACAGGGACACAGCGAGGGGATGCAGGGGACACTCCTGGGGACACCTAGACATCAGTAAGGGACACAGGGACAGCTGTGGGGACACCCAAGGGACACAGGGATCCCCCCGGGGACATTCACGGGGACACATGGACACCAGAAGGGGACACCCAGGGGACACCCAGGGGACACAGGGACACCTGGGGGACCATCACAAGGGGACACGGACATCGTGGGGGGGACACCCCTAGGGACACCGAGGGGGACACAGGGACAGCTGTTGGGACGTGGGGGACACAGGGACACCTGTGGGGGGACATCCACCTAGGGACATCCAGGGACACCCACAGGGACACAGAAACACATGGACACCTCAACCCACAGTGCCTCCCAGTAACCCCAGTTACTGCCAGTAACCCCCCCAGTGACCCCCAATAACACCAAGTAAACCCCAGTGACCCCTTAGTGACCTCCTAGTAACACCCAGTAATCCCCCAGAAAGCCCAGTCACACCAGTGACACCAGTAACACCAGTAACCCCCAGTCACAACAGCACCTCCAGCCATTGCCAGCAGTCATCCCAGTCACACCAGTGACACCAGTAACAGCAGTAGCTCAAGTAACTAGTAATCCCAGTAATCCCAGTAACACACCCCAGTAACCACAGCAATCTGTTACATGTTCCAGTAATAACAGTAACACCTCCCAGTAACTCCAGTAACACCTCCAGTAAGACCAGTAATACATCCCAGTAACCCCAGTAACACCTGTGCTTCTGAGCATCAGTAGCAATCCCAGTAACACATCCCAGTAACACCAGTAACACCAGTAGCCTCTCCCAGTAACACCAGTAACACCAGTAGCCTCTCCCAGTAACACCAGTTATATATCCCAGTAACATCAGTAACTGCTTCCAGTAATACCAGTTGCCCCAGCAAGACCAGTTACCGCATTCACTCCCACTACCCCCAGTCCCCTCACAATCCCCCCAGTCCTCCACAATCCCCCACTGTGTCCACCAGT
>NW_021939163.1:58440-59958 GCF_001715985.3 Manacus vitellinus
CCGTGGGCCCACCTCTGGGGACAGAGGGGACTCCATGGGGACACCACAGAGACACACTGGGGACACACTGGGGACACACTGGGGACACACTGGGGGCACACTGGGGAGCTGCACCCACTGTGCACCCACCTCTGGGGACAGTAAGGGGACAGGGAGGGGACAGGAAGGAGACACCATGGGGGCACCATGGGGACACCGTGGGGATGGTAAGTGGACACTATGGGTATGACGAGGGGACGTTATGAGGACACAGTGGGGACACCACAGGGATACATTAGGGACACTATGGGGACATGCTGGGGAGATGCTAGGGACACATTGTGGGGATCACCCCCCCCCCTCCTCACTTCTAGGGACAGAGAAGAAACTATGGGGACACCACAGCAACACCATAAGGACACCATGGGGAGATACCGGGGACAGTGAGGAGACAGCAAGGAGGCAGAGAGGGGACACCATGGGGACACTGTGGGGATACTATGGGGACACTACAGGGACACTCTGGGGATGGTGAGGGGACACCATGGGGACAATAAGGGAACAGGGAGGGGACAGAGTGGGACGTGGTGGGGAGGCTGTGGGGACATTACAGGGACACCTTGGGGATGGTGAGAGAACATTATGGGGACACACTGGGGACACTACAGGGACATGGCAGGGACGCCAGGGGGACATGTTGTCTTACCTGTGTCATAGCCATGTGGCAGCCGTGTGGCCCAGGTGTGCACCCCCACCCGCTGTGCTGCTGCTGTCACCTGTGTCACCTGCATCCCCTCCCCGTGTCCCCAACCCAGCGTGATGTTGGCACTGAGGGAGCGGGACAGGAGGGACGGAGACTGCAGGACACCAGCCACCTGCAGGGACAGGAGACATAAGGGGACACAGGGACATGGAGGTATATGGGGGGGACATGATGGTATATGGGGGGACATGGGGACATGGAGAACATTGGGACAGGGGGGACACAATGGCAGGAACAAGGAGGGAACACCTGGGGACACGGGGCGCTGGGAGGGCCATGGTGGGGCTGGCTGGGGACATGCGGGTGGCCATGGGGATCTGTTGGGGACACAGTGGTGACCCAAGGGTGGCAGCAGAGGACACCAGGCAACCCAGGGGTGGCAGTGGGGACCCATGAGGGGTAGAGAGTGACATGGTGGTGACCATGGTGGACCACTGGTGACACAGGGGTGGCACTGGGGAGTCACTGGGGAGCCTGGGGTGGCACTGGGGACTTGTTGGGAACCCATTGGAGACCTGGGGGTGGCCACGGGGACCCGTTGGTGACCCACTGATGACCCAGGGTGGCCCAGGGGACATGTAGGTGACGCAGGGGTGGTAGTGGGAACCTGCTGGGGACCCAGGGGTGACCTGGGCATAGCACTGGGGATCTGGGGTGACTCAGGGGTGGCCTGGGGTGTCACCTTGTCACTGCAAGGCAGGACCTGCACAGGGTGGGTCAGAGTGTGTTTGGTGACAGGGGCTAGCAGTGGGGACCCGGGGTGACTCAGGGGTGGC
>NW_021939163.1:61274-64033 GCF_001715985.3 Manacus vitellinus
CCCATCTCCCCCACCTCCCCTCTATGTCCCATGGACCCCATTTCCCCATTTCCTCAATATCTCTGTGTCCCCTCCTGACCCCCCATGTCCTCCACGCCCCCCTGTCACCTTGAGGACGGGCTCGGACCGCCCGGGGTAGGTCACGTAGACGTCCTTGAGACACAGGCCTGGAGTCCTGGAGGCCTCATGGCCCCGGGGGGTGACAGGTGACAGTGTCCCCACAGGTGCCACCCACTTGGCCTTGTCCAGCAGCTCCAGGAGTGTCTCGGAGGAGCCGACAGCCTTAGCCAGGACTGGGAGGTACAACAGCAGGGCCTGGGGACACAGGGACACTAGGGGATTTGTGGACATGGGCATGGGGACAGGGAGGGACACAACCAGGAAGGCATGGGGACATGGCAGGGATTGGGGAAATGGAGGGGACATGGCAGGGGGGACGTTGGGGACTTGGGGGGGACATGGCTGGGACAGGCATGGGTACATGGATGGGGACACAGGGACATGGAAGGGGACAGGGGGACCTGGTAAGGACATGGCAGGTGCACACTGAGACACAGTGAGGGGACATGGGGAGGATCTGAGGACACGGAGGGGACACAATAGGGTTGGGGTTGGGAGAGCGGACAGGGATGGGGACATGGCCAGGAGAACACGGGGACATGGGGACACAGCTGGGAAGGTGTGGGGACACGGGGACATGGTGGGGGGACATGGGAGGACACAGTGTCCTCCCATGGGGAATGGGGCTGGGGACAGGACAGGGACACGCTGGGGACATACCGGGGACACACTGGGGATAGGTTGGGGACAGAATGGGGATACACTGGAGACAAGCGGGGAAAACATTGGGGATAGGCTGGGGACACAGGAGGGACAGGTTGGGGACACATTGAGAATAGGCTGGGGACACAGTGGGGACATGCTCCTCACATCCACAGCCCGGGTGAAGCTCAGGTGGCACATGAGGATGGTGACCAGCTCCCCAGGGGTGATGGTCCCCGCAGTCACCAAGTGTCCCCCCCTAAGGAGCAGCCCCAGCTTCATGACCAGCGTCGGGAACTGGGGACATGGGGACACAGGGTCACATGGGGTCACCCCAGCCCCATGTCACTGTGTCCCCCAGTCCCATGCCACCACGTCCCTGTGTCCCCCTGTCACCACATCTCCCATCCCTGTGCCACCCATCCCTGTGTCCCCATGTCCCCTGTCTCCATACCCTCTATCCCCATAACCCCATGTCCTCATGTCCCCCAGCCCCCTGCCACTTCAATCCCACATCCCCTGTCCCCCGGTCACCCTGTCCCCATGTCCCTCAGCCCCCTGCCACCATGTCCACCAGCCCTGTGCCACCTTTCCCTGTGTTCCCTGTCCCCATGTCCCCATCTCCGTGCCACTGCATCCAATGTCCCCTAACTCCCTGCTGCCACGTCCCCATGTCCCCTCTTATGCCACCCTGTCCCCATGTCCCCCAGCCCTGTGCCACCCATCTGCATGTCCCCTATCCGTGGATCACCATGTCCACGTGTCCTCTGGCCCTTTACCAATACACCCAACATCCCCATCCCCATGTCCCCATGCCCCATGTCCCTGGGCCCCCTGCCACCCTGTCTTCACCCCTATCCACCCTCACCCCCATTTCCCCCATTCCTGCATCCCCCATTCCCATGTCCCCATCCCCCTGCCACCATGTCCTCCGTTTCCATACCACTGTTCCTCATTCCCCCGTGCCCCCCATCCCTGTGTCCCCCCAGTGTCCACGTACCCCGCTGGCCCAGCGCCCGGCCCCATAGGCCAGGGCCTCTCCACATTCCAGCTGGTGGCCGTGGCTGAGGCGCTGCTGGACACGTGCGGTCACTCCGGCCTCATGTCCAAAGGCCCGGACGGTCCTCAGGGCCCCCAGTGACTCCACGGCCACCGCGGTGGCATCAGCCAGCGCCGCCCGCGCCCGCCGCGCCAGGTCCTGGGGACACACGGGACAGGGGGTCACCACAGGGTTGGAGGGCACAGAGGGTGGACAGGGTGGGGACAGGGAGGGGACAGAGGAGCCACCACAGAGTCACGGGGGGTTACAGAAAGCACACGGGGGTTACACTGGAGTCACTGCAGGGTCACTGCATGGGATCATGGGGGGACACAGAGGGAACAGGGGGTCACCCTGGAGACAGGGAGATCACCTCGAGGTCACCATGCAGATGGGGAGACAGGGAGGGCACAGGGGACAGAAAAAGGTGACAGTGGGCATTGGGAGGTGACAACAGGCACCAGGAGGGGACAGGAGGGACTTGGACAGAACCCAGGGAGATGATGAGGGGCCTTGGGAGGTGCCATGGGGTACAGGGAGGTGACCAGGGGTGCAGAGAGGGGACAAGGGGCCCAGGGAGGTGACATGGGCTGCAGGGAGGTGACAAGGGGCCCAGAAAAGTGACCGGGGTGCAGGGACAAAGGTACAGGTTACAAAGGGAGGTGACAAGAGGCCCAAGGAAGTGATGAGGATTCTGGAGAGGTGACGAGGGGCCCAGGGAGAGGACAGGGGCTGCAGGGAGGTGACACTGGGGACACAGATGTGACAAGTGGCCAAGGGAGCTGACGAGGTACTCGCAGTCCCTGTGTCCCTCTCGGTACCTGTTGGATGCCTGCGATGGCACGTGGCAGCAGCAGGAGGAGGGGCAGCACCAGGAGTGTGACCAGGGCCAGCAGCGGGGCCAGCGAGGCCATCACGGTAAGCAGGGCCCCGGCCCGGGCCAGAGCCCACAGCGCCG
>NW_021939163.1:64338-65380 GCF_001715985.3 Manacus vitellinus
GTCCCCCCGGCCCTGCAGTCACCCACCTGCCGAGCCCCAGCACCACCAAGGGCCACATGGCCGCCGACGTGTCCTCCTGTGTCACCTGGTCAGTGATGTGGCCTGTGAAGTATGGGCCTGCCACCTCGCCTGTGGGGACACTCTGACAGTGGGTGGGGAGCCCCTGACTTGGGGGCTGAGCCCCAAGAAGTGGGTACTGACCACTCTCAAAACTGGGGGTTGAGCTCTGAAATTGGGTCCTGACCCCCTCCATTGCGGGCTAAGACCCCAAACTTGGGGGTTGAACTTCCAAAATTGGGTCCAGAGAACCCAAAGTTGGGTGTTGACCCCTGAAAATTGGGTGCTGACCCTCCAGATTGGGTCCTGACTCCCTAAACTTGGGTGTGGGGCCCTACAAATTTGGTTGTTGAGCCCCGAAATTGAGTGCTGATCCCCTCGATACTGGGTCCTGGCCCCTAAAATTGGTTGATTGGCCCACCAGATTTGCACCTGACCCCACACAACTGAACCCAAAATTGGGTCCTGACCCCCCAAAATTACGTGCTGATCCCCCACGTTGGGTAATGGCCCCCAAATTGGGTCCTGCACACCTAAAATTGGGTGTGTATCCCTGAAAATTGGGTGTTGAGCCCTGAAATTGGGTCCTGATGCCCCTAAGTCGAGTGGTGACTCCCTAGTGGACCTGCACTGCAAAATGGGCTGTGGACCCTTGAAAAGTGGGTGTTGAACCACTAAATTGGGTCTGACTCTTTAAAGTTGGGTGTCACCCCCCAAACTGAGTCTTGACCCTTGAAAATTTGGTCCTGACCTGCCAAAATTGTCTCCAAAATGGGTCCTGACCAGCCAAAAATGTGTTCCAACTGCCCAAATTGGTTTCTGGTCTCCCAAAATCGGGTCCTGCCTCCCCAAAATTGGGTTCCACCCCTCAAATCACCCCCCAGAGGGATCCTGCCCCGCCACATATTGGGTCCTGACCCACCAAATTGTCTCGACCCCCGAATTGGGTTCTGACCCCTCAAACTGGGTCCTGCTCCCCCAGATC
>NW_021939163.1:67215-78914 GCF_001715985.3 Manacus vitellinus
GGCCACTGCGCTGGCCCTGTTGGCCTGGGCCACACCTCTGATGCCCGGCAGCGTCCCTGAGGCCTCTCCCGGTGTCCCCAAGACCCTCGGCGGTGTCCCCAAGGCTCCTGCTGCCTTCCGGAGGGTCCTGGCGCTGGCCTGGTCTGAGTGGAAAGTCCTTGGAGCCGCCTTCCTTTGCCTCATGCTGGCGGCCACTGGTGGGTGACGGTGCGGGGAGGGTGAGGGCACGCGGGGACGGCCACTGACCCCCCATTCATTGAGCCTTGCAGCCCCGAACTGGGGGCTGACTCCCCCCAGACTGGGCAGGGACCACCCCAAAGTTGGGTGTGGAGCCCCTAAATTTGATGTTGAACGCCCAGATTTGGAGCTGACTCCCTAAATTGAGTGGTGACCACTCCAAACTTGGGTGTTGAACCTCCAAACTGGGAGCCGACCCCCCCGAAATTGGGAGCTGATCCCCCAAATTGGGTGCTCACCACCCCAAAATTGGGAGCTGGCCCTCCAGAATTGGATCCTGGACCTCCAAACTTGGCTCTTCATTGCCCTAAATTGGCTGCTGAGCCCTATGACTGGGTGCTGACCATCCCAAAATTGGGTGCTGAGCCCCTACACTGGGAGCTGACCACCCAAAAATTGGGTGGTGACACCCCCATAATTGGGTGCTGACTACCCAAAAATTGGGTCCTGACCAATCAAACTTGGGTGTTAACCCCCACAAAGTTGGGTGTTGACCCTCAAACTTAGGGTCTGATGCCCAAAAATGGGTGTTGACCCCCAAGAAATTGGGTCCTGACCCCTAAAATTGGATGCTGAACCCCCAAAATTAGGTGTCAAACCCTGAAATTTGGTCTCAAATCCCTGCACTGGGCGCTGACACCACAAAATTGAGTCCTGACCCCTTGAAATTGTCTCCTGCCGCCACCAAATCACATCTTGTCCCCTCAATCGAGTCCTTCCCCCACAATCGGGTCCCCCCATGCCAGCGGTGGTGCCGCGGTGACATGGTCCTGGTGACACCCAGGGGAGACGGCGGGGCCGTACGTCACCGGGAAGGTGCTGGACGCCATCAGGAACAGGGACGGACTCACCGCTGGAGCTGTTGGGATGGTGGTGGCCACCGAAGCAGCCAGGTGGGTCATGGCATTCCCAGTGTCCACGCCCGTGTCCCCATGTCCCCAACGTCCCCAATGTCACTGTGTCCCCCCAGTGTCCTGTTCTCTGGGTGCCGTGGGTGGCTCTTCCTGCTGGTGGCAGCGCGTCTCCGGCAGAGCCTGCGCTTCCAGCTCTTCTCCCACCTGGTGCACCAGGACCTGGATTTCTTCCAGGGAATGCCGGCAGGTAATGGGACATGGCCCAGACCTGTCCCATCCCACCATCCCATGACTCCAGTCCCCATCCCACTATTACATCCTTTCCCTATCATCCTGTTATCCTATTTCCCATCCCATTCTACCCCACCCATCCATTATCCCATCCCACCATCCCACCCCCCTCATTCCCATTCTTACTATCCCATCCTTTTCTATCCTATCCCGTTTTCCCGGTCTCATTGTACTATCCTCTCCGAATCCCACTATCCTATCCCACTGCCCTGTCCTTATTCTCATTCCCATCCCACCATCCCATCCCCACTGTCCCATCCCTATCAGTCCATTCCCACCATTCCCATTGCCACCATCCCCTTTCCCATCATCCTGTCCTCCCAGTCCCCATCCCATCTTGTCCCCCCCATTATCCCATTTTGCTATCCCATTCCATATCCTGACCTTCATCCTATCATCCCATCCCACCATCTCCATTCCTGCCATCCCATCCCAACTGTCCGATCCTGCCCTGCCATTCCCATCCCATGTCCTCCCCCCCTGATCCCAACCTCCTTTCCTGCCCCGCAGCCGAGCTCTCAGCGCGGTTTTCCACGGAGGTGCCGCTGGTGTCCATGGCGGTGCCGAGGGGAACCAACCTGCTGCTCCGCAGCCTGGGAATGGCACTGGTGGTGGGGATGGCCATGGTGTGGCTGGCACCGGGGCTGGCACTGCTGGCACTGCTGGAGCTGCCCCTCGGAATCACCACCCGCCGCATCCACAGTGCCCGGAAACAGGTTGGGAATATGGGAGGGGAGGAGAGGTGGAAAGGGGACACAGAGGTGGGATAATGGAGTGGGAATGGTGGGGGTGGGATGGAGAGCAGGGGAATGGGATGGTGGGGATGGGAATGGTGGGGATGGGAATGGTGGGATGGGATGGGATGGGATGGGATGGGATGGGATGGGATGGGATGGGATGGGATGGGATGGGATGGGATGGGATGGGATGGGATGGAAACCGGGTGTACAGGATGGGATGATATGATGGCAATGCTGGGGATGGGGCAGGATGGAGTGATGGAGATGGGATGGAATGGGATGTGATGGGTTAGTGAAGATGGGATGGAGAGCAGGGTCATGTGACAGGGGATGAGTTAGGATGGGATGGGGACAGGATGGAATGGTGGGATGGGGACAGAGGCATGGGGTGGAATAGAATGAGATGGTGGGATAGGGTGTATATCAGGGGATGGGCCAGTGGGGATAGGATGAGGATAACAGGGAAGAGACTGCACAGAATTGGTGGATTTGGGAGTGGTGGGATGAGGCTATGGAGATGGGACAGAATGGTGGGATGGGATGGGGATGGTGGGTACGGGAATGCTGGGATGAGGACCAGGGTGATGGGATGATGGGATGGGATCAGGTGGGATGGAGACAGGATGGGACAGTGGGGACAGGACAGTGAGATGAGAAAAGAGATGGGATAGGAATGGATGGAATGGGGGGATGGGATGGTGGAATGTGTACTGGGGGGGACTGGATGGTGGGATCGGGATGGTGTAGAAGAGACGGGATGGCACAGCTGGGATAGGAATGATGGGAACAAGATGGGATGGGGATGGGACGGGATGGGATGGGACAGGATGGAACAGGATGGGATGGTTAGATGGAGACCAGAGAGATGGGAGTGGGGAAGGTGACCAGAGGAATGGGATGTTGAGAATGTGAATGGGGGGGATGGGATGGGAGAGTGAGAATGGGGACTGTGGGATGGGGGCTGAGAGATAGGATGAGATAGCAGGATGGGAAGTGGGAAGGATGGCATGATGGCATGGGAATGGTGGGGATAGAAGGGAGACCACGGGTGCAAGATGGTGGGAATGGAATTGTGAGTTTGCGATGGGTGTGATGGGAATTCTGGGGATGGGATGTGGATGGTGGGCCAGGAGAGTAGTCTGGGAAAGCTGGGCACCCCCCATGCCTCCACAGGCGCTGCAGCGATCCATGCTGGAAGCATCCGCCCGGACGGCCTCAGAGGTGCAGGAATCCATCGCCGCCATTGAGACGATCCAGATCTTCTCAGCAGAGGAGGAGGAGGAGGAGCGGCACAGCCAGAACCTGGACAAGGAGCTGAGGCTGAAGGAGCGGATGGAGTTGGAGCTGGCAGGATTCACCCTCATCCATAGGGTCAGGGGGGCTGGGAATGGGAATAGCAACACCAGGAATGGGGACAATGGGATCAGGGATGAGGACACTGGGATGGGGGCACTGGGAGCAGGATGGGGACACCCAGGAAAGGGGACACCAGGAGCTGGGATGGGGACAGCAGGAATGGGAGTGGGAAGACCAGAATAGGGACACTGGGATCGGGAAAGGGGACACCAGGAGCTGGGATGGGGACAGCAGGAATGGGAGTGGGAAGACCAGAATAGGGACACTGGGATCAGGGATGGGGACACCAGGAATGGGAATGCCAACACCTGCAGGATGGGGTCTCCAGGACAAGGGATGTGAACACCAGAATCAGGAATGGGGACACCAGTAAAGGAAGTGGGGAGACTGGGACAGGGATACCAAGACCAGTTATGGAGACACTGGGAATGGGGACACCAGGACGAGGTTGGGGGCACCGGGACTGGGATGAGGACACCAGGGACAGGATGGGGACACCAGGTGCGGGAATGGGGACACCAGTATCCCTGTTCCCACCTACAGGTCCTCCGACTGGCCATCCGGGTCCTGGTGCTCTTCCGGAGCCACCAGCAGCTCCGTGATGGATCCATCACTCCTGGGGTCCTCGTCACCTTCCTGCTGTACCGGGACACGGTTGGCAGCCATGTCCAGGTGATCCCATGGAATCCATGTGTCCATCCATCCATCCCCGTTTCCATCCATCCTGGTGCCACCCCCTCCCCTTCCCCAGGTGCTGCTCATCGGCTTCAATGAATTCATGACCAACATGGCTGCTGGGCAGAAAATCTGGGAATACCTGGATCAGGAACCCACGAGGGACACTGGGGGGACACTGGAGCCTTCCAAGCTCCGGGGCGACATCACCTTCCAGAGGGTCTGCTTCACATATCCCGGGAATCCAGAGCGCCCTGTGCTGAAGGTGGGTCTGAGGGGAATGGGGATTCCCAGGCGTGGGAATTCCGATGTCATTCTGCAGGATGTGTCCTTCGAGGCAGATCCAGGGGAGGTTGTGCATTCCCAGGGATGGGATGGTGTCATCCTCTCCGTCTTGCAGGATATGTCCTTCAAGGCATATCCTGGGTAGGTGTGGATTCCCAGGGATGGGAATTCCAGCATCACCTGTCTCCATCCTGCAGGACGTGTCCTTCGAGGTGCGTTCCGGGGAGGTGACGGCACTGGCAGGGCCCAATGGGAGCGGAAAGAGCACAGCCGTGGCACTGCTGGAGCGGCTGCGGGATCCTGGGAGCGGGAAGGTGCTGCTGGATGGGATCCCACTGCAGGAATATGAACACCAGTACCTACACCGGCAGGTGGAGAAAGCAGGGAGACTGGGAAAACCAGGAACAGGATGGAGACAATGGGACAGGCATGGGGGCTGAAATGGAATTGGGACCTGGGAGACAGGGGTGGGGGCATTGGGAAAAGGGATGGGTACACCAGCGACAGGATGGAGACACTGAGGTGGGATGGGGACAGTGGCAAATGGGATAGGGACACTGGGTACAGGGATGAGGACAGTAGGAAAAAGGATGGGGACACCAGGCATAGGAATGGGGACAGTGGGAAATGGGATGGGAACATCAAGGATGGGGTTGGGGATAGTTGGATTAGGGAGGGAGACCATGGGGACAGTGATGGGGACACCAAGACTGGGATCGGACCATGGAACAGGGATGGGGACACCGGGAGCTGAGACGGCTCACAGGCTCGGGGCCGGGGCAGGTGGTGCTGGTGGAGCAGGATCCTCTCCTGTTTTCCGGAACGATCCGTGAGAACGTTGTGCTGGGGCTGGAGTGCTGTGAGGAGTCGGAGCTGCAGGAGGCGGCCACTGCTGCCGGAGCCATGGAGTTCATCCAGGGGCTGGAACAAGGCTGGGACACCGGTGAGAGCTGGGGGGTCCTGGAGGAATCCTGGGGCCAGGGACTTCATCTCGGGGTTGGAGTGGGACTGGGACACTGGTGAGAACCGGGGGGAGCTCCCAGGGGAATCCTGGACCCAGGGGCTTCATCCCAGAGTTGGAGTGGGAGTGGGACACCGGGGAGAGCTGGGAGCATGGGGGCACCCCTGAAATGGATCCTGCTGGTTTTGGGATACTCTGGCAGAGGTGGCTGAGGCCGGGGGCGATTGGCAGGGGGATGTGGGAGACCCCAGGGGCTGGATCCCACTGATCCCATGGGATCCCCCGCAGAGGTTGGGGAGCTCGGGGGGCGGTTGGCGGCGGGGGAGCGGCGTCGCCTGGCCCTGGCCCGGGCCCTGCTCCGGCGTCCGACTGTCCTAATTCTCGATGAGGTGCTGGATGATGGAGACGAGGGGGCGGTGAGTGGGGTGGGATGAGGGGGATTGGGTGGGACTGAGGTGAGATGGACAATGGAGGGATGGGATGGCTGAGATGGGACTGGGGGGAGGGGATGGTAGGAATATGAGGTAGTGGGATGGTGGTGGGAATGATGAGATGAAGACAAAGGAATTGGATGGGATGGGGTAGGTCAACAATGTAGGGAGTGGGAAGGTGAGAAGAGGCTGGGGAAATGGGACAAGATGGTGGGATGGGAGTGGTGAGGATGGGATAAAAGCCAGGTGGATGGGATGGTAGCAAGTTGAGATGAATGGATGAAGATAAAGAGATGTGATGGGGCTGGATGGGATGGTGTAGGAATGGTGGAGTTGGGAATGTGGCAATGAGGACAGAGAGATGGAATTGGATGGGATGGAGGGGTTGCGGTGGTGGGAATGGGGTGGGATGGGACAGTGTGGATGGGGACAGTGGGGAGAGGACAGGAAAGTTGGAGTGGAGATGTGGGTGGTGAAGGGGTGGGGTGGGATGGGTTGGTTGGGGTGGGATGGGATGGGATTGGGTGGGGCAGGGTTGGATGGGATGGGATCAGGGTTCTCTGGCCCCAGGCGCAGCGCTGGGTGCGCACTGGGCTCGCCCGGACCGTGCTGGTCGTCTCCCACCGGCCGCGGGTGCTGGAAGCGGCCGATCGCCTCGTGGTGCTGGAGCGCGGGGCCGTGGCAGAGGCAGGAACACCGACGGAGCTGCGGGAACGCCACGGGGCCTACAGCCGCCTGCTCCAGGGTGGAGGTGGGACCGGGCGGCCCGACGCCACGGGAGAGGGAGGCAGGGAATAAAGGGAAATTGGTGTCCCCATTCCTGGTGTTTGTGTCCCATCCCTGTTTCTAGTGTCCCCAGCCCCTGTGTCCTGCAGGTCCCTCATCCCCCCATCCCCTGGATCCCCACTCCCTGTGTCCTTTTGATTCTTCTCCCCATTCCACCAGGGATGGGAAGTGTGGGGGGGGTATAGCGAGGGGCTTAATTTCCAGCTGGGCTTAAAACCACAACAGTGGGGACATGAGGGACACGTGGTGGGCAGGGACACAGGGAACACAAGGACCAAAGTAAAACTTGTATGTTTAAGACAGTTTAATAATTGTAAATAAAGTAAAATGCAATAATAATGGTAAATGATAATAATAATGGTAATAAAAAAGAGAAAACAAAGTGATACACAGTACAATTGCTCACCACCTGCAGACTGATGCCAGACCCCTTTGCCCACACCCAGATAGGCCCCTTCCAGATACCTGCCCCCAGTTTGTATCCTGAGCATAATAATCCATGGTGTGGAATATCCCCTTGCTCAGTTCGGGTCCCCTGACCCAGCTGTGCTCCCTCTCAATTTCTTTTGTGAATCTCGTCAGTGGCAGAGCAGGAGACAAGGAAAAAAGAGTCCTTGACTCAGGATAAACACGACTTAGAAAAAAACCCAAACCATTGGTGTGTTATCAGCACCATTCTCATTCTGAATCCAAAACATAGCACTGGTGGGATGTCAGAGAAGGGAGTGGAGGAGTGCAGGATAAGGGGGTGCAGGAGGGTGCCACTGTTGAGGAATGGGGAGTTCAGGGGGGTCCTGGTACTGAGTGTCTTAGGTTAAAGACAATGTGTGCTAGGAGGCGGGACCTCTGAGGGAATAAAAACCCCTCCCTCCCAGACTTCTTGTAAATATGAGACCTACAAGCAAGGCGTAGAAACAAAATGACAGTTTACTAAAAAGAGGGAACAAAACAGAACAAAAGCAACACCCACACAATAACAGAGAAAAATGTCACCCACTTTTATTCTTCCCAGTTCTCACACAGTTTGTGCAGCACCGACTCCTCACAGCCGCCCTGCTTGGTGTGGCTACAACTGCACCGAAAGGGAACGTGCTACTCAGCTGGTTGAAAGCTTCTCTTACAGTGTTGTTCTTTGTTTAGTATATATTTATTTATATTTATATATTTAGTAAAGAACCTACATTTTTGCCTGAAAACCTCTTAATTTTAAAGCTATAATACTTTGGAGGAGGGGGTCTTCTTTCTATTCCAGGAAGGTTCCTGCCTTCTTTGACTGACATTTGTCTTTAAACCAAAACAAAATTTTGGTGCCCAAGTGAGGCATCGAGAGAAAAGTTGGAAAAAGAATAACAGTTCTTGGGTAATCCATTTCTGTATTGGATATAGAACCCCGTAGGCATCATGCTATTCAATTTTTTGTTTTTCTGATACCTATTCATGCAGAAGCATATGGGTTCATAGGCAGGTTTTTTGACCTGGGTCCTCAAACCAAGACAGCTGTGGCTATTGTTGATTTCCTACATTGGATTCATGACACTGTGAATTCAACGCTGTAGGTCTCGTGGAATGTATTTTCAAGGTTGTCTTCCTGCCCTTGCCTAACCTATTACCTCTGGGGGTTAGTGATAATTGGCATCAAGCCTTGGGGAGAAATGCAGGGGAGGTTTTTTTCCCAATTCTTCACCCATTTCCTATTCAGGTCTGCTACAACAGCTTTGGGGAAGTTTAAATTCCCTCTAGATGCCAGAGATACCTTTCTCTTTGTGCTTTGTCTGCAAGCTTGTGTCATTATGGCCTATCTTATTTACGAAGCTAGGGAAGGATCCTTCGAGAACATGTTCCACCCCAGGGGCAGAAAACTTTGAGTGGCCCAGGTTGTGGGAGGACATGGGTAAGTTCTTGGAAAATTGTTCTGCTCCAATGCCATGGAAGTTCACCCTTGAACAACTCCAGGATCCCACAAAAGTAATGAGATCTGTGAGGGAGAGATGCCGTGGTAGTTGCATGCGAGGCTTTGGCCACTGCCTACCAAAATCTGCTTGGTCTGGTGCAGCACCTCCAGGGGGAAGAGAGTAAAACACCTGGCACCATGGTGACTCAGGATGTAGCTAAACTAGGAGAACAGTCCAGGCCAATAGAAGTTGCCCCTATCCAAAAAAAGGAAATATAAGACCAAATCAGTTCGTCCGGTGGACGATGATGAGGAGGCAGCACCCTCACAGATAGCAGACCCACAGCCAGAGAGCATCACTGAGTCCCTGTCCTTTGACAACCTCTGCAGTCTGCAGAAAGATGTTAACACCCGAGTGAGCCCATTTTCACCTGGTTGGTCCGAGTTTGGGTCCTTATGGATGAAGGCTTGCAACGTGATGGCACCGAAACGAGGTTTTTGGGATCTCTGGTCCAGGATGTGGGCATTGAGCAGGTGTTTCTGAGGGAATCAAAATCCCTTTCTCTCTGCGCACAGCTTCTAACAAGTGTGAGAGAGAAGTTTGCTTATAGGGACAGCCTGCAGGAGCATCATCATAAAGTGGCCTGTAAGACCATGGAGGAAGGGATCCTATGCCTGAGGGAAATGGCACTGTTAGAGGTACTTTTTGGAAGGGACAGGCAACCCAATAGCAACCCCAACCGGGTCAGGTGCACGTCACAGATGTGGTGGAGCCTTTCACGCCAGGGGCCATCCAGTCTCCTGGTGTCTACATATTCTGAGGGAAACTGAGAGACAGTGGGCTCTGTAACAAACTCAGAATGTACGGTGGCATGGTCCATACCCCACTACAGGCCCTTATTTCTACTGCAGGGACATTGGTTGAGAGTCTTGAGGCACTAAATGCAGAGGCAAAAGATGAACAGAAAAATCTCAGAGGAGAGATTAAGGAGAACAGTTTCCATGTGGCAGCAGTGTGAACCAGAGCCTCCGAGGTCAGAGCCAGATGACCTCCAGCTAGAGAAAGGGGACAGACCCCATGAACTGAGCTGTGGTCCTTCCTACTTGACCATGGGGAAGACAAGAGACAGTGGGACAGGAAACCTACCCGTGCCCTGGCAGGGCGAGGACAAGAACTGAAGGAGAGAGAAAAAAGGAAGTCAGTGAGAGTAAGTGCAGTGCAGGTTTTCCATGGGCAAGGATCTGACCCGCCAGAAGGTACCTCCCATGTGTATTCACAGGATGTGAAAGAGCTGTGATGGCCATAACCAAGACCAGTGTTAGAGGGGCCCTGCCTCTAGCCAGGTAGAGGCACGGGACAACCGTGTCTATTGGACTGTGTGGATCCGATGGCCTGGCACATCAGACCCACAAGAACACAAGGCGCTGGCTGACACTGGTGCTCAGTGTACGTTAACGCCATCAGGACAGGTAGGACCAGAGACTATTTCCATTTCTGGGGTGACAGGAGTGTCTAAAGACAATGCTGGAAGCTGAAGTGAGCTTGATCGTGAGGGACTGGCAGAAACACCCCCTTGTAACTGGCCCAGATGCCCCATTATCCTAGGCATTGGCTACCTCTGGAATGGGTACTTCAAAGACTCAAAAGGACATTGATGGGCCTTTGGAATTGCTGCTGTGGAAATAGAAGGGATTAAGCAAATGAACACATTGCCTGGACTGTCACAAAATCCTTCTGCTGGGAGACTCTTGAAGGTAGACGAACAGCAGGTGCCAGTTGCCACCTCAACAGTGCATTGCTGCCAGTACTGAACCAGTCGACACTCGGTGATCCCCATCCACAAGAGGATCCCGGAACTGGAGAGCTGAGGAGTGGTCAGCAAGACCCACTCACTCTTCAACAGCCCCATTTAGCCTGTGGGTAAGTCTGGTGGAGAATGGAGACTGACTGGACTATTGTGACTTGAATGAAGTCACCCCACTGTTGGGTGCTGCTGTGCTGGACATGCTGGAGCTTCCACACAAACTGGAGTCCAAAGCAGCTGAGTGGTGTCACCACTGACATTGCAAACATGTTTTTCTCCATTCCTTTGGCAGCAGAGTGCTGGCCACAGTTTGCTTTCACTAGGAGGGGTGTACAGTACCCCTAGAATTGACTGCTTCAGGAGTGGAAACAAAGCCCCAGCATCGGCCATGGACTGATCCGGGCCGCACTAGAGAAGGGTGACGCTCCAGAACACCAGCAGTACCTCGATGACATCATCATACAGGGGAACATGGCAGCAGAAGTCTTTAGGAAAGGAGCCCCTGTGATGCCCTGGTGACCCCTGGGCCATCCTCACTGACATCCTGGACCCCACGTTTTGGAGCCCTGGGTGGGTTTGGGGGTACCCTGGGGGCATTGCCCCCCAGATCTCCCAATTGCCCCCCAGTGGGCCAGCGCATCAATTATTTGACCCCATAAAACCTCCCAGTTTCCCACACTAGACATCCCAGTTGTCCATCCAGACCTCCCAGTTGCCTTCCAGTGGGCCACTACACACCCCAGTTCACAGAATCACGAGATCACTGAGGTTGGAAAATCCATCCAAGACCATCGAGTCCCACCTTGTGATCAACATCCCCCTTGTCACCAAGTGCCACATCCAGTTCCTTGAACACCTCCAGGGATGGAGACTCCACCACCTCCCTGGGCAGCCCCTTCCAATGCCTGACAATGCTTTCCATGGAAGTTTCTCCTGACATCCAACCTGACCCTCCCCTGGCACAGCTTGAGGTCATTCCCTCTCCTCCTGTCCCTTGTTCCCTGGGAGCAGAGCCCAACTGCCCCTGGCTCCCCCCTCCTGTCAGGGAGTTGCAGAGCCAGAAGGTCCCCCCTGAGCCTCCTTTTCTCCAGGCTGAGCCGGCCCAGCTCCCTCAGCTGCTCCTGCTGCTCCAGCCCCTTCTCCAGCCCTGTTCCCAGCTCTGGACACGCTCCAGCCCTTCAGATTTCAGGTGCCCCTCACCTGTGTCAGGCACAGGGGTTCGGGCATTCCCCTGGGCCTGCGCCCACCCTGGGGGCTGGTACAGGCCACACAAGGAGGGAGGAGGGTGGGCAATGTGCTGCAGGGGGTTTAATGAACCCTGGGCCCCTCCCCTGTGTTCAGAACCAGCTTGGAGAGGGGGAGGGGCAGCGTCATGACCCTTCCCTCT
>NW_021939163.1:81449-85769 GCF_001715985.3 Manacus vitellinus
CATACCTGGCTGGCCCGGGCCCACCGATAGGAGACCCCCGGGGGGTGCTGCACTTGTAGGGCCGCCTTATAAGCATCTTCCCTCCTGTTGTCCACAATCAGCTGAACCCTCAGTTCGGCGCTGGGAACCCCCAAAACAGCTGCGTCCCCCAGCATCACCCTGACCTCCAAGTCAGCTTTGCACACCTCATCGTCCCCACAGTTCTGCTCGAAGGGGATCTATGGGGCAGGGAAAGAAGGGGGTGGGTTAATTTTGGGGACCCCACCCATCGTGCCCCACATCCCAGTGCCTCTGTGGTGTTACCTCGACCCAGGTGGGGCCAGTGCTGGGAGGCAGGATGGGCCCTGGGGGGTCCCTTTCGGGCAGGGCGATGGTGACACTGGCACGGATAGGGGTGACAAAGTCCTCGAGGCAGGGCTGGGGCACAAGGCGCATAAGGTTGGGGGGCACCCCAGAAGTAGGGGGTAACACCCCAGCCACACTCTGGACGTGTGGGTCCTCCACACCCAAAACTACGTTCTTCCCCTCAAGTACTGGTTCCCCTCTGCCCCCCAAGTGTGGGTCCCGTCCCCCAGATGTGGGTCTCACCCCTACCCCAAAGTTGGATCCCATCCCCCAAGTGTGGGTTCTGCCTCCCAAATTGTGTGCCCCACCCCACCCCAAAGTGGTATCTCACCCCCTAAATGTGGATCTTGCCCCCCAGGTGTGGATCCCACCCCTCCACGTGTGGATTCCACCCCCACAAATGTGTTTCTGTCCCCCCAAAGTGTAGATCTCGGCCCCCCAAGTGTGGGTCCCACACTCCAAGTATAGGTCCCACCCCCCCAAGTGTGGATCGCACCCCTCCACGTGTGGATTCCGCCCCTACAAGTGTGGATACCTCCCCACCAAGTGTGGATCTTATCCCCATCAAGTGTGGATCACACCCCCCAAGTGTAGGTCCCACCCCTAATTGTGGATCCTGGCCCCAGGAGTGGGTCCCTACCAGCACCCTCAGTTCCTTGCTCTGGCAGCTCAGCCCTGGCTGCATCTCCCCGTCCCAGCTCCGCTGCCCCTCCCCGAATTCCCCCCGACCTTGTGCCCGCTGCGGGTCGACATCCACCCGGAAGGTCACGGGGGTCAGCAGGTCACCTGGAGGTCAGTGTCAGGGTGAAAAGTCAGTAACCCCCACAGCACCTCCTGGAGTGCCCCCAGGCACCCCTCCCCAGACCTGGGCGGTGCAGGCAGAGCTGGAGGGTGACAATGGTGACAATGGTGACATCAGAACAGTCGACCCCGCGGGTTGAGATCACAGGAGGGTCAAAGGTCAAGTTGGTGGTGACCCTCAGCACTGGGCGGGACCTACAGGGGAGGGGACATGGGGGAGGGGACATATCAGGGGTGGCACTGGCTGTGTCACCACCCCGTGTCCCTCCATGTACCCCATATCTCCCCAGTGCCCTTCCTCCCTGGACTTACCCCCATGCCCTTGTCCCCACTGCTGCCTTCATGTCTCCATCCCTGTGTCCCCATGCCTGCATCTGCACCCCCCATGTCCCCATCCCCATGTCCCTGTCCCCACCCTCGTGTCCCCATCCCCATGTCCCTGTCCCCACCCTCGTGTCCCCATCCCCCTGTCCCCACCCCCATGTCCTCATCCAACCCCATGTCCCCATCCCGCCATCACCACCCGTGTCTCCATGTCCTTGTCTCATGTCCCTATGTTCTTGTCCCATGTCCCCACCTCCACATTCCCACCTTCATGACTCCATTACCATCTGTCCCCATCCCCATGTCTCCACATCTCCATTCCCCTCTCCAACCCCACTGGGTCCCTGTGTTCCCACCCTGTGTCCCCATCTCCACCCCCACATCCTTGTCTCCAACCCCGTGCCCCCATCACTCTCCCCACAACCCCACATTCATGTCCCCATCACCATCCCTGTCCCCACCTCCACATCCCCATGTCCCCATGTCCTCACCTCCACCCTGTGTCCCCTATGTCCCCCCATGTCACCTCATCACCACGACATGTCCCTCCATCCCCACTGCCATGTCTGCCAGCCCATCCCCTGTCAGGTCCAGGCCCCCGGCCACCGCCTGTCCGAAAAAACGCCCCAGGGCCACCACGTCCCCCTGCAGCCTCTGAGGGGGGAGAGGACACCTCAGCCCCTGATGTCCCCTCCCCTGGTGGGGGTCTGCTCCCCCTTGTCCCCAGGTCCCACCTGGCGGGGGTGGAGCTCCACTCCCCCGGGTTGCCCCCAAAAGATGTAGACAGCCCCACGCTCCTCATCCTCCAGCGGGGCCCCCACAGCCACCTCTGGCAGGTTGTCACCGTCCAGGTCTCCCAGGGTGGCCAGCGACGCCCCGAAACGGCCCAAGGGGTGACCTGGAGCACCATAAAGCTGCCCAGAGGGGTGCAGGGCATCCTGGGGGCACAAAGACATTATGGGGATCCCCTTGGCCAACCCCAATCCCATGGACCTTGGGTGGGGGTCACTGTGGTTACCCCATGGTCGCCAAGCTGCTGGCACTGTGGTGACCCTACATCTCTGGTTGGTTGTCACCCCGGTCTTGCCAGGACTCTGGTCACCCTGGTCCTGGTCACCCTTGGCTGTTGTTACCCCTGATCACTCTAGTACTACATTCCTCAGGATGGGGTCACCCTGGTCACCTTCATTCCACCCTCCCTGGGTCGGGGTCCTCCTGGTCACCCCCATCCCATGGGCTTGGCTTGGGGTTACCACAGTCACCCAACGTCCCTGGCCATGTGCCCCCCCACTTCTGGGGGTTGGTGGTGACCCCAGGGTGGGGGTGCCCCCCTTACCTCCTCCCACCTGTACAGGTGCACTCGTCCTCCCCAGCGCCCATCGTAGTGGCTGGGGGCCCCCACCAGCAGTGCCACCGTCCCCCCGCCCTGGTCCAGGGCGCAAAGGGTGGCCCCGAAATAGGACCCCACCTGTGGAGGGACATACGTGTCAATGGGGGGGTGGGAGCACCCATGGGGATCACGTGTCACCTGGGAGAGGGTGGGGACACCCATGGGGCCCTCCTCCATGGCACAGAGGGCGGCCCTGAATTAGGACGCCACCTGTGAGGGGACACTTGTGTCACGTGGGGGGAGTGGGGACACCCAGGAGTACCCTGTCCCCCCATACCTGCTCCCCTTCGAGGGTCTGCAGCGCCTTCCAGTCCCCAGTGGCTTCAGGGACCTCAAAGAGGACGACCCCACCCACGTAGAGGTGACGGGGGGCACCTGCAGCCACCAGCGCCCGGCCGGGGACGCGCAGCCCGGCCAAGGCGTAGCCTGGGGGGCAGTGGGGCACCAGGGTCACCAGGGTCATCCTGGTCCCCAGGGTTGGGGTCACCTTGGTCACCACGTGTCCCTGGCCTGGGGTCACCAGGGTCAAGGTGGTCACCAAGGTGTGATGACCTGGTCACTCTGAGCTTTGGGATGGGGTCCCAATGGTCACCCTGGGTTAGGGTCACAATTATGACCTGGTTCCTGGTTGGGTCTGAACCCCCACCATGATCCCACTTCCCACCTGTGCTGAACCCTCCAGCCCAGGGTCTCCCCCCMMMARRWYKSCCCYYCCCCSRMYYYYYYMAMCCSKKKYCCMMMMMWTYMAMCCCYYCCCCMMYYCMWYCCCCYKRWTWAMCYYYYCCCCCAATTAACTCCCGTTCCCCACACCTATTGACCCCTCCTCCATCCATATAATCCCTCCCGCATCCCTAATCAACCTCTCCCCTCTAATTAACCCCTCTCACCCAGGTACCCCTCGGGCCTGCTCTCCTTTGGGTGGGGATTGGGCACGAAGGTCTCGTTCTCCTGCAGCTCCAGCAGCTCCAGCAGCCCCCCCGCCCAGTTATCAGCCCCTACAGCCCCCGTCACCCGCCGGCCCTGGGGGGAGGGGGGAGAGGGTCACGTGAGCACAAGGACACCCCTCCCCCCCAACCCTTCTCTCCCCAACCCACCTGGATGACATCAACGCTGATCCCGCTGGAGCACATCTCCAAGTGGAAACTGTGCAGCTGGGTGGTACCTGGGCAGAGGGGAGGGGGGAAGGTTAACTAGGGGAGAGGGGACTGGGGGTATCAGACTTGAGGGTGGGGGAGGTGTTAATTGGGGTGAGGGAAGGGCTAATTGGGAAAGAAGGGGTTAATTAGGGTGGCAGGTGGGGTGCAACCCCCAGCCAGTTTTGGGGTTTCTTCCATGTTGCAGTTGGGCTTCTGGGGAGGGGGATGTGTTGACTGGGGAAGTGGGGGGTGCCGGGGTACCCTCGATGTTGTAGAGCCGCGCCTGCAACTCCTGGAAGAGGCCGCGGAGCCGCTCGAAGCTCT
>NW_021939163.1:88219-89979 GCF_001715985.3 Manacus vitellinus
GTACATGGATCGAGGTGTTCTGCAGCTTCTCCATCACATCCACCATGAAGTCCCGGATGGCCTTGAACTGGGAGGTGCTCATGCTGCTGGAGTCATCGAACAGGAACACCAGGTCCACCGGGCCCCGCTGGCAGCCTGGGGTCAGGGGGGGCCACTGGGGGGTCAGCACCAGGGTAGGGGGGGCACAGGGAATGGCTCAATGGCCCCATGGGTCAGTCAGGGTCACTGTGGGTCCATGATGGCCTCCATGGGTCAACCATGGTCCCTATGGGTCAGCCCTGGGTCAACCACAGGTCAACCACCAGGGTCAAGCATCATGGCCACCATGGGTCAGCCATGAGGTGACCCTGTTCTCCATGGGGTGGGGGACCATCTCTGGGGCGGGCTCCTCACCTTGGTATCCAGGCATCAGCTCCTGCCATGTTCTCAGCTGGGGGTCCAGCAGGACACAGACCCCGTTCGTGTAGACATTGCGATCGCAGACATGGGTCAAGCCGGGGCCACAGGCCTGGGGAGGGGGAAGAAAGGGGCAAGGGGTGGAGCTGAGGGGAAGGGGGGTGGGATGGGCCCCCCTTCCCCTGGGTGGGGAAACTGTCGGACTCACGATTGTGATATCACCATCCCGGGCCAAGGCCATTCCTATGTGGGTCCGGGTGCTGTTCCCTGGGGATGGGGTTTATTCCTAATCCTGTCCCAATCTCATCCTAATCCAGACTCGATCCTGCCCTAATCCTACCCCTCCCCCATTTTAAATGACACCTCATCCCCACCCCCTCCCAACCCCACCACCTATTATAATTTCATCCTCATCACACCCTAATCCTGTCCCCACTCCAAACCCCTAAAACCACTTTACCCACACCCACACCCCCACCCACACCCTAATCCCACCCTAATCCCACGCCAGTACCACCTCACTCCCACTCAAAACCCATCTCCAAATCCCTTCCACCCCCAACCCTAATCCAATCCCTAATCCCATCCCAATCCCACCCTAATCTCACCCCACTCTAACCCCACCCACTCCCAGTTCTCTCTAACCCACCCCCACCCCACTCTCATCCTAATATCACCCAAATCACCTCTAATTCCACTTCAACCCTACCTGTAATCCCAGCCCATCCCCACCTCTAATTTCACCCCACACCCACTCCTAATGGCACCCCAATCCCTCCTAATGTTCCCATTCCCACCTTCCAGCTGCACCTTCTGGCACTCCCCACTTTGCACCGAGCACTGGAACAGCTGCCCCCCATCTCCCACCTCTGCCGGGGCCCCCACCAGCACTCTGGAGAGAGGGGTGGGGTCAGGGCGTCCCAGCCACCCGGGACCCCCGATCCCTGGGGTCAGGGGGGCCCCACAACTGGGGGATTCAGGTGTTCAGGGCCCCTATCTCCTACCGGGCCCCATCCAGTGGCAACACCTGGTGCCCGAAGCTCCGGCCCTGGCCGGGGGTCAGGACCCGATGTGGGACCGGGTGGATGCTGAAGGCTCCGATGTGGGGCAGTGCTATGGGGCAAGAGAGGGGGAAGGGGTGAGAGGAGCTCCCGTTCCCCCCACAGACCCAAATGAACACACAGAGGGAAGCCAGCTCTCTGAGCACCATAACTGGGGGTCCCAGGTCCCTTCCATAAGCAGGGGGCACCCATCATCAGGCCTCATGGCGCCAACATGGGGCTTCACTTCCTTCCCCCGAGCATGGGAAGGATCTGGGCATCTAGCTGCTCCCACCCCCCCCACAGTGGGTCAGGGCTCCCCAC
>NW_021939163.1:90136-93749 GCF_001715985.3 Manacus vitellinus
CCGCCATACTGTCACTGTCACCCCGTGTTACCCCACCCCCGCATTTCCTTCCTGTGGTGGGAGGGTGACAAACTTCCCACACAGAACCAGGGGGCCCCGGGCATCCGCGACCCAGAACGGGAGGAGACAGAACTGGGGGGGAGACAGGATTTTAGGGCAGGGGGGAAGGAACCAGGAGGGACCCGGAACTGGAGGGAAGCAGAATTTGGAGGGGGACAGAACTGAATGCGAGACAGAACTGGGGGGTGGGGGACAGAACTAGGGGAGGCAGAGAACTGTGAGTGATGCTGGGGGATGATGACCTTAGGGGGGGAAACCAGAATTGGAGGGGGTCCCAAACTGGGGAAGAGACAGAACTGGGTTGGGAGGATGCAGAACTGGGGGAGAGAGAACTGGGGAAGACCCAGAACTGGATGGGAGACAGAACTGGGGGATGGGGGCCCAGGCATCTAGGATCTGCAGTGCCCCCTATAGTCCCCCCCCATCCCCCTGTAGTGCCCCCTATAGCTCCCCTATAGTGCCCCCCCAGTGCTGGGGGGGAAGGGGGCCATCAGCGGAGGTCTCCAGGCAACTGGGACTTGCCTGTCACCATTGGGAGGGGCATGGTGGAGGGAGGTTGGATGGGGGTTGAGCTGGGGGTTAGGAATGGCTGTACTGAGAGGGTCCTGGGAGTTGTGGGGGCTGTGGGGGGGGACACCCTGGCTGGATGCCAGGTTCCCCCAGAGACACTCTGTCACTCCCCTCATCACCTGGACAGGGGAGAGAAAACAGAACATTTATTTCAGTGCTGGGATGAGGAGTGAGGGCTTGAGTTTGGGGCTGGGATGCGTTGGATGATAGAGGAGCATGAATTGGGCTTTAAAAGAACTGGATGGGCTATGGGAAACTCAGAGGCGTGTGGAAATCCTAAAGTAATGACAGACTGGTGTTTAAAGCAGCAACCAGTGAGGACAGAATGATATCAGTAAATCTTGGCACATCCTGGGGTAAGAGTGAGTTTGGGAAGCAGAGGGGTGGTTAAAGTGTGCAGGGAAACAGCACAGGCACAGGGGAGAGTAGGACAGTCTGGGGCAGTGACAGCCAAGGGCCTTGGTGGGGCTGGGACTGTTCCACCCCCACATTTCCAGCTGTAGCCATTGCCTCTGACTTCCTGCTTCATCAGCCCCAAGGGATGGTCAGGACCTCACTGGTCTCTTCAGTGATGACCCTCAGTGGGGCCAGTTAACACCCTCAGGGTCTTGGGGGTCGTTGCTGACTTTGACTTCTCAGGACGTTTGTTCCCAATGTGCTATTCAGGCATTCAGCACCACAGGGAGCAGGAACAGGCAAAGTGCCCAAACACACCACAGCTCTGGGGTTCGTTTCCTCATTTCTCACGTGGTTGATTGGAGCAGTTTCATGGGTGCTGTCAAAGTCAGAAGTTTATCAAAAAAAGTAAGCACAAGAAAGCATTTTTCTGTTTTTCCTAATCTTTCTGCCCGCAGAATACAGGGAGCTTCTGACTGAGGTTGTTTCTGAGCATTTCTTAATGAAGCACAGACATATACAGAAAGCCAAAACTGGGGGGAGTTTTTAGTGCACTCCATGGGGTGAATTAAACACAGGATTTTGCTTAAATACAAACCAAAAGAAGCACCCACGTGTGTGCACAATGCTTCGGGTAGAGTCCTACCACTATGAGCCATTCTCCAAGGACTCTGACAAGGTGTGTCTGAGCTGACCCCTCAGACACTTGCACCAGCACTGACAAAGGGTCAGCACAGGGCACCTCATCCCAGCCTTGGCTCATCCCCCATTAAATATAAAAAGAGGCCTGAGATCTAGTTAGTCTAGAGACCATATGCCTGGATCAGATACTGGGGAGCCCTGAGAGCCTGCAGGTTGGCTACTGGATGGACACTGTGGCCTAAACACCTCTTAAGAGCAAGTGCCAGATCCTTCCTTAGAGCAGATCCTTGGAGGCCAGTAGTGCAGGCAAACAAAGGCTCTGGGCAGGCCCCTGCAATGCTGAGCAAAGCCTGCCTTGGTTTTGTGGAGCAGAAAGGCCAAGACCTGAGCCCCAGGCCCTGGCCCAGCAGATCCTGTCCCTCCTGGCTGGCTCAGGGCTGTTTGGGGGCACTGGAATGGGAGGGGGAGGAACAACAAAGGCCAAAAACTGGGCAACCCCTGCCAGGCTGCTGAGGGAGGGGTGAGGCAGAAACAAAGTGCAGAACCTCAAAGGACAGTTGCTTCTGGTGGCCTCAGTGGCAGAGGCAGCTGCCAGAGCCAAGGGGACAAAGGCCTGGGTGCCTTTGGGCCTTGCAACCCTTCCAGAGCCCTTGGCCATCTCTCCTGCAGGCTGTCCTGCCCTGTCCCTGCTGCTCCTCTGGCCTTGCAGGCTGCACACACCCCTCCTGCTTTCCCACCCCCCTCCCAGCAGCACTTCTAGATCCTCACTGATGTCTTTGCACCCATCCCTGGCTGTTCCCTGAAACACAAAACCATGGGATTATCCTGACTCTTCTCTGAGTGACCTCTTGCCCTTTTGAGTGATACTTCTTTTTCCTCACTTTCAGTCTGAACATTCCAAATTGCACTTTGTGGGTTTCCTTCTCTTTCCAGAACCAATAAAAACTCCATTATCTCTCAAACTGCTCTCTCAAACTGCTCTTCCAGCAGTACCAGATACTCCTGCAGAGCCCTGGGCCTCCTTTTCCAAAGGTACAGCAGCCCATGTCCCTCAACTTCTCCACACAGGCCCCAAACCCCCTCCTGTCAGTCCTCCAGAGCCTCTCCAGTTCCTTCTCATTATTCCAGAATAGGGAACCCCACACCCAGGCACACCAGTCCAGATGTGACCACAGCAGAGCAGAGTCTAGGGTGTGACAATCTGTGCTTTGGGTGGTTCCCCTGGCCCTGCTGCAGCTGCTCTAATCCAAGGGCAGCAGCACCTCTGGCTTGTCTGGCCTCCCTCATAACACCCCAGCCCTGCTCCTCAGGTGGCTGAGCAGGGCCCACTGTGCCCTCAGCTCTGGGGCCATTCTGCCCCAGTAAAGGACTGACCATTTTTCCCTGTAAAGCCCTGGGAACTTTCCATGTGCCGAATCCCAGAGTTTTTCAGAGTTCCCAGCACTGAGGCTCTCTGGGGCAGCTGTCAATGTGTGTGTGCAGGGGGCTCACTTGGCCTGGGGTGCCTCTGGCAAGGGAACAGCCCGAGGCACTGCAGGGCGCTACAGACTATTAATGAAGCGCTTGTTGGACGATCTTGCTCCCCAAGGTGCGTGATCCTGTGATGCCAAGTGAGGCCAGGGAGGGAAGGGCAAACAGACACGGGCTGTTTGCAGGGGGAGATACAGGGATGGTCAATGGCAGCAAGTTGTGAGCAGAGAAAAAGGAAAAAGACAAGATGAAGCAAAGGAAATGCTCAGGGCTGTTTGGGGGGAGCTGCCAGGCAGCCCTGGATCTGAGCAGCAATGTCTGCAGTGGGACAAGAAACTCAAAGGTCACTCCTGTTGGAGATGCACTCCGACACACTCAGACACACTCAGGCACACCCAGACACACTCAGAAACACTTGCACACACTCACACACACTCACACACACTCAGGCACACTCAGGCACACTCAGACACAC
>NW_021939163.1:93759-101703 GCF_001715985.3 Manacus vitellinus
CTGCTACCTCAGAAGATGCTGCTGCTTAAGGACTGGAAGGGATCTGTCCTTCTTTCCCTCCTGGACTTTTATTTGGAGGGGAGAAGAGATCTGATCCACTGTAAATACTATATGTCATGGTAGAGATAGTTGTGATCGTGTGTATAATGTGATGTGGTATTTATTTGTACAGTCATTGTAATATATTCCCTTTCCCCCACTTTGAGTCTGGTGTGTTTTGTCTGGAAAAACCCATCTCACATTAGGTTGAGATGTGGGAGGGGGAATGGAGCTAGGGGATTGGATTTTGGGGTTATCTCAGACCATGACACACACTCTCAGACACAGTCAGACACACTTGAACACACTCAGACACACTCAGACACACTTAGAAACACTCAGACACACTTAGACACACTCAGACACATTCGCTCACACTCAGATACACTCAGACACACTCAGACACACTCGCACACAGCCAGACACACTTAAACACACTCAGACACACTCAAACACACTCCCACACACCCAGACACACTCAGACACATTCACACACATCCAGAAACACTCAGATTCCCTCAGACACGCTCAGACACACTCAGACAAACTCTCACACACTCAGACACACTTGAACACATTCAAACACACCCAGACACACTGAAACACACTTGAAAGCACTAAGACACACTCAGACACACTTAGAAACACTCAGGCACACTCGCACACACTCAGACATTTTGGCACACAGCCAGACACACTTAAACACACTCAGACACACTGAAGCACAGTCCCACACACCAAGACACACTCAGACACACTGAGAGACACTCAGACACAATCACACACAGTCAGACAAAGCTGCAAACACTGAGAAACAATCAGACTCATAAATAAAGTGTCAGGCACACTCATGGACACTGAGACACACTCGCACACACCCAGAAACACTCAGATACACTCCGACACGCTCAGACACACTCAGGCACACCCAGACACACTCAGACACGCTCGCACACACTCACACACACTCACACACACTCAGACACACTCAGGGACACTCAGACACGCTCAGACATGCTCAGACACACTCAGAAACACACAGACACACTCAGACACACTAAGACACATTCGCACACACCCACACGCATTCGTTCATACTCATATACACTCAGACACACTCAGACAACCTCACACACAGCCAGACACACTTAAACACACTCAGACACACTCAAGCACAGCCCCACACACCCAGACACACTCAGATACCCTCAGACTCACTCAGGCACACTGAGAGACGCTCAGACACACTCGCACACACTCAGACACATTCAGACACACTCAAGCACACTCCAAAACATCCAGACACACTCAGAAACATTTGCACACATTCAGAAACACTCTCACACACTCAGAAACACTCACACACTCTCAGACACACTCAGGCACACTCAGACACACTCGTGCACACGCAGACACATTCCCACACACACAGATATTCTCAGACACACTCAGACACACTGAGAGACACTCAGACACAATCACACACGGTCAGACAAAGCTGCAAACACTGAGAAACAATCAGACTCATAAATGAAATGTCAGACACACTCACAGACACTGAGACACACTCGCACACACCCAGACACTCTGAGATACACTCCGACTTGCTTCGACACACTCAGGCACACCGAGGTACATTCAGACACACTCGCACACACTCACACACGGTCAGACACAACTGCAAACACACTCGCACAGACTGAGACGCACTCAGACACACTTAGACACCCTCAGACACACTCACACAAACCCAGACACATTCACTCACACTCAGACCGCTCACACACACTCAGACACACTCGCACACAACCAGATACACTTAAACACCCTCAGACACACTCAATCACACTCGCACACACCCAGACACACTCAGACACACTCAGACACTCTCACACACACTCAGGCACACTGAGAGACGCTCAGACACACTCGCGCACACTCACACACACTCAGGCACACTCAGACACACTCGCACACACTCACACACACTCAGACACGTTCTCACACACTCACACACACTCAGACACACTCAGACACACTCAGAAACTCTCAAACACACTCGCACACGCTCAGACACAACTGCAAACACACTCGCACAGTCAGACACACTCACATAGAGCCACACACTTAAACACACTCAGACACACTCAGGCACAGTCCCACACACCCGGACACACTCAGAAACATTCACACACATTCAGACACACTCTCACACACTCAGAAACACTCACACACTCTCAGGCACACTCAGACACACTTGCACACACCCAGACACATTCGCACACACAGATATTCTCAGACACACTCAGAGACACTCTCACAAAGCCAGACACACCCAGACACACTCAGACACAATCGCATACACTCCGACACACCTGCAAACACTGAAAAACAATCAGACCCATAAATATATTCTCAGACACACTCACGCACACTGAGACACACTGGCACAAACCCAGACACACTCAGATATACTCCAACACACTCAGACACACTCAGGCACACCCAGACACAATCAGACGGACTCGCACGCACTCACACACACTCATACATGCTCACACACGCCCAGACACACTCAGACAACCTCAGACTCTCTCAGACACACTCAGGCACACTGAGAGACGCTCAGACACACTCGCGCAAACTCAGACAGACTTGAGCACACTCAAACACACTCAGACACACTCAAACACACTGCCACACATCCAGACACACTCAGAAACATTCACACACATTCAGACACACTCTCACACACTTAGAAACACTGACACACTCTCAAAAACACACAGGCATACTCAGACACACTCGCACACACTCAGACACATTCGCACAGAGACAGATATTCTCAGACACACTCAGACACACTCTCACAAAGCCAGACACACTTAGACAAACTCAAACACATTCAGACACACTCAGACATGCTCAGACATAATCGCATACACTCAGACACACCTGCAAAAACTGACAAACATTTAGACCCATAAATATATGCTCAGGCACACTCACGCGTACTGAGACACACACTCACAAACCCAGACACACTCAGATATACTCCGACACACTCAGACACACTCATTAACTCCCAGACACACTCGCAAACACTCGCACACACTCACACACACTCACACACACACCACTCACACACACTCAGATACACTCAGACACACGCAGGGACACACGCACACACTCACACACACTCACACACACTCACACAAACTCACACACACTCAGGCACATTCAGGTAAACCCAGACACTCTCAGACACTCGCACATACTCACACACATTCATACACACTCACACACACTCAGACACACTCAGACGTGCTCAGACACACTCAGACAGACTCAGAAACACTCAAACACACTCGCACACGCTCAGACACACTCACACACACTTAGACACACTCACACACATCCAGAAACATTTGCTCACACTCTGATACGCTCAGACACACTCAGTCACACTCGCACACTGCCAGACACACTTAATCACACTCAGACACACACAAACACAGTCCCACACACCCAGACACACTCAGACACTCTCAGACACACTCAGGCACGCTCCCACATATCCAGACACACTCAGAAACATTTGCACACATTCAGACACACTCAAACACACTCAGAAACACTCACACACTCGCAGACGCACTCAGGCACACTCAAACACACTCGCACACACCCAGACACATTCGCACACACACAGATATTCTCAGACACACTCAGAAACACTCACACACTCTCAGACGCACTCAGACACGCTCAGACACACTCACAAATCTTCAGAATCACCTGCAAACACTGACAAACAATCAAACCCATAAATATATGATCAGGCACACTCAGGCACACTGAGACGCACAAACCCAGACACACTCAGATATACTCCAACACACTCCTACACACTCAGGAACACCCAGACACACTCAGACACACTCGCACACACTCACACACACTCACACACGCTCAGGCACACTCAGACACACTCAGACACACTCAGACACGCTCAGACACACTCACTCACACTCACATACACTCCCAAACAGTCACACTCAGACACACATTTAAGCACACTCAGACACACTCAGAAACATACAGACACTCTCACACACACTCAGATACACTCAGACACACTCAGGCACACTCAGGCACACTCACACACACTCACACACACTTATACCCACTCACACACACTCAGACACACTCAGGCACGCTCAGACAACCTCACACACAGCCAGACACACTTAAACACACTCAGACACACTCAAGCACAGTCCCACACATCCAGACACTCAGACAACCTCAGACTCTCTCTGACACACTCAGGCACACTGAGAGAGGCTCAGACACACTCACACACACTCAGACACACTCAGACACACTCAAACACACTCAGACACACTCAGACACTCTCAGACACACTCAGGCACACTGAGAGATGCTCAGACACACTCGCACACACTCAGACACACTTGAGGAAACTCAGACACACTCAGACAAACTCAAGCACACTCCCACACATCCAGGCACAATCAGAAACATTCACACGCATTCAGACACACTCTCACACACTCAGAAACACTCACACACTCTCAGACACACTCAGGCACACTCAGACACACTCGCACACATCCAGACACATTGGCACACACACAGATATTCTCAGACACACTCTCACAAAGCCAGACACACTCACACACACTCAGACACACTCAGGCACACTCAGACATGCTTAGACAGGCTGAGACACAGTCGCATACTCTCAGACACACCTGCAAAAACTGACAAACAATCAGACCCATAAATATATGCTCAGGCACACTCACGCGTACTGAGACACACTCTCACAAACCCAGACACACTCAGACACACTCAGGCACACCCAGACACACTCAGACACACTCGCACACACTCAGACACACCCAGACACACTCAGACACACTCGCACAAACTCACACACACTCACAGACACTCACACACACTCAGGCACAATCAGACACAGTCAGACACACTCAGACACGCTCAGACAAAATCGCATGCACTCAGACAGACCTGCAAAAACTGACAATCAAACCCATAAATATATGCTCAGGCACACTCTCACAAACCCAGACACACTCAGATATGCTCCGACACATCCAGACACTTTCAGAAACACTCGCACCCACTCAGACACACTCACACACACTCAGGTACACTCAGACACACTCTGACACACTCAGACACACTGACCCACACCCAGGCACACTCAGACACACTCGCACACACTCACACACACTCGCACGCAGTCACACACACTCATACCCACTCACACATGCTCACTCACACTCAGACACGCTCAGACACACTTGCACACAGCCAGACACAATTAAAAACAGACTCAGACACACTCAAGCACAGTCCCACACACCCAGACACATTCAGACAACCTCAGACTCTCTCAGACACACTCAGGCACACTGAGAGACGCTCAGACACACTCGCACACACTCACACACACTCAGACACACTCACATACACTCACACACACCCAGGCAGACTCAGACACACTTGCACACACTCAGACACTCTCAGACACACTCAGGCACACTGACAGACTCTCAGACACACTCGCACACACTCAGACACACTTGAGCAAACCCAGACACACTCAGACAAACTCAAGCACACTCCCACACATCCAGATGCACTCAGAAACATTTGCACACATTCAGACACACTCTCACACTCTCAGAAAAACTCTCACACTCTCAGACACACTCAGGCACACTCAGACACACTCGCACACACCCAGACACATTTGTACACACACAGATATTCTCAGACACACTCAGACACACTCTCACAAAGCCAGACACACTTAGACACACTCAGACACACTCAGACACGCTCAGACACAATCGTATACACTTAGACACACCTGCAAACACTGACAAACAATCAGACCTATAAACAGATGCTCAGGTACACTCACGCACACTGACACACACTGGCACAAACCCAGACACACTCAGATATACTCTGACACACTCAGACACACTCAGACATGCTCACATACGCTCAGACACACTCAGACACACTAAGAATCACTCACACACGCTCAGAAACACTCAGACGAACTCAGAAACACTGAAACACACTCTTACACGCTCAGACAAAACTGCAAACACACTCGCACACTCAGACACACTTAGACACGCTCACAACCAGACACATTCGCTCACACTCAGATACGCTCACACACACTCAGACACACTCGCACACAACGAGACACACTCAGACAACCTCAGACTCTCTCAGACACACTCAGATACACTGAGAGAGGCTCTGACACACTCGCACACACTCAGACACACTTGAGCACAATCAAACACACTCTGACACACTCAAGCACACACCCACACATCCATACACACTCAGAAATATTAGCACAGATTCAGACACCCTCTCACACACTCAGTCGCATTCAGACAGATTCGCACATGCTCAGACTCGCTTGAACACAGTCAGACACACTCAAACTCATATAAATACGTTCTCACACTCACTCAGGTACACAGAGAAACGCTCGCCCACACAGACAGACTCATTACACTCAGACACTCTCAGGCACACTGAGACACACAGACACACTCTCACACAGCCAGACACTGACATAGAAAGACTTGAACACACCCAAACACACTCAGACACAGTCCCACACAGTCAGACATGCGCAGATGCAGTGAAGGACTCGCACACACAGAGATAAACTCAGACACACTTTCACAGAGTCACACACAATCAGACACAGTCGCACTGTCTGGGTGACATGAACACGCAGACACTGGCATGTAGACTCACTCAGAGACACTCGTGCTCAGACGTATTCTTACGCATTCAGATGCAGACGCACACACGCAGACAAAGAGACACACTCTGACACGGAAAAAGTCAGACACCCTATATCACACTGAGACGCACTCATTCAGGCACATACAAGTTTAGACACACTTGATAACACTCTGACACAGTCCCACACCTTTAGAGATAGTCTGAGAATCTCAGACACAATCAAACAGGCTCAGACATACTTGAAAAACCTCAAACACTTTACAATCACTCAGAGAGACGAACGCACTCATAAGTACTCGAAAACAGTCAAAGGCAGACAGACTAACACAAGCTCACGCACAGACACACCCAGAAACACTCAGTCACAGAATCAGATATCCTTAAACACCTGGGAAACCATTAGGCTATATCTATCAGAATCAGAGACACTCGAGTACAGTGAGGCACTTTTGCAGAAATTCTCCCACTTTCACCCTCATTGAGACACAGTAAGAAAGACTCGGAGAGGCTTACAATTACTCAAACAAAGATACAGGTTCACACACCGTCCTAAACTGTTGAGGAGAGACACAGTAGAAGAAACTCATTATCCTTTTAACACACAGTGAGAGGTAATCGCATACACTCTCACACACTTGTCTTCAATAAAAAATCTGACATACCGTCTCCCGTAGAAGTTTGAACAAACCCAGGAAAAAATCAAATAGGGAAACACTCCGAGACCTATTTAGTGTGGGACCGTTTGTCTGATTGTGCGTGTTCGAGTGTCGTTGAGTTTGTGCGAATGTGTTCGTGTTTGTCTGTGTTGTAATATGTGTGGATGTGTCTGGCAGGACTTTGGGAATGTGGGGGGAGCTCCTGGAAGTGTTGGGGACAAGAAAACACAAGAGCTCCTGACACGGGAGCGGGTCTTTGTTCAACCTGACGGGAATTCAGAATGAACAGCACGGCCCCGACCCCTGGCTCGAGACAGGGGGCTCGGGGGTCTCCTCTCTCCAGGCTCCCCCCTCTCCAGGGCCCAAGGGATGGAGACACGGAGGGGCCCCAATGGAACCCCTTTCCCGC
>NW_021939164.1:0-1671 GCF_001715985.3 Manacus vitellinus
GGTGACGGCCCTCTCGGCAGAGAGCAGCTTGTCCTTGAACTCGGGGCCCACGATGCCCATCCGCACGGCTTCCTCCACCGTCAGCTTGAGGCCCTTGATGGGGTCGATCACGTAGCCCGTGGCCGCCTGCGCCTCCAGGAGCTCGAAGGCAGTGCCGGGCCGGATGATCCCCTTCTTCATGGCCTGGTAGACGGACAGACGCTCCTTCGTGGAGTCCACAAAGACGCCGGCGATGCAGCTGGTGCCCTCCAGGAACTTCTTGAGGTTCTTGGAGACCTCCTCGACGGAGGTGAGGCCCTCCTGGAGGCGCTGGGCCGTGGCTTCGTCCATCACCTGCGAGCGGACGAGCTCCTCCACGGTGATCTGCTTCCGCAGCCCCCGGAAGGTGAGTTTCCGCGTGTCGCAGAGCGGGAGCAGGAGGAGCCTGGAGTTCTCGTCCCTCCGGCAGCGCTTCAGCAGCTGCGTGTAGCTGAGCTTCTCGTCCGTGGAGGGGTCCACGTAGCTGCGCACCTCGCTGGGCTCCGAGAGCATGTCGTGCGTCTCCTTGTTGATGAAGCCCCGCTGGTAGGCCACCTCCAGGGGCAGGTGGAAGCCCAGGTGCGGGTCGATGACGCCGCCGGTAGCGATCTGGGCGTCCAGGAGCTTGAGGGCCTCTTCGCTGGGAATGAGATCCTTCTTCATGGCCTGGAAGAGGGAGATCTTCTGTTCGCTGTAGGGGTCTCTGTAGCCGGTCACGGCTCTCTCTGCAGACAGGAGCCGGTCGTGGATCTCGGGCCCCACCACGCCCTTCCTGACCGCCTCGTCCACCGTCAGCATCTCGTTCTTCGTGGGGTCGATCATGAAGCCGGTGGCTGCCTGGGCCTCCAGGAGGGAGCGGGCCACTTCAGAGTTGATCAGTCCTTTCTTCAGCGCCTGGTAGATGCTGAGCGTCTGCTTGGAGGAGGGGATGTAGATGCCGGCCACGCAGCCTGACCCATAGAGGTACTTCCAGACGGTCTCCACCTCCAGGAGCTCCCGGAAGGTTTTGGAGCCCTGCTTCAGCATGTTGTAGATGTCCTGAGAGATGATCTTGGCCTCGTAGAGCTCCTCGGCCGTGATGCGGCGCCGGACGTAGTCATAGGACATGAGGTTCTGCTGCCGGATGATCTCAGTCTTCTCGATGATCTCGATGATGATGATGATCATGCGCTCCTTGGACACGCGGCCTGACTGGAACTCCTCCATGAGCTGCTTCCGCTGCTCCTCGGGCAGCAGGTCCGAGTGCATGATCTCCCACAGCGACATGGAGGAGCCCGCCCGGCTGCCCACAGGGATGTCCACCTGCGTCTCCTCGAACACCTTCCGCGTCTCTGCCTCTGTGTAAACCTGGGTGGTCTCCACCACTTTCGGCTTCTCGGGCTCCCGCAGAGGCAGCAGGTACAGGCCCGTCTCGGGATCCTCGATGCACCTCTCCTTCAGCTGCAGGTAGGTGAGGTTCTCACGGGTATTGGGATCAAAGAAGCCCTTGGTGTCGTCGCTGGGGTCGGAGAGGGTCTGGTTCATCTCCTGGTCGAAGTAGCCCCGTTTGTAGGCCACCTCCACGGGCAGGCGGTGGCTGTGCACGGGGTCGATGATGCCGCCGGTGGCGATCTGGGCCTCGAGCAGGCGGATGCCGTGGTCCCTGACGATGAG
>NW_021939165.1:0-1599 GCF_001715985.3 Manacus vitellinus
CTGGATTTTAAGAAACATTCTCTAGAGTTCTTCACCTCTCTTTTCAGCTCACAGAATATGCTGTTTATCCTAGTGTTTCAGATATTCATAGAAGCTCTATTCATGTGTAACTATCCTTGTTCCTGGATGGGGCAGTATGACAGATGTGAATTCGGTTTTGATGATTTAAGATAAAGTCTCCAAACTAGAGTCTCACATAAACATTTTAAAGCTGAAGGATTTCTCCAAACATAATAGGGATGCTAAATTATATAAGAATTAGTCTGAGCATAAGCTGTCCAAAGAATAATTCTGATTCGATCACATATACAAAGAAAACAGCATTTCTTGAAGTGCTTTGATAGTCTTTTCCAGTTCATTGCCTGGTTTGAAAGTGTGACAGTACGCAAAGGAAACTAGAATGCTCAACTACTTTTAAATCTCAGAAAGCTCTATTTCAGTGGAACGGAGAAGCCTATTCCTTTTTTAACGAAATTAATTCAAATCTGCAGTACAAACTCTGCAGAATTTAGTGATCTGTACCCAAAATCTTCTCAACATAGTATTTTCAATACTGTTATAAAAGATGAAATCCAGATACCACAGTTTACATTTATTTTTTATTTGACAATATGGTTTTAAATATTTTTGAAGTGAAAAGAAAGACAGGAAAAACCTTCAAGTGTATACATTCTTGAGAGTTATAAATCAAATCTGAAATCTACAGAATTAAAAGTTTTTAGTCTCCTTCATCTTATAATGGAACTACAAAAAATCTCATAAATTCTCAGAATATGTGATGGGATATAGGTAATACGAAAAAATTAAATGTCTATATAACAGACAGAAAGAGAAAAAGAAGCTCTTGAACTCACCAACCTTGAAAGCATCAGATTTACCAACAAAACCAGCTTGTCTACAGAAAAAAAATATGCTGGAGTTGAACAGGGTTTGAATTTAAAGAAGATTACATATTATTGAACAAATATCTTTACAGATATTTTTGCTGAACAACAAATAGTAATTTTTTTTAATATGTTTTCTCATTCCAAAGTAGAGTAAAATAAATCAGAACGGGCATCTTTGTTCTAGAATGAGAGTATGGGAACTCATCTACAGTGGGTTTTTCCATTCTGTTCTACCTCGACTCCCTGTCTATAAACATATTTTGGGCCACAATTTTTGCCAGTCTATTTGCAGGGAAGCAGATGCTTTCTCTGCTAAGGTGGCAAATATGACTATAGTTACCAAGCTGTTCTTTAGAGGAAGAGAAGAAACACTGTCTCTATTGCCAGTTCTGGTCTCACCTGAAGCAAAGGTGGCAATCGTGTGATGGCTGGTTGAGGTTATTTATCTTGATTCCATAATACTTACTTTATCAGTTTTACTCTGCCCCAGGACCCAGAAACTTTTTTTTTCTGACTATGTAAAAGAATGGAATGGATGATTAAAATCATAGAATTATAGAATCATAGAATCAACCAGGTTGGAAAAAACAAGATCATCAAGATCATCCAAGATCATCAAGTCCAACCCTTGATCCAGTACCACCGTGGTTACTAGACCATGGTACTAAGTGCCACATCCAGTCTCATCTTAAAAACCTTCAGGGACAGAGAA
>NW_021939166.1:0-1638 GCF_001715985.3 Manacus vitellinus
CAGAATTGCTAGGTACCAAGTGGGAATATCATACCCCTTGGCACCCTCAGAGTTTGGGGAGAGTAGAGAGGATGAATGGAGAAATTAAGAAACACCTGACCACATTAATGTTAGAAACAAAAATGAATTGGGTAATGTGTCTCCCTTTGACATTACTGTACATCAGAACTCAACCTCGGGCAGATACTGGTATTTCACCTTTTGAAATGTTGTATGGTATGCCTTATGAGTTCGGGACCCCGGTAGATCATCCTGAGGTTGAAGACACACATCTAAGAGAGTATGTAATTGAGTTAATGAAGAGGAGACAGGAGTTAAGAAAGAAGGGACTAGTGGCTCAAAGACCACCTTTAGATTTAGCTATCCATAAGATTCAACCGGGTGATCAAGTGCTAATTAAAACTTGGAAGGAAACATCTCTAACTCCACAATGGGAGGGGCCCTTTGTTGTTCTTCTTACCACAGATACCGCAGTAAGGACAGCTGAGCGAGGGTGGACCCATGCATCACGAGTGAAGGGACCAGTAACAGGACCAGAGTGGAAAGTGACCTCGAATCCAGGAGATTTACAGATGAATTTTGAAAGAGTACGGCCCGCAGATGGACTTTGATGAAGAAGCAGTAAGGCCCAGCCTGTATTCTTTCTTTCAGATACCCCAAGGACAAACTTTGAGGAGAGCACATTTTGTCTCCTGGAACTTAGAAGGAATCCCTGAACAAACTGGAGGTTCGGGACTATATAGAATAGTGGGAACTCAAACTGGTTTACCCTTTTGTTGTGAAATAGAAATTGACATACCAGAGGGACGAGACCCACATGGAATACCTTGCGTAAAACACCCGGAATCCACACATTATAGTTGGATATTATGTAAGTGTAGGAAATGTGGTAAGGAGTGGCGCTGTGTATCTATAAAGGGACAACCTAATTGTATGAAGTGTAGGACCAATTCTACTGAATCCATAAGAGAACAATTAGCAAAGGCCGAGATAATAAAAGCTTTTTGTGGTTGGGAGTGGTTAATCCCAGAGACTTGGGAGATTTATGAAACTAATTGGAATAGGGCGTTAATAGAATTGTGTCGAGCAAGATTCTCGTGGAAATCAGAGAAACCCAGTCGAAGGAGATATATTGATTTGTTGGGACTATATAATAGAGTCCAAAATCTTGAAGTAGACGAGTCTCAGTCCGAACATTCAGTGAGCTAAATTATCCCCTGAAGAATATCTCTGCTGCCGAGAAGAACTCAAAAACCTCGCTGTTCCCTGCACAGGAATAGACGAAGGAAGGCAGAGAGATATGCGTGTGGGGAATAAAGAACAAGAGTCACTGAAAACGGTGAGGAGGGACTCAGACAAAATGGGGCAAAATTGGTTACTAATTGCTGGTTTAATAAGTATAATGAGTCCTCTGGGATGTGCCCACCAACCATTTGAATGGACTATAATTAGGTCAAAGGATTCTAAGGTTGTGAGGAAGGTTATAACTGCTATAAGTCCTAGATTCAATGTGACAGTTTGTGATTTGCTGATGGCCAATATACCCCAGGAATGTGGACAAGGAGGAAAGAAACCTTCTGTGACAGTTAACAAAGGAGCCACATATTGGTGCCCAACTTCTAATCCAGGGAAGTCTTT
>NW_021939167.1:0-2726 GCF_001715985.3 Manacus vitellinus
CTGGTTGCCGCCTCCGGCGGGATCCCAGAACGGATTCCTGACGGGATATAAAATCCGCCACCGGAAAACCGCCCGGCGAGGGGAGATGGAAACCTTGGAACCCAACAACCTCTGGTACCTGTTCACGGGTCAGTGGTTTTTATCCCTGATTTTTGGGAATTTTGGGAGTGAAATCCCAAAAAAATGGGATTTTTAGGACAAAAAATGTGAATTTTGGGGGATTTTTTAGCCTAAAAATGTGAATTTTTTGGGATTTTTTAGCCTAAAAATGTGAATTTTTGGGGATTTTTTAGCCTAAAAATGGGGATTTTTGGAGGGGAAAAATGGGATTTTTTTTTTTCCCTTTGTGGGAGAAATGGATGGAAAAAAGGGGAAATGAAAATTAAGGGAAAATGGATGGAAAAAGGGGAAAAATTGGTGGGAAATAAGGAAAAATGGGTGGAAAAAAAGGAAAAATTGGTGGAAAATAGGGAAAATAAAATTAAGGAAAAATAGATGGAAAATAAGGAAAAATTGGTGGAAAAAAGGGAAAATTGGTGGAAAAAAAAAGGGAAAATAATGGGAAAAAAGATGGAAAAATAGGAGGAAAAAAAGATGGAAAACAAGGAAAAATAGATGGGAAAAAATAGATGGAAAATAAGGAAAAATGGATGGAAAACAAGGAAAAAATAGATGGAAAAAAATGGGAAAAATAGATGGAAAAAACTGGGAAAAAAAGGAAAAATTAATGAGAAAAAGGTGGAAAAAAAATGGATGGAAAAAGGGAAAATTGATGGGAAAAAGGGAAAATTGATGGGAAAAAAGGAAAAATGAAAATTAAGGAAAAATGGATGGAAAAGGGGAAAATGGAGGGAAAAAAGATGGAAAATAAATGGGAAAAAAAGGAAAAATTTGTGGAAAAAAGGAAAAATGGAAATTAAGGAAAAATGGATGGAAAATAGGGAAAAATTGGGGAAAAAAGGGAAAATAAATGGAAAATAAAGGAAAAATTTGTGGAAAACAAGAAAAATGAAAATTAAGGAAAAATGGATGGAAAATAAGGAAAAATAGATGGAAAAGAAGGAAAAATAGAGGGAAAAAAGGGAAAATAAATGGAAAAAATGGAAAAATAGATGGAAAAAAGGGAAAAATAGATGGAAAAAAGGGAAAATAAAATTAAGGAAAAATAGATGGAAAATAAGGAAAAATAGTTTGAAAATAAGGAAAAATTGGTGAAAAAATGGAAAAATAGATGGAAAACAAGGAAAAATTGTTGGAAAATAGGAAAAATGAAAATTAAGGAAAAATGGATGGAAAAAAGGAAAATTGGTGGAAAATAAGGAAAAATAGAGGGAAAAAATGAAAAATGAAAATTAAGGAAAAATGGATGGAAAAAGGGAAAATGGAGGGAAAAAAATGGAAAATAAATGGGAAAAAAAGGAAAAATGGAAATTAAGGAAAAATGGATGGAAAACAAATAAAAATAGATGGAAAAATGGAAAAATTGGTTAAAAAAGGAAAAATAGAGGGGAAAAAAGGGAAAATTGGTGGAAAATAGGAAAAATGAAAATTAAGGAAAAATAGATGGAAAACAAGGAAAAATTGGTGGAAAAAAAGGAAAATAAATGGAAAATAAAGGAAAAATTTGTGGAAAACAAGGAAAATGAAAATGAAGATGGAAAAAAATATGGAAAATGAGAACAAACAGATGGGAAAAAACGGATGGAAAAAAGGGAAAAATCACKGAAAAAAACCCAAAATTGGTCAAAAAAAGCACCAAAATTTGATTTTTTTTGGTTCAATTCTTTTCCTGGTTTTTTGGGTTGATATTCCCGGTTTTTGGGGTTTCCAGGGTTGGAAAAGGGCAGCCAGTACAGCTTCCAGGTGTCGGCCATGACGGTGAACGGGACGGGCCCGGCCTCGGAATGGGTGACGGTGGAGACGCCGGAGAACGACCTGGATGGTAACGGAATTCCCGGGAAAAAAGGGTGGGAAGAGGGGGAAAAATGGGCTGGGAAAGTGGGAAAAATGGGGGGGAAGTTTGGGGGGAATTGGAGGGAAATATTGGGAATATTGGGGGAAAAAAGGGGGGGGAAATTCAAATTATTATTGGGAATATTGGAGGAAAATAGGGGGGAAATATTCAAATTAATAGTGGGAATATTGAGGGAAAATAGTGGGAAAAAATTCAAATTATTATTGGGAATATTGGAGGAAAATAGGGGGAAAATATTCAAATAAATGTTGGGAAAATTGGAGGAAAATAGTGGGAAAATTCTGGGAAAATAGTGGGAAAATATTCAAATTAATATTGGGAATATTGTCTTAAAATTGTGGGAAAATTGGAGGAAAATAGTGGGAAAATATTCAAATTAATAGTGGGAATATTGAGGGAAAATAGTGGGAAAATATTCAAATAAATGTTGGGAAAATTGGATGAAAATATTGGGAAAATTGGAGGAAAATATTGGGAAAATTGGATGAAAATAGTGGGAAAATATTCAAATAAATAGTGGGAATATTGGATGGAAATAGGGAAAAATATTCAAATAAATGTTGGGAAAATTGGAGGAAAATAGTGGGAAAATATTCAAATTAATATTGGGAAAATTGGATGAAAATAGTGGGAAAATTGGATGAAAATAGTGGGAAAATTCTGGGAAAATAGGGGGAAAAATTCAAATTATTATTGGGAATATTGGAGGAAAATAGGGGGGAAATATTCAAATAAATAGTGGGAAAATTGG
>NW_021939168.1:0-1656 GCF_001715985.3 Manacus vitellinus
GGGTGTGCTTCCATGGGACACAACAGAGCCCTGTGACAGGCCAGACCCAAACACTCAGCTGCCCACCCAAGCAGGGATCTTAAAAACGTCCTTTGGAAGGGATCTGTACCTTTGCCCTAGGAGTAGAAAATAAAGGTATATGTTTGCCTTTGTCTCAAGATGCTCAGCATTATTTTGGTGGGTGCTTCTTTGTGGTATCTCTACCAGAATGTATTTCCTACTGCAGGCCACGAGCTTTTGAGCATTTTAGCCTGGTTACCTGGTGGGCAAGGGGTGTCCTGGTGGTGGAAGAGGATGGTGGCTCTGCAGCAGCAGCAACAGCACAGCCCCTTCCTGCCACACGAGACTGAGCTCATGTTGTATGGATTAAAGTTTTGGGCAAGGGGGTGCAGCCAAGAAATCTGTGCTATAACTTAATTTAGGATTGTAATACTGGACCCCCATAGAGTAATTAACTTTTCTTATTTATCCTTGGAAAGAGGATACATTTTTTACCTAAATCCATATAAAGACCACTGATTTACTCATTCTTTTCCCAGTGTGTGTATAATAAATTATTGTCCTTTTCAAAGTTTTAAGTGTTTTACTATGGCTGAACAGTTAAGCAGGTGGCTGTTTACAACACAGGCTTTCGATATGCCCACAATATCCATAACAGAACACAGGAGTGTAAAACAGCAGTGGGCCAGAAACCTGTTGGAAAAGACAGCAGTGACAAAAGTTGCCCACATTAACTGCCAAAAAATGCTCTTTCTTTCTTTTTTTTCTTTTCAGGCTGAGTGCCTGCCTGCTTCACTGTGTTTTTTGCATGAGAGTGAAGAGAGGGCTTTTCTCCATTTGTGGCAGCGTTGGCTGCTTATTTAGGTTGTGTATTCTGCCCCACTGTGAATATAGTTTCAAAATGAGCAAGTCAGAGGGCATGTACATTCTAATTAGTAGTTATCTGAGACAGCTCTCGGAGCAAAGAATTCATTTAAGTCGTTTTGGATCTGAACATACTGTATCTACTTGAATGACGAAATGTTAGTAAGCAAAAAAGCCAAAGTTCTTTTTAGGAAGGCAATTGCTGCATAGCAACTGCACAGAGAGGATGCAATGAAGCTTGCATGTGTTCTCTTTTGTTGCCATTTTTGTCCTCATTTTCCCCATGTTCTGAAATGTACAGAAATTATTGAAGCTGTTGGGAAGAGTTATTTCATTCATTGCTACTTATGCTCCAAAAAACCAGAAGCAAGCAATGCAGTTTGAGGTTTGTATTTTGAGAAGACATAATGAAGGACATTTAATACGCCATTTTTAAAGGGGTGATGTAACTGAATGGTCTTTGATGTATGGGAAGGGGGCAAGGTTAAAGAAACATAAAGATTCTCCATGATAGCAGACACTCTTTCCAGTCTCACTCTGTTTTTGTATCCATCTAAAGAAATTTCTATTGTCTTAAAATATATCCTACATGACTGAAACTTACAATAGTTATTAAAGCATAATTCGACTTTGGATTTAATGGGGTCACCATGAACAGCAGATGGGAAATAGTTACTTGGAAGGGTAACATACCTTGTGGTGAATCTTTAAATAGAGCAGTGGGCTGACTGGTTTAGCAAAAGGAAATTTGGGCAGTAATGGGATTGTAAAGTGTTTATGAATTGCTAATAG
>NW_021939169.1:0-1581 GCF_001715985.3 Manacus vitellinus
GGGATTCTATGATTCTATAATTCTGGAAAGGAAGGATTCAGGAACACAGAGGGATTTTTTTAAAATCTCATGCCCAAAGGATGATTATCACAATTTGCATTATAAATTCTTTACAATCCTAGTCTTTGGATAAAGAATTTTCGAGTCCAACTCGTGTTTTAGCCAAACTAGCAACTGCAAAAGGTGATATTTCCACAGAAAAAAAAAGTGGAGAGAAGAAGAAACACATCCCCCAATTTTCCTGTCAATTTTGATCCTCCTCAGTTCTCCTTTCCTGGTACTTTTTAATCTGAGGTCGAGAGTTTGCTCAGCCCAAGTCAAGGTAAATGGCAAAGGAAATGTGCAGCCAAAGTTTTCCTGACTTTTTACCCTTTTTAGTGCAGGTAAAAAGGGGTTAAGCAGGATGAGGTCCTGCAGCAGCTTTGTCTTTCTGGGAAAAGAGATGGGAATGTGGTCCTGTGCCCAACTCAGCCCTTCTGCTGGGCTGGGCCTTCCAACCCCAACCAGCAGGAAAACTCTCTGGAATTGGGACACAGTTTTTATTCCAACAATTCAGCGTGACCAACTACAACAGAAATAAAAGATATTATCCGATGGGCCCTTTTTCCTCACGGGACATTTGCTGTGACCAGGATGCAGCAAACATCAAACTGCAGGCTTGGAGCTGGAATTCCTGCATTCCTAAAGCTTCAGAAATCCTGTGTAATATATATCCTTAGTCAGACTCATTCCTTGCTCTGAACAGATTGGAAAATAAGTGAATGCATTGGGTGTTTTTTTTTTTTCTCCTTCTTTTATCTTTCCTAGTTTTGTCTAGGAATTCTGGAACCAGGCTGCTTTAATTGATGGAGGGTCATTGCTATGCATCGTGGCTCAGGTTAATAAAGCAGAAATTTAATAGATACATTAAAATGTCTGGGAGGGAGGCTGAGCACACCAGTGAGCCTTGGCATTGACCTTGCTGCACTTAAGGGCTCTGAGTCAGACTCCTGACGCCACGAGGCACGGGGAGAGTGGGAATGCATTTGTACATCTGTGTGTGTAATTTGGGAAGGTTTGCACCACTCACAATCTCTGGGCCTTCTGCTGCACTGAAAGTTATTTCAGGCATCGCTTCAGCACATTCAAGAACGAGCTTAAGAGCAAAAAAGGGCTTTTTTTTTTTTTTTTTCCTAGCATAAGGTTATTGGAATTTATTTCCCTTGCAGTTTTATTCATTGGTGGTTAAAATATCAGTATCAATTGTTTTTAGCTGTTCACTTACGGTAATCAACGAAAATATATCAGAGACGAGGAGGGCACTATCCCTGGAATAGTTAATCTTGCTTCTTTCTCCAGAGACTCTCTGGATTTTGGCCTCAGTCCTGGTGTACAGGGAGAGTGTCTCTGCTGTAGCAGCCAGAAGGGACCAGGTCCATTATGCAAAGAGAACATGGTAAATCAGGGGCACAAAGCAGTGCCTCAAACTTCTGATCAATTCACGGAATCCCAAAATGATTGGATGGGAAGGGACATTAAGGATCATCTCATTCCACTCCCTGCCACAGGCAGGGACACCTTCCACTAGACCAGGTTGCTCCA
>NW_021939170.1:0-13886 GCF_001715985.3 Manacus vitellinus
CCTTCCCAAACCTTCCCAAACCTTCCCAAACCTTCCCTTCCCAAACCTTCCCTTTCCAAACCTGTGAATACATAAGGTTTCAAGAGAACTTTCTTTTCCCCCCCTCCCCTTTTTTCCTCCTTCTTCGGCTTTCTGGTTATTCACGAGTGATCCGAAGGTCCTCTTCTAGAAGTGAAGTACCATAGTTAAATCTTCCGCACAGCTCTAAAAACGCTATCACTGTAAAATTTCTCTCCGTGAGCCCTAGTTACTTGTGGGAAAAGGAAAACAGTGATATGTCCCATAGTATAGTGAGCAAAACATATTTCATTTTGGAGTAGACTACTATAAAAGCAAATACTAAAAATTGCTATCTTAAAACCTCAAGGTATTCACCAAAACATTTTTTGAGCTTATGTTTTAATTAAAATGGTTGTGTTTTTCTTCCCTTTATAGAAGATACTTGTTTCCCAGGATGCCTTCCTGGGATGTGAGTGGAATTTAAAATTAGGCTTATTTACTTATATATTCTGGCTAGATACATGACTGGCACTTGGTTGCACTGTTTTCTCTTATAGTCAGCAATCTTTCTTTCTCATTCTTCAGTTGGCAGCAATTTAAACATATCAGTATTAGCAACTGCAACCATATCCTAAAATAAGCCCACTGATGTGCAAGATATCTCCTAGTCTGCTTTTAATTCCAGTTAAAGGTTTAGTAGAAACTCTTCCAGGAGGAAACCTAACCTCAAGAAAACTATTTTAATGCTGTAAGAACAACACTCAAGCAAAGCTAAACACAGCTCACTGTAAATTACAGGGCAGCCTTTCCCAGAGTATGGAGGGATATAAGCAGACTCTTCACTCCCAGAAATGCCAAAAAACACTGGCAGAGAGAGAAGTCGTTTGTCTAATGTTGAAATTAAGACCCAAGGTGATGTTATTATGATTACAGTTGTGGATATTCTCAGTAGTACTGTTCTGCTTTATGTCCATCCTTGCGGACAGATTTCGGATGTGCAAGCACAGGGGTTAACAAGGTCTCTTGTAGAAAGATCTTTCTATTCCTTTCTCAGAAGACCAGAAAATATGAAAATACGAAAAAATGGAGAAGTGAGGAGAAGTCCACTTGTAAGCTGTCTAACGGTAGGAAGGGATGTGATAGACCTGTAGCCTGACTGAGGTCAAACAGGAGAGAAAGCAGATTCTGTAGGGCCATTACTCTGTGTTTTACATAAATAGCTATGTTGCTGTGTCGTGACCTCTGGGCCAAAGAAGATATTCTTGTTTAAGGTCACAAGGAAAACAGAAGATGTAAATAGAGCCTGGCAGTTTTTTAAGGAGAAAGGCCTTAATTACACGGAGACAGGCAGACAGTCTGCCTGTGGAAAGCTAACACTGCTTTCTAGGCTTAGTGTAAACTGGTCACCTCCTGAAGAGCTTTCCCATTAGTATTCACATACAAGATCGCTAACCAAAGTAAAATCCCTTGTATTGCACTAACAGACATTGTTACTAAAATGAAACATTTCCTGGATTCCTTTCAATAAAGCTACCAAAAATAGTCTCATACCACTGCCAAAAAGTCAATGCGGTCCAAATTCCCATGGAAAGCATCACTGTGTGCTGTTTTCTTCAGCTGATGTATAATCACTTCTCAAATTGAATGCAATGTATCTCACCTGGAGTCCAGGAGCCACTGCCATCATCCATAGAAAGAAGGCTGTATAGTACATTATGCCTTTCTTTATATGGGTTTTGAAAGCAGAATGCTTATAATAATAAGGTATTTGAGGCAATGTTGTACTATTAGAGTCATTAGATGGATCAAACACAATGTTCTAAAAAAAGTAGTATTCAGCAAAGTCTCTATATCAAGACTAAATAAGGTTAACAGAAGTATATATAGAAATCTGGAGAGTGTGAGGGTTAATCTTGTGAGACATTGAGTTGTCTCATCTTGCTCAGAGCACTAAACATTGTTTAGTCTCTGTAGCCAGCCCTAGCAACTCAACTGAATAACTCACAATACCAGATCAAAAAGACTAATATTGATTCTCTTTAACCCTTCACAAGAAAAAATAAATAAAATAAATCATAGTTTCTTATGTGTTTTTAACTGACCCAGGCCCTCAGTCTACAGTTATGGGATACTATTCTTTAACTGAGAACAGCTCTTTCCGACTGAGTTTCAGTACAACTCATCTTTGGGATGCTCTGGATGAACCCAGATGGCTCTTAGGAACTGCTTTAAAAATCGGTACTTGGGGTTAAGCTTGTACATTCTAAATCTGTGGCAACTTCAGGAGTTTATTAGTATGACAGGCTGTGCTATTTGCATTCAATTTCTGTATCTTTTATGAGCTTTGTGTGAGGCTCTGATCTGTGCATTCCTTTGAAATAGGACAGAATCAATATTGTTCCAATTGTGATTTGATTCATTTTGTGTGCAAGATACACAAGAAACTCTCATCCTTAAAAGTATTTCCCCGCAACACAACACTGTTCGTTGTGACAGGGAACAGGAAACACTGTGAAAACTGGAGATGGGTAAAGTCAGAAGAATGTTAATTACACAGTGGAAAATTTGCTGAAGCAATGCTTTTCAACCTTGTTCTGTTCAGAAGGCCCCAAAAATCTGCAGGTGCATGCAAACCATTTTTCAGAAAAAGAAAAGGAAGTTACTTGCTAATGTATTTGTGTTCAGGTTCGGTTTTTTCACACTTTAGAAAGTAATTGCTAAGCTACAACACTGGTGTAGAGGTTCCTTTTTCAGAAACTGGGATAGGCCACAGGTTCTTTATATAATGTCCTGTGGTGAAAACCTGGGTTACTAGGATTTTAACCACTGAAAAGGTATTTCATTCAGCAAAAGCAGGCTAAAGCAGCATCCATGTTTAAGACATTGCAAAGAAAACCCATACTAACATCTTCTGACAATTGTTCAGATTTTTCCTGGCTAATGGCTATACTTAATGATACTTAATTTGATATTTCCTGTCATCATAGATGACCTACTTCCACCAGAATCATTCTTAATTCTCAGTATTAGCTAGCATGGGATCAGATGCTGAATGATTACATAACTGTGAACTTGTTGAATAGTGTTGGATAATTTGTCAACCACTTCCCTGGACGATCTGTTCCAGTGCTGGACAACTCCTTCTGTGAAGAAAGCTTTCTTGTTATTCAATCTAAATCTCCCTGGCACAACCTGAGACCATTTCACCTTATTCTACTGCTTGTTCCTTGGGAAAAGAGACCAATGCCCACCTGGCTACAACCTCCTTTCAGGGAGTTGTAGAGAGTGATGAGGTCTCCCCTGAATCTCCTTTTCTCCAGGCTAAACAACCCCAGCTCCCTCAGCCTCTCCTCATAGGACTTGTGCTCCAGACTCTTCCCCTATTCCACTGCCCTTCTCTGGACTCACTCCAGCACCTCAATGTCTTTCACAAGTGAGGGGCCCAAAACTGAACATGGGATTTGAGGTGTGGCCTCACCACTGCTAAGTACAGGGGGACAGTCACTGCCCTGGTCCTGCTGGCCACACTTTTGCTGATACAAGCCAGTATGCCATTGGCTTTCTTGGCCACTGGGCACACTGCTGGATCATGTTCAACTGCTGTCGACCTGCACTCGCAGGTCCTCTTCCACCAGGCAGCTTTCCAGCCACTTTGTCACAAGCCTGCAAGACTGCCTGGGGTTGTTTTGACCCAAGTGCAGGACCTGGCACTTGGCCTTGTTGAACCTCATACCATTGGCCTCAGCTTTTTGATCCAGCCTATGCAAATCCCTTTGCAGAACCTTCCTACCCTTCATCAGATCAATGTTCCCACCCAGCTTGATGTCACCAAGCTGAGTGAGAATTCACTTGATCCCCTTATCCAGGTTGTCGAGAAATATATTAAACAGAACTGCCCCCCATACTGAGCCCTGGTATGTTTGATATCAAATATATTGATCCAAAGTGGTATTATAGGCTTAAATTTATCCAAAGGCTTTCATGGGCTTTCCTGTTAAGCATGATCCCAAACAGCTCTTTAATAATGAGAAAAATGCTTGAAAAATAACCTAGAGAGGTTTTTTGCAACATTTATTTTTAAAAATAGGTTCTTCTCCTATAAGATATACATCCAAAGGGCTACTGACTGTGAGCAACTAAAGATCAAGTTAATTAATTTCTAAACATCAGGCTACTGATTTAATTGCTACGTATGGATTTAGGTGCATGAATGTAAATATATATTTGAAAATCCTAAGCCATATAGCCTTCTTGTATATGGATCAAACTGTACTCAGGCAATCATGTGCCTCAATTACCTTCAGGAAAGGCTTCAGCAGCGCATTTGACATTAAAGAAGGGCTCAAATGGTTCAGCACTTGTGTGAGGAGGGAGGACAGAGGATGCGTAGGCCTTCATGCCTTGCCTTGTAATCTCCTTCCCTGGGTCTGATCTAGTCGTAAAGCTGCCATTAGCTCAATGCCTGGATGTGTGGAAACCATCAGTGGAGTCACTGGTTTGACAGTCAGATGTTGTTATGGCTGATAATGGCTGAAAAATATGGCTGAGTGTCCCCCACTGAGCACGAGAGAGTTAACCTTAGACTTATCTATTTTTCCGTAGGGTGTAAAGTCTTTCAATCCTAATTTGTATGCTTTGCAATTACTCCATGTATTTAATAAACCAGGCATCCCACAAATGAATTTCAAGGGGACTAGAGGCTATTATTTTTATCAGTTACAAGAATAACTTATAAATAATGGTCATGACTTGTTCACTTCCTAGCAGTTCATCTGTTCAGCTGTTCTGATGCAGAATAAATTTCTCATTTCATTTCTTTTTCAAGATATGGTCCTGAGTCACATTTGCTAGTGACACAGTAGTTGCCTTGAGACCAGGGATCCCTGTTAGTCCCAGGGTGGCTTCCTAAAAAGTCCATCTTAATGTCTAATATCAGATAAAGTAAGAGACATTTGGGTTAGGTTTGCAGTTTGGGTCTGATTTGTTTCCAGGTCATCCCCCCATTTCTCAGAACATAGCAGGGAATGAGTGCTCTGGGAACCAGAACTCTGAAATCAGAGTGGCAAAGGCAGTTTTTCTCAAATCATAAATCCAAGGGATAGAAATGAACGTCACACTGTTGGTTTCCTCTCACTGACAAATTCAATTTGTAAGAATTTCTAGCTGTTGTCTAACAAAGCTATTAACTAAAAGGCAAACGCAGTGCCTTTCTGAACTAATTTAAAACTTTCATTTTTTTAAATGAGTGGGGAATTGAAAATGACAATTTAAAAGCCAAAGAAATGTCTTTATTTTTAATGCTGTAAAGGCTGGAATTTTGCTTTTTGAAGCGTACAAAATAGTAACATATGGTGACATTTCAGCAACGTGTCATTTCTATCACTAGCCACATAGCATTATTTTATCTCAGTTGCTTTTGAGGTACTTGATTTAGGTACTAACAGCCCAGGGTTAGTGTGAACTATTCATATTCCATAACAAACAAATAATCTCAAAGAAGAGAAATGCAAGGCTGTCTCCATTTTGTTGGGCTAGTTGTTGCAGATCTTTAAAAAAGGCTTCAAATTACAATTTCTATTAATACAGAATTACTACTGTGGTTCTCTTGACATCAGGGATCTCTAAATTGATGTGAAGATGAAGCTGATTGGTGTGACAAAACCCAAGTGTGTGGCTAACACAACAGCCAGTCATGAGATTAGAAGAAATTCTTCTCTGAGAGACTGTAAAATTTTTCATCTGTAGGATGTGAGTAGATCATTCCTGCCGAAGAAGCTGATATCAAGTGAAAAGAGGAAATATATAATTCCTTCATATTCTGACGTACTCAGATGTTCTTTTTCATAAAATGAAACATTTATAATTAATCAAAATGATTTTTCATGGTATGCTTTGTAGTGCTTACAGCTTTTACTGGTGGTGTTCATGCAACAAAAGTTTCCAACAGCACTCACATTTTCAGAAGGCTTTCTGCAAGTTTGTACTGTGGTCTAAAAAAATATACATGATGATCAATCTTACTACTACATTCTGGAAGAGAAAATATTTAAAACTTTTAACTGCATTGTCTCATCAAACAAGGGAAAGCAGTAAATAAACAATCGATGTGAATAAGACACTTTTTTATGGCTTCTTCATTGCTTCTGTCTTTTAGAAGTATTCAGATTTGATCCCCAAAATATGGGCAAACAACACCCTGCATTTTGTAAACATATGTTTATAATCACAGCACTTGGGTTCCAACCATGCAGAAATAATACATGTTCACTCATAAAAGATAAGGCTCAGACTTTTGGTCTGCCTGCTTTCTGCATCCAGTCATGTATTTTGCTTTTCTGTCATAGCATTTTATTGCCTCAAAGTGACCTTTATCTGTGCTGTGATTTCTCCTCCTTTTCTTTCCCCCTTAGGTATTGATTCGGTCCCTGGTGGCTGAGAGCATCGAAGGCCGTGAGGTAACTTCTTGTCTAAGAGCAGAATAAGATGAACTGCAGCACACAGCACAGGCACAGATCCCACAGCTCAGCATAAGTCTCTGGTTTGTAAGGCTGTCCCATCTTTCTGTGATCAGTGCATAACATCCTGATGTGCATAACGCCCTTGCTATAGCCTTCCCTCTGGAGCAGCACATGGATGTATAGTCATGCACATTTTGGATCCAATTTGCCAGTGCTCGGGTCCACGCTGAAGTACAGACTTGTAATAGATACACTCAAATGTGCTTCCAGATATTTTTTTCATTGTACATATCGAAATGCAAAGATGTGGGGTTATACGTCACCTAAAGGATTAATCATACTTAATCAGCCTATACATCAGGTAAGTTAAAGTCCAGGAAAGTGATTCTGTTCCCCTTGGCTCACAGCTATGGAGCATGCTATGCATCCCCAGCACTGCTTTCAGCAGAGCAAGTTCAGCCTGATGAGAGCAGTGAGTTTCCTGCAAGATAAAATAGTCTGGTGCACTGAAATTCGAGCTGATCAGAGAGCCTTCAAATCAAATGAAAGAAATCCATATATAACATGTTCTTTAGTCCTTCAGGGCTTGATATCCCAGAACGGACACCTAGTTAACCTCAAAGGTCATGCTCAGTTCTGCATGTGCTTCTTAGGGTCATGCTAAGCTCTGCATGTGCTTATGTAGTAAGTACTTCATAAGTAAACACAACTTGACAAGTTTCATGGCCAGTTGAGTAATCTATCCCGTGTTCCCCAAACAGTGGGACATCAGGAGGCATTCCAGTACCACGGGTGCTGATTCCATTCCAGATATTACCCTGAGTGCCAGTGGATTTAGTTCATTCCATCACCATAAAGCAGTGATACAATTTTTTGTAAGCTGCCTTTTGTATTTTGCAAAATACATCTTCTGAAGTTTGTATTCTCTTTTTGAGCCCAGGAAAGTAATTTTCACCTTGAATGATCACATTACTGTAAAACACCTTCTATTTATATTAAACACCACTGCCTTCTCCCATGTCTATATCCACGTTACTTTATGTTTTTAAAAGAAATTAATCTTCCTCTGCCTTTAATGTAAGTGCCAGAGGAATGTGTTTTCCCACTTATTCCAATGCCAATTTTATTCCAAACTTCATAATGAAGACAGATATTGCCTAATCTGTCCTTCTGCCCCTGTTAGAGGAGCAGAGTTGAAGCGAGTATATTCTAACAATAGAGTTCAGGCAAGGCAGCACATGCTGTGCGGCAGTAATGTACTGTAAGAACACTCTGATTTTATATAAACTGTAAATTCATTTCTCTGGACATAAGGCTTTCTTGTGCATCTGCCTCCCTGCCTCCCCCCAAAAAAGTGTTTGCATGAAATCCAGGAGGGGGTGGGGGAGTGAGGGGGAAAATCTTTCTTTGATTATTTTGGTTTTTTCTCACATGAATATTATTATTCCCCCAATTTTCTGTCGGTGTAATTCCTACGATGAACAATAAATTGAGAAAAGATGCATTAAGCCTGAAATTGTCCCTATTATGTCAAAAACCCACGTACAGTTTGACAGAAAATAAACTACCTAATTTAGGCTCCAAATCACCTCTTGATAAAGCCATTTCAATTTCATAAAAGCACTATATTATTGTGACTGGAGGAACTGTGAGGCTCCCACTCCCTTACCTAAGCAGTACGTCACAGGTTATACGACAGTAGCAGCAATTTCATACAGTGCTACTGCTGCAATCCATTCCTGCCCTGGAAGTCTCTTGACCTCTCGTTGAGAAAGATAATCTTTTCTCATGATCATTCCTTAGTCTCAGACTGTCAACAGTATGAGACGAGAATATTAAGGAAATTTCTGCAAGAAATTGACCAATATTGGGCATTTAGAAATTCCATAGTAGTCTTTTTTAATTACTACCACAGTCTACCCTACAGGTGAACTAGAAATTATTCTTACTGATCTAATTATTCTAACCCAATCTGCAAAATTACCAATATCTTTTATTTTCAGACATAGTCAGCCATCACCAAATTTTGTGTAGCACTTTACTTAATCGACTACCTCTGTATGGAGAAAACAAATAATAATTCAAATTCTTCATGGAATGTTTTTAGGTTTTTTTTCCTCCTACTTCTAATTACAAGTATCAGAGGCCATATTTCCATAGACTTTCTGAATAGGCCTTAAATTATAAAAATAAGTGTAATTAAAAGCAAATTTACTGCTCTAGTACCAATAATATTCCATTTTCTTTTAGAGAAATATGATGCCAGCGATGTATTTTGATCTAGTTTTTTCTAAGGAGGTAGTCCTGAGTGATTCATGTGAGTAGCATACATATTATCAACCTGCTTGGTCATTTATTCACAGTGAAGAAAGTATCACAGCTTCATTCTCAGGTGTTCTTAAAAGCGTGTTTTCCATTCATTTTACATTCCACGAGGGAGACAGCACCCAGCTCATCAGTCTTTGCACAGATCTTAGTAGTCTTTAAAACTGTCTTAATTTCCTGTAGTGTAGACTCAGAGCATGCATAACTTTAAACAAATTTTTTCCTTCTTGAAATCAGTTCAGTTTGCCTAAACACAGAATGCTTTCTTCGTGCATTACCTACAAGATAATAATTGCTCTAATAGACTCTATAATGCATACTCCCCTTCAGATCTTTGAATTTTGTTCTCCAAAATGGCTTCAGTAGAACTGTTCTTTTGTTACAAGTTGTTAAAATACGTGAATGCATCACAATTGAAAGAATACTGAAATTTTGCATGACTATTCTACATTTACAAAATACAAAACTTTCAGCACTAAGTGTGTGCAGTGCTGTATCCATACAACCATGATTCATCTCCTCTGTCTTTCTCAGCTGCTAAGTCCTCGCTAAATTTCACTCCTGGGAGTTTTGTAGAGTATAAAGATTTAAAATCAGTATGCAGTTGGCAGTAATTTCAGAAATAAGTTAAAAGAGCTCAGTGCACTATTTATTTTTAAAGTTCTGGACAGTTTTCTTTCTTAAGTTAGTAGCATAAATCACCCCTTTTGGGCCTTGGGCTAGGCTTTTTTCAGTTGCTATTTCACAACATCAGTTTCACAATGCTGGAGTAACAGACAAACTAGTCTGCCTTATTGAGAGGCATTGCTATCCATTTATATTTCTTTTTAAATATTGCTGGAAAATTAGGGAGGAGGGTTTGCTGCAAAAATACATTTTAATATCACTGGCATTACGTTAGATATGAGACTAATGCTTATCTCTGATTATAATTGCAGAACTTGATATGAGGCATAATTGATAAATCTTAATGAAACTTCAGATGTCTCAAGCTTCTCAGCAAGTACCTGGGATTGATTGGGTTTTGTCACCTTGTGAGAGGCAGATGGTACAGCTGAGGTGATGAATCTGGGTTTAGGTGACTGGGATCATATTATTAAGTCAAAACCCCAAAGAAAGGGAGGTACTGCTGGGAAGCTCATATCCTCTTGTTGTTGTATGTGGCCTGCAAAGTTGCTGCCTTTTTCTCGTGGCTTCACAGTACAAAAGAAAGCACGTTGTGCTTTGCTGCTCTGCTGGTGTCATAGGCATGGTGGGGCACATTTGTAACTTATCATTACATTTACAGCAATGTAATACAACAACAACCTGTGCAATGAGCTGTTCCACGCTTAGCATCCTGCTGCTGCCATGGAAAGAGGATTTCCTGTTACTCCAAAGCACGCAGATACAACGATTTTTTCATCTGAAGACATTAAACCGGATCATTTTCTCATTCTTTTTATTTACAGAAGGAAATACTAGAAGCCACAAATATGAGTGTGCTGACAGTCATCTGTATTGCCTTCTTCAAGGTCTTTGATGTTCCAGTCTCAGATAAATTAATTCTTCTGTGCATTGTGTCTTGAAATCAGGAACACTTTGACCTACATTTAAATGCATGTAGTCGTGGCCTTTATTTACATAATTCAGTTATTAGGGAAGAAATGGCACTTCTGATCTTGAAGACTCTGTCACCAGACTTCCGAATTTCCACACATTTGGTTCTTACGTAACTGCCATATAAAATGCAAGCAGACTCTCTGTTTCTTACCTCTGCTTACTGCTTATTGTGGTTGGGTGGAAGGAGTTTAGGAAGTGGCGTGGACAGAAGTGAGGGTTGTGTCTCAGTGTCCCAATGCTCTGTTGCAGGGCAGACTGGGCTGCGTCCAGACCTCTTGTCAGTCCGTGTTGTCTCATTTCTCTTCAGAAGGAAGGGACCTGGCTAGTTAACATGCTCCATGCTAGCACATCCTGCTCTCAGTTATGTTCAAAACCTGCCCATCAAAATTACCTTACTTATTTGCGGCAGCCACAACCAGCCATTGAAGACAGTCCCTCCCAGGAAAGCATGTCAAGGTGGGGTGGGTAAATCTATGCAGAGCTCCAGAAAAATCCCAGGCGCCCCAAGCCTCATCCCTCCAGCTTTTATGCTGAACTCTGCTGGGACTTGGGCATGCCAGGTTGCCATTCGTTGTGTACAAGTGCTATGGGCACCAGTGAGGTTGGCACTGGGAAGAGCTATCGCAGAGGATAAAGATGCTTGTAGGACCCACCTGACAGAAGGTGACATTTACAGGGGTGGGGACAACAGTGCATACTGAGATCAAGTTACTGGTGACAGAAGTTTGGTAATACCTTGAACAGATCTACTTCCAACAGATTAGTCAACTGTAATGGGAATCCAGTTTGAACTAAGAGACAATCTAGACCAGAGTGTCAGATTTTGAGTCTGACACCACTTGTGATCCAGTAGGCTATAAAAGGAGAATATATGTACTCTCAAGTGCCAATGTTTGGAGGATTATGCTCCTAAAACTTTATAGTTTTTATGTGGTGAAAAAACCCATTGTTTATTAAAAAACCAGAAACTAATGTAAAAGAGACTAGTAAGGAACATGTTTATTTAATTTAAAATCAGGCAACGAAAGAGCTTTCTTCATACACCAACACTGTAGGAAATGTTAAATGTGAACAGTTAAGAAATTCATGGCCTATTCCTGCAAATTTTTATTTGCAGCAAGTTTATCTACATGTATATCTTAATTTCCTGTACTGCATTCTTCTTTCGTCATCCATTGTCACAAAGCCTGCATGCCATCTTACCCTTCTGAAAGTATTTTAAAGTATCTTTCAGAATTTACAACAAAAATAAGATTATTGAACTTGAAACATCTTTAATTCATTGCATATCCATTTTTCTTGTTGTATCAAGTCATGTCAGATGTATGAGCTGAGAGTTTGTCAGCTGTTCTTCATTTGTATTGTGAGCAGTTGCATAAAAAGATAACATGATTTTTGTGGCAACAAAAATCAGCTGGAATCTTGACTTCACATCTTAGAATATGCCTAATATGTATCTATTGCTCTGTACATAGTTTTATTTTTCATCACAAGAAAAAAAATGGAGGAAAAACATGCAGAACTTTAAAAATGTCTTTTTATCATTTTGCTACTTTTCTGTATCTGATGCGATGATTTCTAGAGTTGTAAAATAACTACAACGAACTCAACAAGAACTCATGTCTATTTAGTCTACTTCTGATTTTGTCTTAATTTATACATATTTCTTCTCATGAGATACTGTTCTGTGAATGAGCTTAGTGGGAGATACTGAATAAATACAATTAACTTCCACTCTAAGCAAAATAACTTCAATAGCTCTGATACTTGTCCATCCTAATTCTGCTTTAGTGTTACTTCAGCAACTATTCGTCATCAACTGCTCTGGGAAAACTCAGCAGTATAAAAGATTGCTCACAGTTGTACAGCAATATATAGAGGTGTTTGAAACTCAATATATTTTAGGTGTCCACAAAGAAAGGCCTTGAACATAAGCATTTCATTTGTTTAAAATATAATACTTCTACCAAAGAGTAAAAACTCCCACTGACTTAAAAGGAAGCCAAGAATTCAATTGTTTGTAAGAGCAAATGTGACTGGTAACAGAACTGACCACAAGATTCCACTGACAGAGGGATTTCTTCATTTCAAAACCTGGCTTTGTTTTGAACTAACACACCAAATGAAAAGTTTGAGGAAAAAAATTTCATCTGAAATTAATGCAAATATCTTGTTCAGATAAGACACTTCATTTCAGGTCTAACTGCTATATGATCAATTTATATACTATAATATGAAATAAATAACTTAAAATGCACAGAAAAAATAATCAGAAAATAGCAGAACAGGACATTCGCACCTTATCAGATGAGTCCTTAGAGGGCTTCTTTACCCAAACATAATTTAGCCAAAGGAGTATATGCCAAACACCGTTTGAGGGGTGATTACATTTCTCAGTAGAAAATGGTTCCCTGAACTCTTTCTGTCTCATTCTAATTAGCAGTAATGCTAATTAGACTACTTTATATGTGAAAAAGGTAGCTTCAGATTAGCTATTTCCTACATAACATATGACATGGATGCTTGTGTTTCTCTTACTTTGGCTTTTTCCCTGTAACAGAAGAGGTAAGTCTTCCTAGTTCTAATTAGGCACTGATAATAAAACAAGGCTGTGGTACCTCTCCCATAATCACATCCTTCTTGAAGGTTAGTAGCATGCATTTAGAAGTACTGTGCAAAAGCATAAGACAAAAAAAAAAAAGGTTACAGATCACAGTACCTATGCTGATCTGCAGTTTTCTGTGTTTTATTGCAAAGGGACAGAAGAATACTGGAATCTAGAAAAGGGCTGAGTATTGTTCATAACAGGAACTCAACTTCTTATTCATCTGTAAAACTGGGTTAATTAATAAAATGCTTCTGCATACAAGACCTAGCCAATATAGAAATCTAATTAATTCCTCTCCTACTGTAACAGACAGCATACCATAGAAAATTGAGTGTTTCCATTTTCTGAGATGGAGAATTTTCCCAACTTAGTAATTCTACAAGACCTTATCTACACTCATGCTGGTGGGTTTTTTCTTCAGATACTACAGACGAATTTAAATGCAAGATCCATTGCATTCACATGCGGTTCAAAATTGCAGGACTACTGAAGTGTTGTTTGGAAGGGCTCTTTTGAGATTACCTAGTTCAACCTCCTGCTCAAAGTAAGTCTATTGACAGCACCAAATTGGGTCAGTTGTGGTGCTGTCTAACTGAGCCTTGGAAACCTCCAAGGATGGAGATGTCACTACATCCCTCAGGTTCTAGTGACAGAGGAAGAACATTTAATGCAAAAATATCCAGTAGCACCCAATACATGATAGCCCAGTCCTAACAGACAGCCTTACCAAGAAGAGCTTATCTCTGCATTCTGAAGGCTGGATGGAAAATGAGGTGCTGTTTCAATACATTTTTATTGCTTCTTGCTCCTTGTTAAATTAGTTGCATGCTCACACTTTAGGCTTATTTCTATCCTGCTATAGCACTATATAGGTGACCCGCCTGGTGGATGAG
>NW_021939170.1:14846-25648 GCF_001715985.3 Manacus vitellinus
TTGGATATTAGGAAGAAATTCTTTACAGAGAGGGAAATCAGACATTGGAATGGGCTGCCCAGGGAAGTGGTGGATTTTCCATCCCTGGAGGTTTTTAAGATGAGACTGGATGTGGCACTTAGTGCCATGGTCTAGCAACCATGGTGGTGTTGGATCAAGAGTTGGACTTGATGATCTCAGAGGTGTTTTCCAACCCGGCTGATTCTGTGGTTCTATGATATTTTGGCTGTTAGATGGTTTACTTATATCTGAACATAACTTTGGAGTGAACTTTCTGTGGCTTGAATTTGATGGAGGAAGAGAGGTTCTAGATATTTCTCCCGTGCTTCTGATATTTTTTACATGGCAGAAACTAAGAGATGGATACTCTCTTATGAGCTGATATTGTATTTAAAAAATAAAGCAAAGCAAAACAAAACAACCCCCCACCACTTTAGAATACACCAAATAAGTCCTATTATTTTGTATTTCCTTTAAATTGAATATGATTACCATGAAATCACTAGAACATCATTACAAGGTTAGCAGAAATGTGATCCTCAAAGCACATTCATGTCAGGAAAACTTGGAAGCCCCATGTAGTTTTGTGGCTGAAACACTGAATTGGACAGACACAGGTTTTTCTTCCCAGCTTTCTACTTGCCCACAAGCAAGCAGATAATTTCATCTGTTCCCCAATTGCAAAACAGAGTAAATAGGAGTAATCTACTTTATAAAGTGCTTTGAGATCTACTGATGAAAAAAAACCTAATTGAGAAACTTTGCTGATACTAAATAAAAGGTCTTATGTCTGGAAATTTCTCAAGGGGGCTTCGAATACAAGTGGATTGGTCTGATTTAAATATGTTCCTCTAGAAACTGATGCAGTGAAATCACTGCAACTTCTGTGGTACAGAAAAGACCAAAGAAAAAGCCTGAAGCAATAACTACAGGGGAAAAAGAATGTATCTGTAGGTCATGCAAAATTCTCTGAAATGAGCACTTCAGTCTCAATCAGTTCTCACTAGTTTTCACCTCTTTAGCTTTGGCTTACATTGTACAAATGAATGTAGCAAATAACAGTAAAAAAGGTCCAGCCTTTTTACTTGAAGTTAAATCACACATTATTGTGCTGCAATATAAACCATATTTGAAACTTTCAGTAGATCATGCACCTATGGAAGACAATCAAAAAGAACTAAGGAGCAACCTGTGCCAGACATGAACTTCCTAGTACATTTTAAAGTAGACATGATTCATTTTGGCAGCAGTTCAAAACCTGGTGGGGGTGGGGGGGGAGACTTAGCCTGAAGGATAGATGGTGTTGTCACTATCATCCTTCTTCATGGTTTTGTCTGGAACAGCTTAAGAGCCTTTTCAGCAGAGCGTGCTGAATCAACTTATTCTTGGCCAGCTTGGTTTGCTTTTTGCTGAGCCCAGTGCAGGCAAAGAGGAGAATGTGACCACCATAGCCTCTTTATTCTGCAGACTTCCTAGTCCCCTTCTGCTACCTGGAAATAGTGAAAATTGAACCATGTCCATTGTCCAACGTGTCTTGTGATAGGAGCTATAGTTTTTGTGCATGTTTTTGAAGTACAAAAGAGCTTTGCTCTTCAGTATAGTGCCGCCATAAACCACCATGTCTGACTCATGTTATCGGAAAATTATTAGAGCTTAAAAATATTCATGTGGCATTTTTTGTCTGTAATCAGAAAGGGAATGAGTACCATAGAATGTAATGTCCTAGATAAATTAATTCAATCTTGGATGACTTTCTATTAATTTGTGGGAGGAATACATGTGTTTGCAGCAAAGAGAATTAAACATTCTGCTTTAGATGCATCTGTAATCATTCCTGTAAGTCTTTTGATGCTTGAATTCAAGAAAAACAGTATTTTAACTGCAATCAATGACATTTAGACTAAGAAACACTGATCACTAGATCTCTCTTTTCAAAACATTAGTTGCTGAGGCAAAGAGAAAATTCAAGCTATGACACAGAAGACCCATACGTCTTTTATATTCCGCAAGGAGATGGGCCTGTGTGTAGTGTCCAGAGCAGATGTTCTAATCTGATTTCATTTCCAGTTTAGGCCATGATTTTTCTGGGTGATGGTAAGTTGTTTCGCTTGTCTGAGCTTTAGGAGTTGTTATACAAATAAAACCTGGATATTCAGAGAATTACAGCGTTAAAAGTGTAGGGCAACCTTAAGACGTCACTTTACAATGAATGCTTTGTTTAAGGAGATCTTCATGTCAGTATTAATACAATACACCACATATTTTTCAGAGAGGACGACACACAGAATTTTGATTTATCTTTTTCTCACTTAGATAAAAGTACTTTTCATTTTTAAGAGGTTCTTCTAAAATTGAACTTTTCATAGGAGCAAATCCAGAAGCATTAAAGTTGGACTTTGGGCAAAAGAGGACTCTAGGCAGATGTTGCCTTCACTGGGCCCAGGAACTTTAGCAGGAATGGTAGCAGCATCCTTTCCCCATCCACAGAGCTGAACCATCTGGACCATGACGGGTGCTCCTCAAAAGCTTAGCTGAGATTGCAGAGGAGAAATGGACAGATTTTGTCTCTCTGTAATTTTGGAGCCTCCCTATATCCTCTTCTAACCAACAAATGCCCAAATACTCAGAAAATCATACAGTAAGCTTAGGCTTACTAGCAACATTTTAATTCATACTTTCCCATCTTCTTCAACGAGACTAGAATGTGAGATATCAGTGGAATTCAGACCTCTGACCTTTTGAATATTCACAATGAACATGCTTTGAAAGCATCATACACTTCAATCTTAGGACAGCTTTTGTTATCTCTGGTGTGGTACAATAACTAAAATAAGATGGTTGGAATGCCTTTCTATGTACCAAAACAAGCACCCTCACACGGTTCTGCAACATGCATCCGCACCAAATACACTGTGTGTTATGGTTTTAAACAAGCTATTTGACAGGTTTATAAAGCTAGTCTAAGTTTCAGGTATGAATCCTTATTATTCCAAAAAGTAACTATTTATCTCATGCTTTGTTGGGAGTAGGGGAAATAGAAACATTTTCTTTTTATAGCTACAACTTTGGCTTTCTTGACATCATCAAAATGCATTGGAATTTAGCTTCTCTACTTTCAGTACTTTAAAAAAAGAGGGACGGAGGGAGGAGCTAGGAGTTTATGCTACGTACTTCTTTAATATGCTGTCATCAGTGATCATTTTAGAATGCAAATAAGAACTGAAGATAATTTCAAGGAAAAAATTACATACAAAGAATTTTGCATCTACTGACTGATTAATATACATGTTCACTCGAGTTAGAGAACAGGTCCTGTTTTACTTTAAACATAAATACGTTGCTTTATACCATTCACACGGTATAAAGAAGAGAAACTCTGAGTTTTAAAAATAAGATCTTTTACTTTCTGCAGGCTTTTCCAATTGGCCATATTCTTCTTTTGCAATTTTCTCCAGTGACACTTTTCAGATGCTCTTCAGCTTCCTTCAAGCATTTGATTACTTAAAATGGTGAAAAGGTGAGTTGTGTTGCTCTTTGATACCTAGACTCTCATAGAGTAGGGTATATACTACCCCTTCTTGTGGTGGACATGTATAGTGCTCCACAGAAGTATATATCATGTCTAACCATTGTGTTGAGCCTAAAGATTCCCAAAATCAAATTCAAATTTTAAGCATCTGGGAGGATTTTTAGAAATGTGGAAAAGAAAGGGACTCTACTCAGGGAAAAGGGACAGCTATGTACTGCTTAATGATGCAGCGAATGGCAATCTGCTGTACTAAAATTTAATTGACAGAAAAAGAGAATAAAGTATTGACCTGAACTACGAGGGTGTTTTAACACACGAAGAGAAAAGTCCCTTTTCCTAGGATTTGAAGACTTTAAACCTGTAGCTGACAGGAGAGAACTGGGCTTTCCTCATACCCAAAATAAAATGTTACTGAAATAATGTGTAAGTGCTTCTACTGAACTCATCATCACCATCATCATCATCACGGCTGGGCTTCGCAAATGAAGATTTGGGAAGGGCTCTACCCACATTTGTTAAAAGCACACTGGTGGCTAAAGAGGCCAATATCGGCCTTCTACTGAACTAAACCCAAATAAATTTGAGTTCTCTGTGAAGAAGGGATACATATTCTCACAACTGAGAGTAAACGTGGGGAGTTAGAATATACAAAGGAATTTGGGAATAATTAAGAATGCTTTTGGTTTAGGAACTTTAATAAGAAGGGAGTGCTATTTTCTTTATATAGTACCATTAGTCTGCATGTTATTTTTACATTTGGTATCTCTCCATACTTCAAATATACATGGGTGTAATCCAGAGGGTGAAAAAAGTTATTAGAAATCAGCTGCAGTAGCTCTTACTGTAGACTGAAAGTATGTTACCACCCTGTGAAGGATCCTTTGTTCTGGTTAAACAGAGCAAACAAATAGTTATAATCTCAAGACTTCTGTGACTGATATGTAACTGTGTTAATACACATTCTTATCTTGGATAGAAATTAAAAGGGATATTGTTCTTTTCAACATAAAGCAGACAGTTCATGCAGCTTTATAATTAAGATGTCAGAAACCACCTAGTGAAGTCAGAAATTGGTACCAATATTTGTAAATAAAATCACCTCCAAATCTTGTGTCTAGAGGACATGAAACTAAAAGCAGCAGCTCAGTACTGTTCCTTTGTTAATGAAGTTCAAGAGAAAATTGTGACATTTGTTTTTGAACTGATCTGGCTTGCAATGCTAGTACTGTGCACAGCAAACTTGATTAAGGCCCCATCTTTGAAAAGCAGTAACTAACTGGAAGTGGCTTGCATGGTTAACACCTTCAGCAGTAAATGGTCAGTTATGCTCTGGGGACTTGCAAGGCTTTGTTCAAATTGTGAAAAGTTTTGGCTTAAACCACAAAGAACAAGGAAGATAGGCAATCTCTCAAAATAAATTGTGTATCCTACCTTGGCAACCTCTCCTAAATCCACACAAACATATTCTGCCAAGGTCATTCTTTGCTTCTCAAAGCCTTTCATAGTGCAAACACATAGAGCATGTGAAGTTACACATATGTTACATATATGTTACACATATATTTAGTATTTGCATGTATTTATATTACATAGAAATTAACTTTGGAAATGTCAAAGGCCACCAACTAATACAACAGTAACTTCCTGTGATTTCAGTATCTAACAGAAGGAAGGTAAGCATGCAGAAAGCAGAGGATTTTTCTACTCATGATTTATTGATAGGTGAGATTCGTTAGTATCCAGACATCGTAAAAATTATAAATGAACTGGGTGTAGCAAAGGAAGCTATGATACAGAGCAGCGAGAGCTCTATGAATGATAAATAAATTTCAGGAACAGCAACCAAATTCAATAGATAGGCTTATACTCTGGAATAGATGGAATATTTTTCAAAATATCTTCTTGTCAGTAAACTAGAACTCAAGAAAGGTCAGAACTTTGTTTTGCAAACATATATTTTATTCCATTATATTTCTTTTGGAGCCAACTTCTCATGAAATATAAAGATAAAATTATTGGTTTTAATACTAATCGAATACTAAGAATGAAAAGTCACTTTCCTCAGAACTCTCCAGTGCAATCCTTCTTTTTACAGAAACAACATGGGAAGCTTTTTTATGACTCTTACTTACTCATGTATGCACAGAAAATTGTTGAAGCAACAAAATATTCAAAATATTTTCTCTCAGGATAGGCAAATGCCTGCTACTGATGTCCAGATCATCTGTTTTTGGAGAATGTTTAGTTTAGATGATAGCTTGATACACTGTGATTAAACAGGTTTGGAAACACCATTCTCAGTGACTGTCACTGGCACACAAGCAATAAAGTAGTGTTGTGCCTACTATAATTGTTGGAGGAAATAACTGAAATTTAGGAGCTTAGGAGAAAAAGAGCTGGGTATGTTAAAGATATGACTGTTTGGATATAAAAGATCCCATTACTACTTTTAAAATCTATGGGTTCCCTGACATTGTTACAGCTAATAGTTATCTGATTCACTTCTACCGTGGTGCCAGAAAATTGACAGACTTGGCATAAAGGGATCACATGATGAAGTAGGCGCTGACGTTGTTGCTGAGTTTTCTTATTTCCTCTGACAGCTGTAAGGACCTTGGCAGGTCTACCTGCTGGATTTAGGAAGAGCAACTGCTCGCCATCATGAATGAAAGCACACAGACGACATAACTACAGGGCCAGGGTGGGACGAACAAATGAAAAGGAGGGAGAGAATATGTCAGGCTGGATGCCACTACTAAACTCAGAAATTATTATTCAGACATGCACTGGCTCTGTAGAAAGCTAGCAGGGTACTCTGTGGAGGGTGTTTGTGCCAATTCCTTGTCCATCTGGCAGTTATGTAGGAAAGCAGTAATCCAGAGGTCTCTGTCAAATTGTGTCAGTGTTGTCTGCTCCTCTTTTACAGGATGCTCGTCAGACTTGTTTGGTATGTGCTAGATATATCAGTCACATGAGGCTGTTGGTTTACAGCCCACAGCCATGCTGAGACACAAGACTTCTAATGTTTACTGGTGGTTGGGTGTTTATGTTGTTGTCAAGTTACTGTCCTCTAGTAACTGCAGTTTATTGTTGGCACTATATGATTATGCTGCTGGCAGAATACGGGTGACAAGCAGCAGGAAGAGGAAAAGAATAACTGCAGAGTCCTCTATCACAGTAGTGAGGAAGTCGTCCTCCTTCCATTCTATATTGCCCTTAGGGACAAAAATAAAAGTGGAATTCTGCCACCTGTTCCTCTTAACTTGGAAATCCATAGCTTCCAGTGGAGAAAAGCACGCACAGTTTATTAACAGATGTACTTCTATTTGTGCCTTCAAATTTGAACTCAAATTTGTCTCATAGAACGGAAGGAATAATAAGCATCTAGGCTGAAAGAGATGTAACAGTGAGAGCAACAGCATGAAGGAAAACTAAGCTATCACTGGTCTCCTGAGTCTGAAATGGCACAGTTGCTTTTCCCAAAGCAAAAACAGATAGTGATGCTTATAAAAGTTGGAACTGCTGATCCAGGTGAGACCTATGTTGTCAATTTACTAGTCTGGAAAAGTATGAGAAAAAGAGCTGATGGCTGCAATAATTTTGGTAGATCTTCATAAGTGATGTATGAGAAGAATCTTAACAGGTTTTGCTCACTTCATTCTTACGCTTCCTTTGAGCAAAAGTTTGCCTGAAAACTCAATAATATTAAATCCCTCATCCTTGTGTCACGTCTGAAGTAGGTAAATATTAAAAAAAAATGAACCATGAAAGGATGGTGACTTTTTCAAGTCAGAAAAATTCTCTGTAGCCAAGAAGAATATCCAAATTAGACATCAAGCTATTAATATTCTAAAGACTATCTGAGATCAAAAATTGAACTAATTTTCATAGTTAATGCAAGATGTACAACTAGTGGGAAAAAAAAAAACCACCACCAAAAATCGAGACAGCTGATAGACTTCTACTGTGCAAGGATTGCACTCTAGCCTGCTGATTGCTCTGTTGCTTGGTTGTCTATCATACTCTTTGGAAACAAATGACCTTTTGCACTGGATCATATGGTGGGTAGACCAAAAGTTCATTAGTAGATGCTACAGGAAAAAAATTGGTAAGTGTAATGAATGTGACTAGACAGTGCAGGAATGGTATAAGATGCATCAGTATCATTAGTTCTTAAAAAGAAACAGGGAACTGTCATTATATGCTTTGGCAGAAAAGGGAGGTTTAAGTACAGGTCTTTTCTTATGTAGCATGTCTGACACCTAGGTCAAGATACAGTCTACAACACTGTGGATCCAAAATACATTTTTAACAAAAGTTCAGTTCCACATGGACTGAAATGTGAGGGAAGAAATCTTTAAACACACTTTCCATTGAAATCAATGAAGAAGTTAATAAGTAAAACATTAAGAAAATAAACACATAAATAACAGTAGACTAGACATTTCAAGGGAGTGACAAAATCTCTAGAATTCCCTGTAACAGATTTTGGTTTTTAGTTTTACCTGGCTCTTTCTCTCCTGAAAAGTGACATGGGATCCTGCTTTTCTGAGGTGGAATGTCTTCTAAAGAGTATACCTGTTATGCTACAAAGTAAGGACAGTGCATCAGCAAGATGGCAAAGTGCTTCTACAGGAGACAGAGACACCATAAGATTTCCAGCAGGACCTAGGAAACGAGCATGAAAAGGACCTCATTTAGTTGGTTGACTTCACCATTACACAAAGGAGTAAACAGGAAAGGATTATGGCTTAGGACCAGGTTTGTTTCTCCTTTCTCACAATGGAAAGAATGAATAGAAGATCAAGGTGGGGATAAGTCTTTCTACACAGAAAACAAGACAGGGAGAATCCAGCTTGTATACAGTATTAAAGCACTTTTTGCATGTGTAGTCAAGACCAGAAACAAACAGATTGTGTTATCTCTCATATTTATTCTGGTTTTGGATGATGATGCCTAGGTTATGTACTCAGGGGCACAGTAGATTCCTATCTCTAGCATGTTGAAAATTGTTGATTATTAATGACACTGTTACAAGTTTTGTGCAACAAGGAAACTCCTTGGCTTGCAAAATCTTAGTGTGTTCCCAAACAGAAGTTTCTTTGTGTACAACAGTAGATGTTCCAAATGTTGGTGCTAATTTGAGGCCAAAGGCCTCTGTTTTGTAACAACCCCGGGGTGCCACTACTTGTGACTTAGGGGAAACAAGCCCACTGAAAACTATTTAAAGTCACATGTTACCGTCTAAAGCTGTTTTAGATAGACTGAGAACTAATCTGTGCAAGAGGTAGCTGAGTATCTTTCAGAGCTCTTCAGTAAGTTTTTTGCTTTTTAGAATCAGCTCAATCCACTTGCTTAAGTGCAAAAAGACTTCTAAAAGAGAATGACAAGAAAACACAAAAGTCAACCAGCATGTTCAATTTCTGATTTCAAAATGAAGAGATTAATAGAGTCTCTATGTTGTGTATAAGTCTATGTTGTGTAGTGGCAATGTATTACCTTGTGTTCTGGAGTGAGCCACGGGAGGCGTTTTCTTGTTTGCCACTGTGCTGCAGTGGTGAAGGCAGAGTGGAGAAACACCCGTTTGAAAAAATAAGGTGAATACAAGAATTATAGGTAAAAGGTGAAATTGAATTTCAGCCAGTAATCAGGAGATAAACAGCCTTCATAAGGCATTCTGGATATTCTTTAATGACAGAATAGTGAGGGTTTTCCACTTTGCATCTTATCCAAAAGTAACTCTAATCCTTGACAGTGCTGGCCTTAGTCAAAAGGCAAAGTCATGCCTTAACAGGGATGGTGACAGCACTTGTCTGCATTTAATTATTTCTTGCAGTGGTGCCTCTCACTGCCCCTGTAGTTTATATTTTGCCCTGTTCTTAGCTGCTTTCTAGAAGGCATTTCACCTCAGTGCACATGCACATTCCTCAGCACCCCACTGCCACTCTGACATTTTGCCTTGAATTTCCCAAGTTTCCTTCTCCCTTGTTGGCACTCTGGGAGAGGTGTCCCCTAGGCCTGTCATACACATTGTATGTACCCTTATCTCCTAGATTCACTTGTATTAAAGATTCACTTTTTCTTCTCTTTATTCTTCTCCAACCAATTGCTATTTAAAGGTGTATTTCTTCTCCACATGACAAGCGTTCACAAAATTCCTAAAGTTATTCTCTTTTTCTGTTTAGATTTCTTTAAAAGTGTATGGTTATGGGATTGGGTTTTTGTGTTTGGGGTTTTAGGTTTTTTTGGTTGGTTGGTTTTTTGTTTTGTTTTGTTTTCTGTGAATGTGATTTTATAGAGGAATATTTGAATATTTTAAAGAGGAATATTTGAAAATATATGACAGTGCACTGTTTATTGGTATTTTTTTCCTGCTGAAGACTAGAGGATGCAGGTTACACTACCTACAACTAATAAAAATTTGAGTTCGTTTCAACCATCTATTTCAGCATTTGCATGCAGCTAATCTCATGCTGCTTCTACAAAGTGGATACTTCGTTATCTTACTCCTGGCATTTATTAAGATTCTCCCTTTGTCAATGTGGCTTCATTTAGGAATCTTACAGAAAACTGTCTATAATTTATAGCAGAGGCTTTAAATAAGAGCCAAATGCTACCTTTATGAAGTTCTGAATTAAGTTACGTCTCTGAGTTGTACATTACAAAAGGATTTTTAGATGACCTGCTTATCCCAAAGGAACCCTTCTTGCAAGATGACAATGAATGCAACTGACTTTCCCACAGCATTCTTCACCGAAAAACCTTCACGAGTATAGGTACATCTTGTCAAGTATATCTTGACAGTCGACCTAAATAATTCACTTGGTGTGACTTTGAGGCCATATGCATGTGTCTGCTGATACTATTCTGCCAGTACAGTGAGTACAGTCTCCTCAGGCTTTTGTCTAGAGGGGAAGACCTCTACCAGTCTGCTCATCACATCCTCCAGCAAAGACTCTACATTTAAGTCAGCATCTGATCACATATGCAAGGCAAGAAAGAATCTACTTCTCTTAGGAGACACTTCTCACTCAACTAGTGCTTCAGATCAAAGCAGTGATCCTAGCAAAGCGATTATACTTATAATCATTGTTCAGTTGCTTAGTTAATGTTACACTTGGGCAGCTACCAAATTCTGGGAAATAAGCCTAAGATACTCAGGTGAGGTGCTTAGAACTGTGTGACTTTTACCGTATTCACACCAACCTGAAAACAAACTTGTATGCGTGGCAACATCCAGTTCTCCTTTCCTCATCTGAGATCAAAAAGCAAA